>NC_133202.1:14966014-15126014 GCF_958299795.1 Porites lutea
TGGAGGAAATTTAATTTTTTTATTCCATTCACGTTCCATTCAACCCGAGAAAATTGCAACCACAAAAGCGCGAAAGCAATCTGTACGGTCAGCTCATGCTACAAAGTATAAAGAAAGACTCGAGAAAGACAAAAGATGAGAAGGAGGAGGCGCCAATTGAACAAAAGCCGTGAGGAAGGCGAAAAAATACAAAAAGCTAAAGAAGAGATAACTAAATCCAGACAGTCCCTCGAAAAGAGCGAGGACGCGTTAATGAAAGGGGAAGAAGAAGTGAGAGCAGACTTAAAGGCAGCTGATGTTGCATCACTTAGTAATTCAGAATTACTAATGAAACATCTAAACTGCATGATGCCCTCTCAGCAACAACTGTAAAAAAACAGAGCGTAAATGTAGCTACAATGATGCTTGACACTGCTAAAACAAACGGGACAATGCAATGCAAAGCTTGGAGAAAACAGAAGAAAAGAGACTAAAATTGCTTACTGACAGACAGCACAAACTGCTGGATAAGGCCATGTCATTAGTAGCAACTGGGTGCAAAAAAAGAGGAAACTAAGATAAAGTTATCCAACCTGCTAAGAGAGAAGAAAAATAATGAGCACTTGTCATCGTGTTGGCTTCATTGTACATTACTTTTATAGGCTTTACTTTGCATTTGGTGACAGTTAACTTGGATATCACTTGTTAAGAGCTAGTCATCCTGCGAAGGTGCTTATTTGTTCTTTTTTTGTTTTGTTTTAAGGAAAATTCTGCTTTGCTTACAGGGCAAAGTTGACGTTTCTGTGAGAACTAACATAAAGAAGGGATACTATTGTATCTGCCTTTCAAATAACCACTGAGTTGAACAGAGTTGAAAAAAAGTTCCCAACAGAGTTGAAAAAAGGCTTCCTATTTTTTGACCAATGTCTCATATTTTCCTATTTTCTGAGAGTCATTTGCCGCTTGACACCTTGCAAGCGCAAAAACGTATGACGCCATATGCGAATTGGATACTTGTTATCCAAACAGGCGACTTCTTATGTCGTTTTCAGCCGTTTTAGGGCCTGTTTATATGAGGTGAGCCAGGCCGGCTCGGCTCATGCTTTCTTTCTTATTAAAAGTTTTCGTTGTGTTCATATGAGGAAGCAGACTAGCCCTATTGCCGAGATCTCGGCTCGAGCAACCAAAAGTAAATGGGTCCTTAATCGACTATTTTGCCCTCCAAAGCATGATCATACATCACAACCATAAGCTATCATAGGCAATAATCACCCAAGTTTGGTAAACCATTCAGATGGTCAAAGTTTTTTACACCCTCTTAACAGAGCAACTTGTCTATTCGAACTTCACAGCCTATGGAGTTAAAATAATGATGGTTTACAGTTTTTCCTCAGAAAACAAAAGGCTTCATATATTATAGGTATATAAATGATTACTTCGACAAGAAAGGAAGTCGCTGTTTTTTAATTAGTATATTACTTGTACAGTGAACATACTTAATTATTCCACGAGAGCGCGTTGGATATGAGGTAGTAGATAGTCAATGAGGCGCCTCCCATATCCAAGTGGAATAATTGTTTTATTAAAAACGCCCACAAAATATCGAGAATTCTTCGCGACTTTATTTGTAAAACAACGGATTTTCAGCTTGTTTTTAATTTTGAGCAGACGCGTATGGTTACCATATTTGGAGAGCATGGTATAATGGCTCATATACCATGCTATGTTGTAATATTTTATACGCAAATGAGTTCTAGCCAATCGTAAGAGCAATCGAAGTTTTTCGCACGTAAAAATAATGATATTTCCATTATCAAAAGCCACAGCGGTGCGTGAGTTTCCCGCCTTTTGTATGAGCTTTCAGTGCCCTCACTTCGCGAGTTGCTTCGTAGTCATTCAACAGGAAAATTTGTTTCGTCCAGAGAGAAGTGTTTTCGTCGTAGAATAGTGAAAACAGTTGCGGTGTTGGGGTAGAATAGCTTATATATTTCATTGTCACTGAAGAAAATTTTGGAGAGCTTTAAAAAAACAAATCAGAAAAAAGGGGTTGGTACTTCTCACGGTGGTTATTATATAATGAAAATAGGATCTCACGTTGGTTTCTTGTGTGTTGACCCAAGGGTGTATACTGATTAGGGTGTTAAAATGTATTATATAGGAAATATGAACCATTAAGACTTCAGGTCTTCAAAACTGTTTCTCTTTTTAACTGGGTTTATTAAAATTTTTGTTTTCTATTAATAAATACAATTTAATGTGCAGCTAAAGACTTTGACGTGATCAGTGAAAGCACATCTGAATTGAATAGAGGAAGAAGAATCCAGAGTATTGAAGAAGATAAAGCAAGCTTGGCAGAGACTTTCAATCAGAAAGAAACAGCTGCATGTGGATATGAATTTAACAACAACATAGTTCGGGGAAAAAGGGATCTGGTTTGTAGGATTGAGGAAGATGAAAGCGAAGTTTTGAAAGAGGGGCTCAGCTTAGAAAGCAAATCCGCTGAGAACACGAAAACGAACTTAGTCTCTAAAGTGACGGGAGACAGTGCTCAAAGTACCGCCGGTAGCAGCTACGAAATGACAGAAGGAATTAACTCCTCAAAAGGTACTTGTTTTGAAGCTAAATGATTGTGACGAGGACTGTTGTGGCGTGAGTTTTACATTAGCTTGAGATTTTCCCATGCCACCACTGTTTTCCTTAAAGAGAGGATAATGACGTCTGAGAAGCGAGCGCGGAAACTCCATGCTGATGACAAGTCACTGCCCTGACCCGGGTAGTGCTTCTGATCGGCTTAAAATTTGCTTTAACCAATAAGAAGCACTACCCAGATGTAAGTAGTGATGCGTCATCAGTATAGAATTGCAACGGTCGTTTCTTAGAGAAACCTGTAGTGACGTCGCGAAATGTCGGCTGTCTTTTATTTTAGTTGTACGTGGTTTTAGGAACAAAATTTTAAAATATCATCCCCAGAGATTGTCCTTTTTTTTTATCATAAGGTCAAAGAAGCCGGGTAGCTCTATTGGGGGCCAGGAATCACTACGCAATAAATTTCCATAACTGTACAATCGGCATAGAAAACCCAAATTAATATTTTAAAAGGAAGTAAGAAAATTTCAAGTATTTAAATAAATGTGCTCTTATTAACAGATCAACCGAAATTGGTTGTCGATCACCTGGAGGCATTAAATGAGGTTAAACCGGGGAAAGGTAACCTTAGTGAAACCATGGAACATCCAGAAACGAAGGCCATCAAAACTGACACGAATTCCAAAACAAAAAACGAAAAATATTTGGCTGACAGTTCACAGAAGGCGGTATCTTCGAACA
Organism: Porites lutea; assembly: GCF_958299795.1. Lineage (NCBI taxonomy): Eukaryota > Metazoa > Cnidaria > Anthozoa > Scleractinia > Poritidae > Porites > Porites lutea. The sequence goes on from NC_133202.1 coordinate 14,969,321, forward strand.
GAGATACAACGAAACGTCCTTCATCAGTGAACATAGCTTCGCTTGAAAATGCCAGTTCGAGTCAACCAAGGAAGATTAACTTCCACCAAAGTAAACCCGCAGGCCAGCAAGAATACCACGTGCTATTGTCTAGATGTAAGTATTTTTTTTTGTATTTAAATCTCACCCTTTTATATATGTCACATCATTTTATATTATGACTGACGTAATTCAAGGTAAACCAACTAACAAACCAACCCATTATTCTCTCTTGGGTAAAAATAATAGACTATAAAATTATACTGCCGAGAGAACGAAAAAAGGTTGACAACCTCTCGGGACAGACGGCAAATTGTTGCCATAGGGTTTTTAAAATCCCACTGAAACACCTCTTATAGTGACTGGCTTTTGAACGACTTCTAAATGTCAAGCAGTTGAAAATGTTTTAGACACCATTAAACGCGTAGAATATTTAGACTAACAGAAACGAGGTCTGAGCTTACGGAAAATGTTTCCTGACAGGCAAGCCAAGGCCTCGTGGAATTGAAGGGAAAACGCATTCCTATGAGAAGGGCTTAGTTCTGGATGCAGAAGAAAACAGAGAATTGGAATTCAAATCCCTCGTAAATGCTTCCCCTTCTTCTCTACCATGGAAAATTATGGATAAAGCAAAGAAGTTCATCTGTGCCTGTTTAAATGCTGATAGACAAGGCATCATTTATTTTGGTGTTGGGGATAGCCAGGAGAAAGGTTCGAAGTATCATCATGGAGAAATAATTGGACTTGATGTTGAGGATAAGAGGGACGACATCAACAAGGCCTTCCAGTTTGTTCTTGATGATCACATTAAAAGCGATGCTGGGTCACTACAAAAAGGCGGAGAACAGAACTGCGTTAACATACACTTCGTCCCTGTGAAAAGCGAAGGAATTCGTTCTAGCTTATACGTTATCGAGATAGAGGTAGCTCGCGACTGGCGACTCTGCAAAGACAAGATCTATTATTTCAAAGGCTGGACTGAGAAGCGAGGGATAGACAAGGAATGTGCTGCTGGAAAGAGAGCACTGAACGACTATTTTAAAGTGAAAGATGAGTTTGAATACGCTGCGATTCGCACGAATGGTGCATCTACTTTTGTTAAGCCACATGAGGTCGACAGCCAAGTCAAGAAACCGCTTGAAGTGAAATACAAGGACTGGAGACGAAAGACAAAACAGGGTAACTGCATTTTGTTCTTAATAATATAACATTAATGATTGATAGAAATAAAATCGTCGGCGTTTCGGTGATTTCAGAAGCTCTAAATTTCAAAATTGTAGAGACCCCCTTAGATAAGCTCGCGCCTTCGTGGCTCATTGAACTAGCGCGAGCTAGCCCCAATCCAAAATATGTCCCGCAGTCCCCGGACTACTTGACGACGTTTAAAGATTCGCCCCTAAGAATTCTGCCGTTTTAAAGCTGGTCGAGCTATTTTCTGGTGACTCCCTGGTTATGAAGAGATGAAACCTACCAAAGAGCCGTTTACAGGCCGTGCACTTCAGGGCCTACTTATCTAGATGCAAAACATTAGTTGCCTAAGGTCGGGCATGAGAAGAAAGCAAAAATTTCGGGTTTTAATGGACACAGTAGCCATCCGACTATCACCTTTTGCTTTTTCCCCTTTCCTTCTTTTTTTGCTTTATTACCCCGCTTTTTCCTTCAAGATGGTGTCTCGTGTCGAGGCATTTTCGAAAAACGAAATGTGAGCGATTAATGAAGCAGTCGTACAAACAAATACAAAGAAAGCGATGAACTTTGGCTTGTCGGAGTTTACTGGTAGGTAGAAAATTATTGTCATGCTGAATTTGCAACAAAAACGTAAAACTGTACTTGACAAAATCACCGAAGTGCAACTGATTTGGTAAATACTGAAACGACTTTCCCCCTCAGGGTCGGTGAACAGCGCTAGATATATACCTCGACGCTTCGCGTTTCGGTATTTATCTACCAGTATTCACCTCCCCTCAGGGGATAGTTGTATAATATCAATGTGATATAGCCATTACACCTTTCAAGTTGCTATGTTATGGATCAGGCAAACAAGTTAATCTGTGCCTGATTAGATGCTGATAGACATGGACTCGGGTCCAAGCGGCTCATGCGAAGGATAGGTCCAGGTAGATTAAAAAGAACTTCTTTGTTTCAAATGACTAGGGAACGCAACAAAAAGACTCCTTTTAATTTCCTAGTAAGCCATGTTATAATCAATTTTCTCTCTTTCTAGGTGCCTACCAGATACCTGAAGGTGAGTGATAAATTCTTTTGCTTTCTTCCAAAGGAGAAAAAGCAACCATAGACGTTCTATTTGCAAGGTAACTAAATTGGCCGAATTACTGAGGTTACATATATCGACTGGAGTTCGGTGAGTCTATAATAAAAAGTTGTATAATAATGACCATCATTTCTGTTCTAACAGGACTCAGTTTGGAGGAAGGCGACGCAAAAAAATACACTGAAACCTTAAGAGAACGATTACATGAGCTAAACTACAAAGAGTATGGCTTCATCCTTTTTGCAAACAAGCTGCCTGCCCAGTACAGAGGTACAGCACATTTGTCGTTCCTACAAAACATACCTTGGGTGGCGGTGTTTGACCTGTTTGATCCATCCTCCAAACAAGATGGCTTACATCACACATGTAACGAGACTAGCGATGCGCCACGAGCAAAAATACGAACCCTTGACGAATTTAAAGAAATAACAGCAGAAAAGGATTCCTTGATCTCAACTCGAGGAACGACATGGATTTTCAATAATGAAGAGATGCAAAAGGGGGACTGGATCAAACGTTCCAAGGACTGTTTGTATCGCGCTCTTTCAGCCTACAATCAATGTTTTCTTCCAGGACGGCTTGTTTGTGTATTCCTCTGTTTAAGCGAGACCGCTGTCAATGAAATGGCAGACATCATGGAATGCAGTTTCAGTATTCTTGGAGACTCAGCAAACAGCTGTGTTACTATCATCAGTGAATCTAGAGATATTGCAGACGCATTTATCAAGGCTTCAAAATATTCACTCCAGAGAGAACTAGAAGAATGCTCTGTAGCTGGAATTTCGTGGGCTCTTCTGAAAGAAATTGCTCGCGAGTTAGTAGGACCATCTAAATTTGAGGAGAAAGATGCCACAACAGAGCTGCCACACTTCTCTGGTTTAAAAGCGGTTCTGAACAAAGCCATTCACTCTTGGGATGATTTAGAAGTATATTTTCCTAATCCTCGATTACCCAGATTGACAGAGGCCATTGAGAAGGCAAGAGATGCATTCTATAAAGGCGCCCAAGTGAGCCAGGTCAACCTTTTCTATGATCACAGTATCCCACGAAGTCTGGAAAAAGAAGTTAATGCTAAGGTTGGAAGTGCACTTAAGTCCCTGTCCAAAGAAAATGTTGACGCCAGCTTCTATGTGAAGACTATAACTGTGTCTTACGAGCCGGGGTCTGGCGCCACGACCCTGTGTCGCAGAATCTTGTGGAGTAAACGAACGGAATACCGATGTGCTGTGGTAAAAGCCATAACATGTTCAACAGACTACCAGATTGAGAAACTACAAAACATTGGCTACGAGGAAAGGAATATGACGTTTTCACTTCCAGTCCTCGTGCTGGTTGACAATTTTCCGGAGAGTCAGTTTCGTTTTTTAAGAGACCACTTAATGAAGAGGCAGACAAAATGCGTTGTTCTTGCTACTTTACCAATTTCAACTCCCACAGCCAATTTCGAGATCACTTTAAGAAAGTTGGATGAGGAGGAGACGGCTCGCGTGAAGAATATTTTGATCAACATCACAAGTGTCGACAGTGAGAAAAGAAAAGAAGCTGAACAGGTCTTGGAAAGAGAGAAGAGGTTCATTTGGTTTGGACTGGAACTATTTGGACGGGACTACCTAAAGATCAAAGAGCGGCTTCAGAATCACATCCGCAATATTTTGATGGCTTTTCTTGGTGAAGCAAGGGAGGAGCACCAAATGCTACTTGAAATGTGTTGCTTTCTCAACAAATACAGCGATGGCAGTGTGATCCTTCCGCATTCAGTAGTCCTGGACTTCCTTTACTTAAGACTTTCTTGGGATAAACAGCAATTTCCAGCCATTCAAGACATCCATGAAGCTTTTGGAGGTCTTCTCCTTGAATTACAAGACGAAACTCATGGGTACTACGGCTGGAGACCAGCGCATTCCTTAGTAAGTGAAGTGGTGACGTCAAGAATAAATGTGCAAAACACTGCCATACTCGTACTGGAAAAGGTTGCCAAAGGAAAAGCATACGCGATGAAGTTCTTAAGACAACAAGTGTTCAGGATTTTTTTAGATCGCAAAAGAATATCTGATCCAGTGTTACTCAAGGAACAGGTGGCTGATGATCGTTTAGTTGGCAATGATTTAGAAAACGAGGTATTTGGATTTTTAGGAAAACGCACAAGATATTCGCCTCTTATCGAAGACCTTATGGAGGACGAAAGTAATATTCGAGGAGCTGGTGCCCTACAGGTTCTTCTCACAGTCTGTGAACAGGCAACTCAAATAGAAGAAAAGTCTAAGGCGTGGCAGCAGTTGGCAAGATTTATGGGATATGAGATGCGTACAAACAGTTTAGATGAAGAAGTTGATCTACGTAATATAGTGGAACGACTGTACAACGCTGTGAAGAAAGAAAGTCATGAAAAACCACCCCTTCTCCTCACCGGAATCGATGCGGCCCACATGGCCGTTGATATTGCAATCTCTCTACAACGCACTTACACTAACCACTACACCACCAAAGGGGTTTTGTACTTTCTCCAGCTTACAGATTATAAGCGTACACCTCTTCGATCGTTATCGGAGGCAGTCCAAACTTGCCGCAAAGCACTGGAGATTTATGACAAGGCTCTGGCGACCTCAAAGGTACCAAATCTTTTCTCAATGATTGGAAAAATTGAAGCCATAATTTTACTTCTTGAGATCGTTAAGTCTTGTTTTCATTTTGATGAGAAAAGGTTTTTGAGGTACTTGAAAGAAGCGGAGGCTCCCTCAGAATTGATGGGGCTTTCTTTAGAGGACCAAGGTTTCGTTCAGTGTCTCCCTTCGACCATTCTTGATATCCTGAACGAACTGTTTGGAAACGTGAAGATCAGGCAGACGACCACGTATGATGAAAATGAAATACGAAGTCTTAACAACGCAAAGATAAGAGCTTCCAATCTTCGGAGACAGTTCTATGAAATCACCGGAATGGACAAAACAGAGTTAAGCAGTGAAGAATGTTCAATGCAATTGTTGTCTTCTACCTCTTTAACTGGCCAAGACCACGCTCTATATCAGCAGCAAGTTCAAGACTTTCTTTACTTCAAAGACGAGACCCCTTACAGCACATGGTCAAACATTAGTAAAAGCGATGCTAATTTGATCTATCAGTTGTTAAAATCCCTTTGTCTTAATGGTTATGGTAGCCATAATGACATGCTAATTTGTTCCAAGGCTTGTCTTCAGCTTAAAGACAAACCTTCCGTTAATGAGCTCGACAAGATTGTAACTAAATTTGTGGAAAAATTTCCTAATTCCGAGTGGGCGCATCTTTTCTACTACATGATACATTTTCCTATTCCAAATGGAGGCCTTGCTCACTACACTTCGCAAACCAAAGAGTCAATCAAACGATGTGCAAACATTGTTCAGGAAAAGGCAGGTTCAGGATTTCGAAAATCAGGTGCTGAGTACTTCCTTGGTAAAGGAATTGGTCTGAATGCTATTGTTAATAGTCATGAATTTCAGTGGCTTGAAACAAAGTGGAAGTCAAAGACACATTTTTGGCGAGGCAAGGAACCCTCTGAGCGTTTAGAACGTGTGCAAGGTCAAAAGGAGCCAGGTAGGAAAGGCATTATTTCCTACCAGGGAATCCAGATACACTTTGACAACACACGTTATCCCAATGAAAGCAAAGACGACTTGTGGTTTTATCTCGGATTTACTGTCGCTGGACCCTACGCCTATGATCCAGTGGATAAAGAAACATACGCTTCGCTTCAGAAAAATGCTTCACCGCTTACGATGCCTTACGCATCTTCCGAAGGCTCCACCAACAGCGGCAAATTTAGCGGTCCCCCTGGTTATCATGGCGCGCGAAAGAGTGGTCGTTCAACACCTTGGCAGCAGCTTGGAGCCGCAGCCTTTGAGCCGGAACACTACAAAGAAGAAGATACGAGCTGCGATTCTGAAGTTTTCAGCGAAAGGAAAGCGCAAAACAGTACTGGAGGTGACGGTTTCGACGATGCAGACGAGCGGTTTACCATAGGTGGTCGTTTCAATGCATTGTGTGCCAGTGAAAGTGACGAAAGCCCTCAGAAGCAATTCGAATCCGTTTGGAAAGTTCGTAAGAAGGCGCCGTCACAAGACCAATGGAAAACAGTTGAAAGGAGGACATCCAAGGCAAAAGAAAACCCAGCAGATGCGATAGGAGTGAAAAGCAAGCGCGTAGTAGGGACCCGTGGAAACGAGAAGAGATGGTTTGAACCAAAACAGGTGACTCAAGAAGGAAAACTACATCACGGAGCGTTTGTTTTGGGTACTAAAAAAGGAAAAGAATGCACTGTTCACAAGCCTGGATGTGATGCTAGTGTAACCGATAAATGCAATTTTGCACATGGTTGGAGGGGTGATACTCTACAGTTCGTGTGCACAAAGTGCACGGAAGAAAACAAGTTTGTGTGCAGAGAGAAAGTCAACCATGAACGATATACCTGGAATCTGGGACCTTACCTGGACAGTCGTGGAGACATATGGAAGGACAAAAAGGCATAAAACACTTAAAGAATCTGGGACAAACATTGAAAGACAGAGAGGTCGCAATTGCCACTTCCACATCGAATGTTCATTATAAGAATTTTTTTCATATAAATATAGAAAGAGATTGAACGCATCTATTAGTCCGTGTTCAGTTACACAGTTTTAACAACACTCATCTTTAGTAAAGCCAACACTAGGAATACATGCGTAGTATTTTGTATAAAGGTAGAATGAAGTCTTTCAACATTTGGCTTAAATATAACTACTGATATCTCAATTTGAAGTACATTAGAAATCGTCCTAAACAGACTTGCTTTTTTCAGCCTGGAAGTAAGCAAAATATTCTTTTTCCCGCTACTGCTTCTATGCGGTTCTTGCCCGAGACACTTGTTATTTCTTTGCACGGCCTCAGATTAACAATTTGTCCAGGATTCTTGCTAGAGTTGTTACAAGCCACTCTAATTTCGCACTTAAGATACCCTTGAAGAAACTTATTAAGGATGTTGTGTTCACTGAGCTTTGCGGTGGGTTTAATCACAGATTTCACCTTGACTATCCTAGTTGACCCTATTTTCCTTGTCGCTTTGTTCGCTGTTAATTTTGACCAAATATTCGTTTGCAAAGTTTTCTCTTTCTTTGGCATTTGCTGTTTTAAGAGTAACGTGGTTTTTTTGCTTGTCAGTATCAGAACAGGACAGTGGTAACTGCAGATTCATCTTCTACCTTTAGAACGAAAATCCGCTGGATTTTTTCAGAGGAGTGGCACAGATACCTGCAGTAATGCTAGTGTATGACCAAGATGGAGATAAGAAAAGAAAATGGGTGCGAGTCGGCATTGTAGAGGCAAGTGATTTTGTAAAACATGAAGCATTGAGATCGTCAAGTCTAGCATCTTGTTCTTTACTTTATTTAATATCAGTTCCACTTCGGGCATCGGTTTGCGTTGATTCCAAGGGTCTGGTATCTGATTAGTCCTGGTTCCTCTTGGCTGCTCAGTGTTTACTTATTTTGCTTCGGACTTCCAACCTCTAGCCTGAAGTTCTTTTAAAGCCTTTGCTATTAAGTGACGAATTTTCCCATTAAAGCCTTTGCTACTACGTGACGAATTTTCCCTTCCGTCCCCGGTATTGTCCATTCAAGAGCAATGATCAGTGTGGTCTATCGTTTCAATTCTATGGAATGCTTTTCTTATTGCAAATTAAACTTCCAGTGAAAGTCAGGAACTCAGGTAGTAGGTTTTATGGACGTGGTATGACAAACCCCTCTCTCAGAAACTCGACTACCTCGTTTTCAGTCCTCATTGTTGATGGGAACTTAGTCTTTCTCTGTAGGTCCTCTCCTCTCCGATATCCGTCAGGTGGTTCTTTAACAGGTAAACACATTCAAGGAAATGCTGTGATATTTAGCTTATCGGTCAGACTGCTCTGGTTGCTCAATCACTCGTGCGGACAACGTTTCCTCTTTTTTCTTTGCTATGCCGTCAGCCTGGGTTGGATTTTCAGTATCAATGGTTTGCTGCTCCACAAACAATTTTTTTTTTATCTCTTTTGACTTATAGTCCGAAGAACAGTTCTTAAGTCTTGTCATGTTGAGGCTGTTCTTTTTTCCCCTATCCTTTGTTCTCAGTAGAACCCTGTTTTATTACAGCCACTGACGGGCCATAAAAAATTGGCCTTTTAACAGGGTGGCCCTAGTGGTGTGGAGACATGGGTGTTTTCTTTCCTCGCTTAACATTGTATGGGTTCTTTTAAGTGGAAGTATTTACAAGGTGAATTTTCAGTAAAAGAATAGACGCCATGGAATCTCACAATGGGCCGTTTGCAGCGTGCTAAACGAGGTTGCCGAGTTAATGGGAGTCAAGTAGTGGTTTTGTTGACTTTTTTAACGCTCACTTTCTCTTTACGCTGTTATTAGTTTCAACAGACGCTCAAGAGTCGTGGTTTGTACTAAGTATAAGACATTTATTCCCGAAGGGTCAATCGATTATAAACTAGAAGACCCTTAATTTTGAATTATGAGATTTAGGATTCGCACCAAAGGGGGCCAAGAAGTTCTATTAAAACATTTTGCTTCTAGCCTGGTCCCTTTCAGAAAGTATAAGTCTAATTGAAACGTCCACGGTTTATTTCGTTCGAGTAAACAAGTCTTGCACAGAAGAATACATGTTTGTAGACGAGCAGACGCAAATCGATCATAAGGTATACAGTGCTATCTACAGGATAACTCATTTCCCATCATTATTAGGAAAATCAGTTGCGTTACTCCAACATGGATAGCGATTTATTACCCTTTTAGCGTTACCCACCGTTTCAACAATTTGGGCCAGCATCGTACCGTCCTACATACAGTTTTTTTTCCTATGCTATACTACTAAAACATCATGAAAGTTAAAAAGTATACCTCACTTAGGCTTTAATAAGATTGTTGTTTTCTATTACATATTTAATAATCTTCTGCAGTGGTAGCAGGTTATCAACAAGATAGTGATTTATCCGGTGACTAACGCTATCCACCTTTTGCGGAAATAACTGGGGCGAGGGGCCACGGTCCTCTCCGCCCATCCCAAAAGAAGGTGGGTTGACGTGATGGTATGCAGGTTCTTCTACATACCATTACGGCAGCATCATGCAGTTTAATATTGTTGACATTGTTACTTGGTTCATCCGCACTCAGTCTGCGTACCTTGGCAAAATTACTTATCAAGGGGAACCAAAACACTTGCACAAGACTTCCATGCTTTGTAGAACAACAGGTCAAATGTAAAATCTCGTTGTGTAGATATCGTATTAACGTAATGTTAACTTTAAATAAATTGTATTTTTTGTTTACTTGCATAGGTATTGCTGTGCAAAACTTCAGCGGTCTGTGTTAAATAAGTAAAGACATAACAGTACGTTAGCACGCAATATAGAATGTAGCAGTATAGAAGTGCATAGTTCTAGAGCAAAACATGACCTCTACGCATTGACTTATATAAACAGAGCAAAATGAACCATCAGGTTATTTTTTTACTACAGTCTTGCAGGGTCGTCTCAATAGACCAGCTGCTGTTTTTGATAACAATAGGCCTTTAGATTCTATGACGAGGACGACTCCGAGTACGAAATTTTCTTACTACTAAGTAACGCGCCTGCGTGAATCAGCGTCATTCTGGCGGGAAAAGGTGATAGCCGTCGTCATTCTACTACGAGTTTCAGTGTCTTAGTAGCGGAAACAAGTTAAGCTTTATCAGTTTGCGATCGGGGAGGGCTTGACCTGCTTCAGTAAAGATAACAGTGCTAACTTTTGTAGTTAAAAAAAAAAAAAGTGAAATGAAGCTTTCCGTGGTGCCTTTAAGTCAAGGCCCGTTCGCGTAGTCGTTCTCATCCGCGGATTTTGAGGTCTCTATTTTTGAAACTAATGTTTGAACAGTCCAAGTCCTCTTTTTACAGGCTAAGAACTAGTCTCTCCTAGCAAGTAGTTCTCGGGTGAATTCTATAAGAAAATAAAGGAGAGTGCGCTAGTTCGCCAATACGTCAAACAACTTGACCAAAGTTGCTGTCCTGCAATCCACAAGTGGCTACCAAGTTGACGAGTTATATGACGATTCCAACTCCATGAAGTTATCGTTCCTGCAGAAAAAAAAAATACAATATACGATATTAGCCAAAGGCAGGAGGCTGATATCCATCCACCTTTGCTTGTCATAACATACACGTACACGACAACATGGGGTCTACGGTGGCTTACACAAGAACCTGTCTTGGAACTGAGAGGTAACTATAGTAAGGTGCTTTCATCAATTTTTATTTACAAAGGGGTGCTTATTAAAATTTCTTGCAACAAACTGAAACATTAATATGTACAGTTAAATTTCGTAAAATAACTCTACAAGCCAGGCTCCTGACAAGCAGGAGATAGAACTCTAACTGTTTTCCTACATTCATGCTGCTGAGGGAAGAAATAGGCTTTCGATGTGATATCCTTACTAGATAAGAAAGTAAGTGGGGAAGTTGTGGGCGTTGTAGTAGCCTAACGGCTGACACAGCTATTATAATTACCACTTCCTGAACAAAAGTTTTAGAAGTTCATTCGTGAAAAAGCTTTTTATCCAGTGCAACAGACTAAAAAACTTACAAAAAACGGGCAAGAAAATTCAGGCGTGGGGTGACACAACTTAAACTCATTTCGGCCAAATGGCCAGCGGCCACTATACATGTAGTTACGAAATGTGAAGTCATCTTTTAATTTAGTTAAAGACATTTTAACACAGAATGCAACACTTTAGAAACGAGAAGGAACTGAGCTGAGAGTTCTGGGACCGTCACTAGGGACCGGGGAAAAATGGTTAATGGCCACACCGCGGTCAAACGTCTGAGCATGCGCGAAGAATTGCGTGGGGATCGCTACGTTCGATTTGGAAAAGTTACACACACGTGGCTTCGTCTTCTTGAGGGCAAGAACAGGGAAATTTTCTTTGTATTTCAAGAACGTTCACTGGCGATGAATAGGAAGAATAAGAGGAACGTACAATATGAAATGTAAGTATGAGTAAACTTCCATTTGTCAATCATAATATTCCCCAACTGCTCGTATCAGTCGTATGCTCTTGTTGATCAATGATCATGACGGCGCGCATTTGTGGCCGCTGAAAGTATAAGCTCAAGTTTAAATATTTTTAAATTGTTTGAGTTTTCTGCAATACTTTTATACTAGCTCTGGCTTAAACGTAATTTTAATGGTTGGTATTTTTATTTAATACAAACCATATCTTTTGAGCTCTGGTTCGTTCTGCAAAATAAAATACGTCTGGTTGTTTTTTTCGATGAAACTGTTCTTTTATGACAGACGACCTTAATTTTAAGCTTGTTTTTAACTTTTCACATCAAATATATTATCTCGCTCAGGGTTTAAGTCTGCATTAATAACAAAGTGTATCGATAATGAATAATTATTTTAAATCTCATTCATAAAATCCAATGACCACATCACATGAGTTCAGTAAATTTATAATCAAGCTAAAAAAAAATGCATGAACATCTGTGGTCTCAATATAATGTTGTTTATTGTTATCAGGCCAGGCACATTGTCAGAGGAAAAAGGTTTTATTTCTTAGCAGAAGTTTAATAACCACACATAAGTTCAATAATCACCGCAGCATAAGTCTATTTTTGACTGCTTGACATTTCAAATTGACCAGACATCAGTGTACATGCTGTCATTTCAATACTATTGCTTATTCTTCATGTTTGCCCACATTCATGACTAGGGTTCTGTTTTCACTATGCTGTTCATCCAATGCTTGCAGCTTGGTCTTAATTTTACAGTTTAAATTACTAGGAAGGGGGTGGTAAATGAGTTGTCAGTTGTACAACCCTTTATGTTGATTTAAATGCTATGGTGTTTAATGATCTTGTGTGCATCTTTAAAGTGGGCTAAATAATACAATTTAAAGATTATTGTACGTTGCCAGATGCTCATATAGCATTAAAAGTTTTATTTTTATTATAACAGTTTGGCAACTTATTATTTATTTGATTAAATCTAGCTATCTTATTTTTGTACAGAAAATTAGGAAGGGAATGAATGAAAGACACAGAGTCTAGACCCTGAAGGAGAAGCAGATAGATAAGAAAAGGATGCAAAATGAGAAGAAAGAATGAAAATGATGTACATAAAGAACACCTGCAATCAAGGAAATAGGTCATGGGGAGGGGAGGGAAGGGAAAAGCTGAAAAAACCATTAACCAAGAAAAGAATATTTCTGTACAGTTGTTCATCTGTTTATAAAATATTACTTAAAACAGTGAATTCTGAGAATTGCTGAGAACAAAATTTTAGTTAAGTGTGGTTTACCACATTTTCTTATGTCTCTTTCTTTTGTTTTTGGAGTGAAGAGATTTATTAACTGCCTGTCTTCTGCATAATTATTGCACCATTTTGTCCGAGTTTTGTAGTCGGTACGGCGTTGTCAGGTTGTTCCTGCTCACCTCGTCAAATACTGCATACAGTCTCTCGGGGATTGGAATTTTAGATGATTTTACTGTGTCCCCACGAACATGGACAGGAGCAGCGTTTGTCCTCGGCAAGTATCGCGTTTCTATGCCTCAGGCAAGGGCATGATCCTTCTTCAGGTACCCCTTCTGCCCTCGATAAAACTTAATCAACACTCCGGAGCTGTTTTTGACTACAGTTTTCTCTTCCTGTTGGCTTCTCCCTTCCTGGTCTCATCACGCTTTGGAACAGCGACATTCAGTAAACAAATGGCGACGACAAGCTTTCACATGTCAGTTCTTTCAATACGAAGAACTTTTTTAGTGAACGTCAAAAAAATTTAGTGAAGTCGGAGAATAACGAAAATTAATCTAACTATCAACTGTTAAAACAAAAACCTCCTCTTTAAAGTATTTCGCTTCACTTTAGTATATTTCTGACGATCGTTCAACTATATTTTGCCTGACACCGGTTTCTGCAATAGTTTCAATTAAAATTTCGCGCGGGAAATTTTCCCGGCCGGGACCGGGTACGAGTGCATTGCGCATGCGCTTGCGTTTGACCGTGGTTAAATTTCATCGTATCGTGGAAGGCCTAGCTCGCCAAGCAGTGACATGTTCTGTAGCGAGCGAAGCACTATGGCTGAGTTGAATCGGTTTTATTTGAACGTCTAGCGATCTCTTTACTCGACAAAATGGTAGGTGTTCTTTTTCCTTGTTTTTACGACATAGTTTAATATGCAAGGCCATACTTAACGGCTCATCGCACTTTAGCAAAAGGAGAAAGCTAACAAGAGTTTACCATTTTCAATTTCACGTGGTGTATCGTTTGAGTTCGAGCAGCATAAACTTCTAAGTCCTATTTCCAGTAGTAATGTGTCTTGTCACAAAGTCTTCGTCCGTATATTTACCACCACTTTTTTGTACTCTGGCGGAAAGCCTTTAATGAATTCAGCGTGGTTATTTTAGGTTTCACGCTGGGGCTTTATCGTCGACGCGGTGAATGTTGAAGGTTTCCCTAAATGCGACAATAGTTAATTCCCGGCGCTTTTTACTGAACTATAGTCTTTAAATCCTTCGCATATGAAACGAATCGATTCTGAACTAAAAATAAGTTAACCCAGACAATGCAAAAGCAAGAAAAATGTAGTTATTTCCGGGAAAAATGTCACAGTTTCTTAGAAATTTCAAAATATCTGTTTGCATGTGGTCGCTTGAAACGTGTTTTTGAAGGCTAACAAGGGCAGAAAGTCTGGCTGTATGCTCTTGTTTCAGGTTGATGTTACTAAATTCACGGATTTTATGTGATACCTGAATGAAAGCATGATGTCAATGAATTCGAGAAAGATCGACTGTGAACGTGACCGTGAAGCAATATAGACCTTGTCACGGTTTTCGACGCCATCTTGGCGAGTAGGCAAACGCGTGAGAAATTGCAGTGTTTGTATGATAATCTAATGTCGAATAATTTCCGTAGAATGGCTGTTCTGAAAAAAATATGAATTGTAAACTAAAGTTTCAATCCTAACGAATCTACTGAAAAAACCTGAGGGCGTTACATGCGCTAGAAGACTTAAGAACCACTTTTTAAAATTTTCTTTACATTTGTCTGTAAGAACGTCCCGGGAAAAATTACAGACAAATATATGGAAAATCTAAAGCAAGCCTTTGGAGAAATTTAAGCAGAGTTACGCCCCAAAATTTTTTTAGTACAATCCTTTGTTTTGTATCTTTAGTTTACAAGTCATATTTTTTTCAGAACAGCCGTTTTACGGAAATTATTCGACATTAGATTCTCATACAAACACTGTAATTTCTCATACACGTTTGCCTACTCGTCAAGATGGCGTCGAAAACCGTGACAAGGTCCATTTTCTTTTACATGTCTGGCCCACAGTCCTTAAATCACAATAACGCACAACGCTCCTCCAGACCCCGCTAAAACGGCTGCGAAGGACACTAACAGACGGGTCCTTTTGTTCTTCTATCCAAGAGAATTTTAGTAGCAGTTTTATGCAGATGTAGACGTAATGTTTCCTGTGCAAATTGATTCCTGTTTGTACGAATAATAATCAAACAATAATATACAGATTTAGCCAGGGCTAAAAGCAAAGCTCACGTTAATAAATTAATAATTTAAATCAAACAATAAACATCAATCAGTTAACTTTGAGGTACATTCATGAGACTTTTGAGGGAAAGTGATTTTAGAGAAAAATAATTTGATACTCCAAGAGTGAAAAAAATTTTACATCGAGTTAATAGTCTTATATGTACACCGAAAATCAGCAATCTTCTTCGATCACAGTAGATTAGGCTTAGAAAGCAAATTTTTTCCCAAACAAAAGAAGTTCAACCCAGTCACCCACGTACACCACCTTTATTTTATATGGTTAATTCGTAGTCTCTCCAACCACGCCTTTGGAGAGAGTATGGAGACAATTGGACATCCGCAATACATAATTTTATGCAATACACGATAGTCCCCGGTTGCAGCCAATTTACACGTTGCATTCCTCTGTCTAAAGAGAAGGCCAATATAATTTTTTGTGTTTCGAAAAAGACTTGTGTTCGACAGGTTTACTTTACAAGTAAATCTTGGCGACAAATCTGGTGGTGTGTAAACCAGTCTTTCAAATATATACTTTTTATCAATGTTTTTATACATAAGGTCTGAGGAAAACAGTGCTGTACCTGTGTGCCTTTTTTTATCATACAGACCTCGAACATAATTTGTTCTTCCTTTCCCTATTTAAAGCTATAATTCTGCAGTTTTTCACAATTTTGCAAGACAAATTGCACTCACTCAATATCCAGGACGATCGAATCTGCTCCTATGTGATATGCAGGGTAACACTTATGGGCTTTTACTGAAAACAATAAAAAAATTCCCCAAAATCTCCTATATATACGGTCAGCCAGACGGGTTCTCACTTCTCCCAAGCACCAAATTTGCAGTCCGAGCTATCGGAGCCGTTTGAATGAACATTAATAGAGTTAAGCTTCAACATGGTAGAGAACTTACTAAGTTTAGGTTTTATTTCCCTATATTTAATTATGGTTTTGTTATGTGTTATCTTTAAAAGCGTTTTTTTGTTTACGCGCGGCATTTTGAGTACTTATGCTTGGATGTTTTGTTGTATGTTCGGCAGCGGTGGCGGGGGGGGGGGGAGGTGACTCTATTGCTTTCCACCTACGTTTCTTGACCCACTCCGTCTGCCAGTGTGACGTCACATAGTAACGGACAAGAGCCTCGGGTCGCTTGTGCAAGTTAGCAAGGGATACCACAGTAATTAGGACGAGCGAGAAAGAGGAAAAGCTAAGAAGCTAGCAAATATCGCTATATATCGCTAATTTGATCGAAAGTGTGTGAGTTTGGTGTTGCTATAATCTGGTTGAGTAAACTGTTTTGATATTTTGTGTCCGTAATTGTGTAATTTGGTTAATTTGTTTTGCGGGTCGTGTTGCGGGATCGCCATCTTTTTTACGGGACCGGCAGGGTCATCCAAACTCATATCCTTTTCTTCTCTAAAATAGGCAAGGTCTAGTCTCCAGAATAGGAGGTCCATTCACAGATCACACGTATTTATATTTCATCTGTTCTTTCGCTAATTAAACCGGCCAAACTTCGTATCAATCCTTTCGAGTGAGGGCCTATGTTGATCTCCTAATTCTCCACCAAATTCAGTAAAGCTAGTTCGATCGATTATCTACATCGATCGGCCCGTTGAACCTGAAATAATGCGAAATAGCTTTGAAATACGCGCTTAAGCTAATTTTCCTCAAATGTATGTTTGAATTCATGATAAATACAGCTCCACCAGCGTCAAACAGCGTCTTTCAGGTCTTTGGCAGACTGAAAAATGGTTTTGATATAACAAAACTAATTTTTCAAATCGTGTGTGTCTCTGTGGTGCAGTGGTTTAGGAGTTGCTTGCACGTGCAGATGAACCTAGAATGCAAAACAGTTCGTAGTTTTACGTATTCAAGTACGCGCGAGCAGTCAAACAAAAGGTCTGCAACGAGGCTGAAAACAGAGAGTGAGACTGGGGGAGACGCTTTTTTTCTCTCGCGTGTGAGGCTCACGCGCTTCGCGCGCGTACGACTCTTACGCCACGCTTTACCGATTTCTTTTCTGATTTTGAGAAAAAAACCGACTGTTTTGAAGCCTAACATAAACCGGGTTCGACTCCCGCGACCCTTTTTTCTGTTTCTTTGTACCTTTTTTTTTCTGTTTGGTCTTTGTTTTTAAACACTATCTTAACTTTCCTTTTGGCCTGTTTTCCTTTATTCTTCCTGCTGACCCTGCTGATCAGGCACAGTGATCACCATATATTTTACGATTAAGTCCGGAGTTTTATTTTGGTAAAAAGATTTCAAGAGCTCTTGATCTGCATACTCGTCAAGCTTACGGCCAGAAAAAAACATAAGCTGCCAAGACATGTCCCTCCTCTGAAACAGCTGATTTTTTTTTAATGTAAGTTGACATCATGACAAACAACACACGGTACACCACAAACTGTACTAATTTGCACCCAACACCCACCAGTGACTCACTGGCGAAATTTAAACTTGCCTTTGGTACATCGTCATAATCATCAATATTATTACTATAAAATCTCCACTGGGCTTGCCCACAAAAAATAATTAACGAAACCTTTTATTGGTTTTCGGGATTTAATTACACAATTACAGTTGTATGCCCAATACAGTATCGAAATGCGGTAAAGCAACAAGATTCAATGCTTCCAGTCTGTGATGAGGTTTTAGCGGAGAAATTCAGCCAGCTTTTACAGAAAGGGAAGTTGCTTTTGACCTTTCTCACCATGGTCACGCGTTGGTCACGCTCTACGTCCAATTTGTATGCTCTGATTGGTCAACATTTGACAGGTGAGTTCATGCGGAAAATTTATACAGCATCTTGAAACTTGTTTACTGAGAGCTCAAACTGACAGAGTTTTGTGTAATATTGTCATGTTTTTAACTGTCTTTTTCCACTGGATACACAAAATGAAATACAGCTGCTAGCAAGATTCTTAAGTTATTCATGGCTGGTTTGTTTATTGTTTTTTTGGCTGAGAAATGCGCCGCTTGTCAAAGTCATCGGAAATCCGATTTCCCATGGATCGCTTTTACTCACTTCCCCTTGCTTAATGCTTATTATAAAGAAGGTTCAAAAAAGTGTCAAGCGATTCTGTTGGCCTTCAGGAGCTGCATCTTGACTGGTAAGCCTGAGTTGTTATTGCCTTTGATGTTTTTTTTTTTTTCCGGTTTCCTAAAGTCGAGCGTACTTTCTGCGCCTAGTTTATGCACAAGACAGTGATCTGACCTACAATAGCATCAGGTTTGATGTAAGGTTACAGATTTTTAAAAGTCTTAACATTTTCCGACCGCAAATACAAAGAAAACGTTCCAAAGATTACCATTTATAATGATTTTGGCTGTTAAAAGAAAGCTCTGAGCGATATTCTTGCCTCGCAGTTCATCTTGAAGTATAGCAAACACCGTTAAGCCGGCTTAAAACATAAATCTGCAAGGTTTTAAGTTTATAAGCATATGCTTACCTGACTCATGATTTTCAGAGACATTTCACTTCAAAACTTACCTTCGTAAATGAAAATTGTTGTGTCTGTACATGTTTCACCGAAGTATATATTTTTTTACTGATTGTTAGTAGTCTCTTTCGCAATTTTAATCGCAGCGCCGGTTGTTTTCAATCGAACCAGGGGGGAAGCGGGGGGGGGGGGGGGAGGTGTCTCCAAGGAAATCGGTGGTTCAGTCCGCCTGCCAGTATGACGTCACGTCTCGCGTCAGTGACTTTCAAAATGGCAAGCAAAGTGTTCATCGAAGAGACGGATAAAAATTTCGAATTTATCGCGGAACTGACTGTTCTGAATTTGGAGATTTTAAGGTTCCTATTGTCATAGAAAACTAGACTTAAGAACTTTTTTGGAATGAAACGTCCAGTGATGTAATGAATTAGAAAGGTTCCTTTCTATCGTCGAGCAAATTTTACGGGCAATCTTACCAAACGGCCACACTTTTGAGGGCCAGTGCACAGCAAGATTGAGGAAATTAGACACAGCAATAGGAGGTTCATCACAGGATGTATTATACTTTACATTGTGCGTATTTTCAGCTCTTCAGAGCTAGTGGAACCCCATATCAATCCTTTCAAAGTTAAATATGAATGGACGCCTCAGTAAACTTTCAAGGTTGCAATTTTGAGCCCTCTCAGAGCTACTATTCAAATGCACAGACATGATTTCAAAACTGTAGTCGTGACCTTTAAGAAGTGATTGTTCCGTCAAAAAAAAAACATATCGCTAACATGAAATTTAAGCGAAACTTTTATAGGTCCATTTTTACATGCTCGTTCCAATCAAGCGGTTTGCCTTGGGGTGTGAAAAATAAACTGCTGTTTTTGTGAGGATCTTGAGTTTACGTTGACTAAAATGTGTGCTAACAAACAACGTCGGGTTTTAAAGGAAAAGAACTAAGGAAGTTATTCAGCGGTTGCGCTGGCGAAAGGACGTGTCTCTTTCTCTCCGTGCTTTTCCCTTTCCCTTCGACCTAAAATTTTGTTTAAATGGGAGAAAAAAACCTAACAAAAGAAAATAAAAAACTGAGGAAGGAAGATGAATCTCTCTCGAATGGCCTTGGGTTATTGAAGAGTTATTTTAAGAAGATACAGAACTGGCCAGCCGAGCTCGTGATCCTGCAGTTGATTTGTCTCAAGTAGAATCAGGCATTCAGTTCACAAGCGACAAGTATGATGCTCTTTTAAAATTTGTGAAGAATGCTCAAGGTCAGCTTAAATCGATTTCCTCACGGATTGTAGCAGTTTCTGAAAAGTGTAATGAAAACTCTGCGGCCATTGATGAGCGATCCAATCATGGATAAGATCCAATACAGCTATCTCTACAACGTGAAGATCGTGGGCATGCCGATATCGTCTGAGCGACAAGCCGAATGCCATTGTATGTAAATTTGTTAGACGCTTAACCAAAGATAAAGTTATGCCAAGGGAGGCCTTCAACTTACAACCTGAGGACTTAGGATTTGACGCAGACGAAACCAGCGAAATCCGGCTTTATGAACATTTAACCCCAAGAATTCGAGATCTTCTCTATCAAGCCTCTTACTACAAGAGAGCTAATCAGTTCAAATTTTGATGGGCAAAAAGTGGTTTTCGTTTTTCTGCGAAAGTCGGAGACTTCACCAGTTGTAAAATTACAGTGTGTAGAAGATCTTCGCATGTTGGAACATGGCCCAAGTTCTGGTGATGACAGCCACCATGATCATGACTATATGTTAAGTACTTTGCCTCTCTTCTTAGAAGCAATAGTACCATCCCTCCCATAGCAAGTGCTGCATTGTCGCGCGGACGCGGTCGCTAAGCTTGAATATTCACGTCGCGTATTAATCCTGGCAGTTTGCAGTTATATCAAAGCGTAAAGGTCAACGGTGTTTGTTGATGAGCGAGCGATTATTGTGCAGTTGCGATGGGTTTTTTGGAGCTAGCGAGCAAGAAGCCGGAGCACACGTTACCTGCAGATTAGCCGATGGCAATTTGGAGCGGATTCGTCGATTATTCTCGAATTTATAACGCTTTGCGTGAGGGCGCGTGGAGATGGTCCGTTTGTTTTGTAGCCAGCCTTTAATTCTTCTTTAGTGGATAGTACCTACGATTGCTAAACTCGGCAAAATGCCACTTTAACCTGCCATGACGGACAAGGAGACTTTCAGTTAAAGATATCTTAACTTTGTTTTGTTATATTTTGACTTTTGGACTATTTTAGTTTATGGGAGTTTCGACGACTCGTCCTATTTTGTTCATGTGAATATTAATATCTTTATTTGACACATACTACTTCTGGGGCGCCTGTGATATAACTGACTGGTTCCTCTTGGCGGATCTCTAATTAAAGAGGTGCTGTAGCCAGACGTCACTTGATGTGTAAAATGACACAAAACTGAATGCAAGGCTGGCACTACGGCAAAGGGTTGATTTATTATAGGCCAATATTTCGGCTAACAAAATTAGCCTTCCTCAGGGCCGGAGCTTTACAGGGAGAAAATATCTGTTAACGGCTCCTAAAATTTAAACCTAAAATTTACATAAGTGGTTAACAGTTAACTAAAATTATGAATACTAGGTAGAATAATATACAGGTAAATGATAATACAATAAAAATAGAAATAGAAAGAGTTCAATGTTCATTCCCTGGGTTCAGACCGTCTGGTGACAGGGTTTAATACAACTAATCTTTTATCCTGTAGGAATATAATTTCAGATGTCAGTGATCACTTCTCGCAATTTTGTATAATATCAAACAATGTTATTAAAAGTCGTGTTAATAATTCGACAAAAGTTCATGATTTCTCGCAGTTTTCGGAATCTAAATTTCTAGGGGATCTATCCAATATTAACTGGACAAGAATAGTGTCTTCAAGAAACATGCCTGCATTTTATAATAAGTTTAATCGGAGATTCAACACCCACGCGCCCTTTAAAACTGTTTCAAAACAAATGGCTAAACAACTTTCAAAACCTTGGATTACTAAGGGGAATAAAGACATCAATTAAAATTAAGAACAGTTTATTCCATTCTAATTATGAGGATAAATACGGAATGTATAGAAATAAGATTACTACTCTGATTAGACCATGAGTAAATAATAGTATAATCATAACTATTATCAGGCCGCTAACTATCTCTAACATGTAAAAGACCTCGACAGGCATAAATGAACTTATTTATCGCGCAAGGAAAAAAGTGAAAAATATTTCTGCCTTTAAGGATGAGAATAGTGGTCGATTAATCCACGATCCGAAGAAATTACCAACTGTCATGAACAAACATTTTTCCTCATGTGGACCTATTCTAGCTGCCAAGCTACCCCACTCTGAACGTCATTTTTCGGAGTATTTTGATCATAGTTGTCAAAAATCCTTTTACTTTAATCCTGTTACTCCTGCTGAAATAAAATGTGAAATATCGCTTTTGCCTATCGGAAGGTCACATAGGGCTTACTCGACTATCATCTTAAAAGTTGCAAAGCTTTTCATAAGTAAGCCATTTATGGATATAATGAATGCTTCTATCTCCGAGGGAACCTACTCTGACAAATTGAAGTTGGTAAAGGTGGTTCCTATTTTCAAAAGTGGTGATGACTCCGACACTAACAACTATTGTCCTATATCTCTCCTCTCTATATTCAATAGAATTTTTGAAAAACTCATGTACAAACGATTGAAGTCGTTTTTTTGAGGCAAATGATCTTTCTCATGAGTCGGCATAATACGGCTTGAGAGAGAAACACTCAGCATGGAATAATTGACATAGTAAATAGGATAAAAAACAATATGGACAAAGGAATGTTTTCCAGTGGAATTTTTATAGATCTTAAAAAGGCATTTGATACAGTTAATCCTGCAAAATTGTTAAGCAAGCTAAAGCACTCTGGAATCAGTGGCATTATTGCGTTTTGACGAAGGAGAACGCATACTATTTGAGTCTTTTTGCGTACCGTACCTGAAGTGGTAACCGTTCTGTATGCCATGCGATTTCACGGTTTGGACGCCATCTTGGACCGGCCTGGCACATTTTGCCTCGATCTTTCTCACCCGGGAGCTGGTATCTATTTTGTGACGCTCGTTCACAGATAAAACTTTCGCTATTTTCTGTTTACTACAGGTTTTTTTTATAGTTTTTCTCGGAGTTTTCAATGAATTTACATAGGAAAATTTCCATTCTAAGATAATCGGATATGTAGATATTATGTTAAAAATGCGTTCTGCACACTGTATTTTGTTTTTATGGATTCAAGCAAGATCAGCTGAGATCGACCATATTTAATTCTATTTCAAATTACATTTTTCGCTTTTAAAAGTTATTACACCGTTGTATTTGCTTTTGTTTGTCACCATTTTTGAAAAATGTACAAGAAGCTGAACAATGAAACGCTGACGTAAGTAAGTAAGTAATAACTTTATTTAACGAGGGTAAAGACATTGATTACTGGTCACCCAGTAGTTTTCATAATGGCCCTCCTACAATTAAAGTAATAAAATGTATCGATTAATTAATTAACTACCTATATAATCTACCAACTAAAATTACATAATGAACTGCTATTAATACAATATTGATTAATTGACTACTAATGAAACTAAAAGGTTTTACAAATCTTAAAATGATCAAGAAAAGAAATCATACTGCGGTAAAGTTTAAATAAGTAATTTTTAAAATTAGTATGGGAGAGTGTCTTAGGTTCGGGATCAAGGGCGTTCCACAAACGGCAAGCGCTTGAGTGAAACGTTCTAAGGCCAGAGTTCCTTTTACAAGCTGGTGTTGTAATATTATTATTGGAAACGGATCTCGTGCTATAATTATGGGTGTTACTTATATGTTCAATATATTTATTAAAATAAGCCGGGCAATATCCTTGATTTATTTTATGAAGCATATAAAGCTTCCTAATACGTATAATATCATCTATAGGCAGCCAATCTAATTTGTTAAAAAGCTTGACTGAGTTTTCGTGAGTATCAGCATCTAAAATAAGCCTAGCACATCGTTTCTGTAGTCGTAAAACTCTGTGGAGGTTACCAACGGTACAGTTACCCAAGACCGTACAACAATACTCTAGTATTGGCTTGATGAGGGCATTATATAACATTGACCTTTTCATCTCACTAATTCTGGGTGCGTTGAGTGAGGTGAGTCAGTGTTAGCCTAGTGTCACGCAACAAGGGTTTAAAGTGGTATTCGACGCTTAAACTTTTCAGACAACTTTAATTTTCCGTATCCCAATTTTTAGCCAATTTTATTGACCATCCTTGAGTGCAAAGGATATCCTGAGGATCATAGTCAGTGTTTGACCTGTTGTTACTTACATGTACTTTACTTACTGGTTTAGCCAAGTAAATGTAAAAAGTACAGTACGTCTTGCATTTTTGAGGAAAAATGAAATAGTAACGAATTGTAAAGTGGGAGGATAAAAAATAACACTAGTAAAGACAGCTGCTGATATTCGTATTGATAAAAGTGTTTGATTTTGGTTTCTCAATATTACAAGCCCATAAGGTTTTGCACCCCCTTCCCAGTACCACTCACAACCCACCACCCCACCCCCCCTTCCCATCGAACGCACTCCCCTAGTTGGCAGTTATTACTAGTATTAGATTGGTTTTCTTCTTATCTTAAGGGTCGATCTCAAGTAACCCAAATTGGCGAGAATTCCTAACCTAAGGAACTAAAATATCTGTGCAGTCACTCAGGGATCTGTTTTGGGCCCTCTTTTATTTCGGATCTACATAAACGATATCTATAAATCCTCAAATAAGTTCTTTCTCTTTGCCGATGTTACTACTCTTCTATTTGCTCATAAAAATTTGCAACTGCTAGAAAAATCTATCAACACTGAACTGCGGGAAGTTTCTGAGTGGCTTATCGTCGATAAGTTAACACTGAACATAAAAAATCAAATTACGTTATATTTCACCGCAACCAGAAGGAGATTGATAAGGAGATTGATATCAAAATGTACGATTCTAGTGTTAATAGGTCCTGTTCTCTTGATCGTAAAGAATTTGTTGAAAGTCCTGGGAATCCTCATCAATAGTAACTTAAATTGGAAACATCATATCAACTTTGTTTCTCTCAAAATTAGTTAAACTATTGGAATCTTAGTAAGATTAAGACTCTTCGTTCCCCGCCAACTCTCCTGATGATTTATCGTTCGCTCATTCGACTATATTTATCCTATGGGATATGTGTATGGCGTTATGCAGCTAAATCGTACCTATACAAACTTCTTATCCCTCAAAAACGTGCTCTTCGATTAATTTATTTTGCTCCCAGTTATGCTCATCCTATTTCTTGTTCTATGAATGCAAAGATTTTCCGCTTGAAGGGGTAAAAGGCACAGGCGTTGAGAATAGAATGATAGTACAGTCCAGACCGAATATTGTTTTCAAATCAGAGTTTCAGTTAACTGCAAATAACTGTTTCAATTAGCCTACAATTTGCTTTGATCTTTTAATGTTTTAATTTATGTGTTGGGTAAGTAATGCACGGTAAAGTTTTAGATATGGTGTGTTATATTTATTTGCTTGCTTTCTAACCTGCAGTTTTGGAGTTTTTGACTTAGTGTTTTCGCATATCTTTTAAAGTTTATAATTTGTATTTCTGGGAAGTCGTAGTGGGGGTTTACCGTCCGACTGTCCTAATCTAGACACTGTTTCAGAGCAATCTCTGCTGACGTCATTGTTTACATTTTTCCTCATTAACGTACGACTTAACTCAAAGAAGCCGTGGCCGTATATACGAACTAAATTCAAAAGTTGAAAGATCTGATTAACTTAAACAATTTGTGCAATTTTCAACTTATTAAAAGCAATATTGAAGGAAATATCAGCCATCTAAAACTGCCAAATTGCTGGGTAGCAAAAAAGCTAATGAGCCATACATTCTCAGTAAAATTTTTAGAAGAGAATTTCTCCGAAATCATTCGGTATATCGGGCTCAAATTTTCAGAGATAACTGAAATTGTTATGCTTTTTTAATATTCAGGGGTTTTATTTTATCAGCTTCATCAGATGTAATGAGCATATGTTAACGGAGGCAGAAAATGTAAACAAAGAGTCGCCGATAAGGTTAAATGTAAGAGAGTACTCCCCCCACCGGGGATTTATATCGTCAAAATGAACACTATCAATTATTAACTTAGTAAAGATAAAGCGTGTTAAGCGAAAGCAGCCATTAAATGAAGATGTGTTTGAAGCTAGTATACTGGGCTTTTTCATCTTCTCCTTCAAAAGATGCTACGATGAGTACCTTCTGGGCTTTTTCTTCACTTTTTTTGAAGTTCATACCTTTTGAAGAGTTTTTTCCTTCCAAAACGTGATTACAAATCTTTCTCTGTGTGTAGCTAGTGTGTGTGTTTACATCCATTGAACAAAGACTCTCAAGCTATCATTGGCACTTATTTTAGTTCCTTCCTTCAAAAGATGGTAGGATGGGTCGCTTTCGAGGTTTCTCTTTGCTTTATTTTGAAGTTCAAACCGTTTAAAATGTGACGGCCAATGTCTCTTTTTATGTTATTGCGGTTCTGCGTGTGAACGTCGTTCCTTAAGGAAAGGAATGTGCTCATTGCAGATCGTCACGTCCAAACATATATATATATAGAGAGAGAGATATATATGCCTGGCGCCAAAAAAGTAGGGGGCTTAACGTCTTGGTCGGTACAGCTGGATAGCCCAGGGACTGCCCTAACAGTGGGTGGGTGGATCAGGCCCTGGGGTCAAAACTAGTGGGGTAGGGAGGGGGCTGTTTTGACACAACCCCTTCAGTAAGCAGCAGTGTTCAGTGGAGGCTTTCACTGGCGAGTATCTTGGTCTTAAATTTGCCCTATATCTAGCCAGCTGAATCAGGCCTCTGCTGAGAATGATTATCATGATAATTGCAGAGCTCAGGGGGAGGTGCAGACAGTCACCCATATTTATATATTCACTTGGACGGTAAGAAATGCTTTAAACGCAATATTAGACAAAAACAAAACTGAAATGTAATTTGCTTTGTTAGTTTTAAGAACCAGGATTGAGAAATGTACTGCTTGTATACAGTACAGTCGGCTACAGTATAGCCGACCCTGTCGAGTTTTATGGGTGCTTGAAAAATAATGCTAATCGTTTCCTGCTTAGAATGGCTAACTTGCTTATTTTTATTCATAATGGTGGAATTTAAAAGTTACTATACAGCCCGATTTAAAAATGGGACTAATTTTTCTTGTTACGAAAGTCTTCCAAAATGGTACAATAAGTGCATACAGTCGCCCCATCCCCTTGGAAGAAATCGCCCCTTGGCAGCCCAGTTAAAATCGCCTTTCAGCCTTCTTGTTATTCATGAAACAGTTGAGTAAATACGGCAATGGCTACGTGGCATACGTGGATTGCGGAGGATAAAAATTTATCCAACGGGAAATAATACAAGTTAAGGGCTTTCTGCTGTTCACATTTATTCACTCCATGGTAAGTTGTTTGCCCGAGAATAGTGAGAAGAGATAATTTGATATTATACACTTAATGTCAGATCCCAAGGGGAACAGTTTTGTTTTCCCGAGAGTCCTGATGTCTCCCGAGACGAAGCCGAGGGAAACATCAGGACTCGAGGGAAAACAAAACTAACTGGTTTCCCGAGGGACCTGACATTAAGTGTTTTATTATATTTTTAGACTTTCAATTCAACAGCAACAAAAGAATAACCGGAGCGACCTAAAACAGTCGACTCGGTACTTATAACAACACAAATTTAATTCTCAAAACCACTGAATAAATGATTTACAAAGTACTTTCCTTATATTATCTGCATTTTTTTTCCTCCACTAGCTGCTATTTTTCTTCTGGGAACTTCTACGATAACTTTAAAAATCGTTGATTTTTAGCTTGAGGCTTTGTGTTTGCGTTGTTGTGTTCATTCACGAACAAGAAAACTGGCAGGACCTGGCGATGTTTTTCCTGCCTTCTGTCACGACACATTCCTCCATACTTTGATCACGTGCTGTAAAGTAGCCCGGTGGCTGAACACAGTTTTGGCAGTTTGTATGTCATTTGCCAAATCATGGCAAGAGAAAGGTTGCAGGTCACAAGCTGAAACTTGGCAAAGTGAAAAAAATACTAATGAAAGATTTTGAATGACAGGTAAAATGTGACATTTTCGTAGCTTCCATGGCAACATGAAGGATTGAATACAACCTTAAAATTTCACTTTGCTCAGTTTACATAGAAATCGCTCGTTAGATTGTCCTACAAACTTGCACATAGCTTACTATAATTAATCATTACCATTTGAAACTTATTTGACCAAATTTTAACAGATGGGTTTTTAGATAATCAATAATATAATTGTACTGTAATTATTAAGTGTGTCACAAAATTCGTCTGTTCAACTTCCATGTTAAAGTTCTCATTATTTAAAATACGATTAAACTAAAAATTCTGCCTAATATCACAAAATTTGAATGAGTAGATTTTGAGGAATCGTCTTCTGTGCACCATTGCTTTTTCGCCGCCATGATTGTTTGTGTATTTAAAACACGCGCCGTCACGCGAGTTACCGCTGACCGCCAGCCAAACTGTGTTCAGCCACCTTAATGTATCACGATCGGGATACATTTGCACGTAGCTACCCTCATGACCTAATTACAAGAGCACGTCTCCGAGTGGAAGAAAGACAGAGGGCTGACCTCAGTAGTAGTCACCACCCCGGGTAGTAACTGCACTGCGGCCGACCGGCCCCCACTGGTGATTACATACCATCCCAGGGACATCGCCGTCTGTGATATCCTACGGCGAAATTATACCATTCTACGGAATGACGACAGCACCAAGGTCACATTTGACAAACCGCTGCGTAAAGCCTTCCGTCACCTGAAAAGATCTTCTGGCTCATAGCTCCTTACCGCAGGTTCTCCAACGTCATATAGGCACTTTTCCTTGTAATAGACGTGACTGCCGGACCTGTCCCTTCATTAACTCCTCTGACCGTATTACCACTGCGGAAAGGCAGATAAAAATGTCAGGGTTTTTTACGTGCATCTCCGGCGAGCTGATCTATTGTATTTGGTGTCGCAAATGCCCTAGGTCGTTAACATAGGAGAGAGAGGCCGTAGACTTGGCGACCGATTTCGGTAGCACCGTTTAGACGTCATTAAGAAGAAAGTGGCCCTGCCGTTGCCTGCCCATTTTGCGGGAATGGACCACCAGCTAGAGGACATGCAAGTAGCCGTGATTAGGGCTGGTTTACCCGAACAAGACAAAAGAAGACGCGAGGAGATGTGCTTTATTCATAATTTTGGCACATTAGCGCTGGGTGGATGGACTCAATCAAAATTCCTCCTTCACGTGACTTGCGCGCGCGCACACTCGCTTGTTTTTAGGCGCGCGTTTTCAAATTTTAAAATGTTTCGCTATAACGAACTCACATATTTTCCCTGATGAAGGCAGCATTGCCGAAACGTCGGAGTTTTATTTGCAATTATCAGTGATTAATTTACCACCTTTACACTTTTACCACACACAAACGCTACGCAGGAACCCCCTTTATTACTTCGGCGGAGCGCGAAGTAAAGGATTCGCGACGCTCAGGAATGTATCAAAGTTGACTTCTTTTGACAAGATTGGGCACGCAAAGTCTATAGGTTTCCGGTTTTATTCGGCTATTTGACGAAGTGAGAGCCGAATTAGTTCGAGATATCTCGAGATCACTTCGATTTCTTTGATTTATTCTTTAACTTTTTCGAGGAAAACGAGTTACTATTTTGGCTTTCCCGGGGTTTGAACCGCTTCACTCGTGTGACCCGTCAGCCAATTGCGCTATTGCGACGCAAGGTAGTTTGGGATACGAAAAATAGTTATGAAATGATGCACTAGTTTCGGAACAAGATTGGGTGTGCAAGTTCGTGACTTTTCGGCTTGTTTCAGCTATTTCACGAAATGAGACCGGACTACTTCGTGATACCTTGAGATCACTTCGAGTTTAGTCTTTAATTTACTCGAGAAATAAATAGAGGATATTACGTGGTCGCGCAGAGACACGAAATTTCTCTTCGAGTGTTGAAAAACATTTCACGAGTGAGCCCTGCTTTCGAACTGTTTTATGATGAATTTAAAGTTGCAAAATGCTGCACAAAGACATTTTGTCTTTGTTGAGTGTTTACGTAGTAAAATTGCTTTCATGCGTTGCGCGACTTTCTCGAACGTTCTCTACGTTTTTTGGATTGTTCATGATAATTAATTAGGCCATGTTTACATTTCAGCATGAGTTAGCAGATTTGCATCAGTTACTGAAATCACAAAATAAGTCGAAAAGCTACTACTATTCGCCTGTTTAGTAATTTCTAGAACCTTATGTCAAAGTTCAAGTGAGAGTTTGTTATTATTGGTAGAGGCTGTTAAGTTTTACTTAAGTTCAAGTCAAGTTTGTGTTGGCGGATGCAGTGTTTTAAAGCTCTGTAAAGGCTATGTTCCTTTGGTATTAAACTTCCTTGTGTTAATCCGACATCCCTGCGTGCTGATAGTCAGTGAATAGTTATCCTCAGAACATTCGAACTCGTAACATTGAGTTTTAGCCAATTCCATGCTCAACGTAATTGATTCCTTACCCATGCCTTACATATCTTTAATCAGTATATGAGACTGCCATGCTGTTTTTGAAGCCTGATGTGACTAAGAAAAATAGATAATTCTTTTTTTTACTGTTTGTTTCGTTAGACTTGTTATTCACGCCAGTAACCTCATATTTGACTTAGGCCTAAACGTTTAGACCCAAGTCAAATTTAGAAGATTTGTATGGAGTCATCAGAAAATAACTGGGCTGATATCTCAAAGACAATTTGTCCCGAAATGCTATTTTTTGGCAAACAGGCCTCTTGGATGTTGCTCTTTTTAGAATATCCTGACCAATCCCATAATTTCACAAATTAACACCTTACTTATACCATATTTCATTTCTTACCATTCCTCCGCATTTACAATTAATCCGTTCCACAACCAGAACGCCGAAGTGTACGCTCCCTAGCGTCTTGTTTGTGTCTACATTTTATTTTAGTCAAGGCCACTTGACCAAGAATCAACCAATGGCAGTCCCTGTTTAGTTGAGTGAAAGTCTAGGAATATAACCATACAGGATATGTACTAACAACAACGTTCCTATGCATGTTTTAACATGCACTCGTGTAGTACAATTGATCTCACAAATGATAGCGATGGTATATCAATATTGAACAGCTGTTTGTCCAGAATTGGTTCGTTTGCATTTAGAATCCGCTTTAGAGGATATTATTACTAGGACGCCATGTTATTTGACAGAGCGTAGAATCTTTAGAGATTTCATTGATAAAGTATTCTTCCGTTCCTCCTCAGTGACCTATCTATTGTATCTTAATTATCCTGTCAAATTTTACGATCATTTTGTTTATCTTAATCCTTCTTGTATTCTTCTTGTTAAGTTTTATGAATTCATTTAATTAGTCTAAAGCCTTCCTCGGGAAGAGTCAATAGTTTGTACTAGTGTGGTGTGTTTATCGAGAGTATAACCATTCAAGAGAAGATCGATTGACACTGAAATTTCAAGCGAGCTCTGATCATTGTTGATTTTATACAAGGTTCAATACAAAATAGGTCACACTCTTAGACATCCTCGGAGACCCAGGGGCAGTCAGTCGGGTCGGGAAAAAAGGCGGGACGAAAGTTTTCAAGTAAGTGCGGAAGAGCCCCTGGGTACCGACTCTCACCGAACTATTTTCAAAAATTCAAGCTGATACCGGCTCCCGATTGGGCACAAAAAATGCTTTGTATTATTGTGCCCAACCGGCGAACAGTTGCTCCTGAGTTCTTTTGGTGAGTTCGTACACGACGGCTATTGTCTCGCCACACTTGCCTGGTTCGTTCACCAAGCTTGTGCGTACAAGGGAAACTTTTATTTTCTAGCTCCTAACCAGAAACAAAGGAATTACCGATGAGTTGAAAAAACGTTTGGGTTACTATCAGCAAAAGCAATTGAATTTTCCCCGAGAATATTCTGTTTTTGAAGGATCACAATTAAGATGCGGCGGCGATGAGAAATTCAAATAAGTAGTAGCTTGACAAGGCAAAACAACAACTTTGCACGTGCATCACGCTTTTTTGTACATTTCTTTGCCGTTAACTGCATGACTACCCGTGAAAATGCCTAACTTCACGTTTTGCGAAGGAGTAAACAAGCAATAACAAAATTCATTCTCTTCATGAACTTTGATATGGTTCGGAAGAGTTGCCTTGCATTTGACAAAGTAAGCGAGTTGGATCAGATGGGGATTTTATATCAAACTGAAAGTTTCCTGACTGCGTGCATTTCTTTGGTGCATAAGCTAGACAAGCCGTGATCGAGACAATAGCCGTCATTTACGAACACACGAAAAGAACTCATTGAGATGTGTTCGCCGATTGGGCACAATAATACAAAGCATTTTTTGTGCCCGATCAGGAGCCGGCTCCGCTTGAATTGTTGGAAATGGTCCGGTGACAGTCGGTACCCAGG
Source organism: Porites lutea (assembly GCF_958299795.1). Lineage (NCBI taxonomy): Eukaryota > Metazoa > Cnidaria > Anthozoa > Scleractinia > Poritidae > Porites > Porites lutea. The sequence continues at coordinate 15,001,155 of NC_133202.1, forward strand.
GGCTCTTTCGCCCGTGATGAAAACTTTCGTGCCGCGTTTTCTCCCGACCCGAATGACTGCCCCTGGGTCTCCGAGGATGACTCTTAGGTAACATTGAGAAAATACACGGCTGAGCAAAATAGCGCTGACTTTACTATGTTGATAACTGTGTATCCATGTTCACCATATACAGGTATAGTCTCGCTACTCGTAAGACGTCACGCGATCGTGAAATTGACTTAAGAACACTAAACATATGCTGTTTCCTACACTAAATGTATCTTATTGCTTGATGTAAATTCTCACAAACAGAAAAAGGGGTAGATGTACACTCTTAGAAAAAAGTCTCTAAATTTACAATTTATAGACATTTTACGATCTCTGTAAAAGGTCTAGTTTTCCACTGATATAGAGCAGGAGCCAATTAGAGTGATGAATGAAATATTGCTGGCATCATTGAATGTTCTTGGGCAAATAATAAATAAATAAATAATTGAATAAAACTAATTTAAAATTTTGTAGAAGACTTAATAAACCAGTACGTTGAGAAAGTGCGAGCTGTTTCCATGATGAAGCAAATACTAGCCAGATTCCACTGTTTTCCTTATAAAAAACGCATTCTCCTAGAGGCTGATCGCCTATTTTTTTTTATCCTGTTGACCTGTTTAAACTAGGAGACAATAGAGAGGAGAAGTCGTTACGTCACGTTGCCATGGTAGCAAAAGTTCTGGATGTCAACAAACCGTGGTCCTATACAAATGTGGCAGAGAAAACGAATAATTGACATGTATGACTTTCCTGTACTTGATTGCTCTTAAGACCAAAACGGTAGCCCATACTTCTGTTCCATCGTTGGATAATACAAATGGCCGTCTCTGTCTAGAAAGAAATTTCTGTCCAGAAATTTTGCTACCGTGGTAACGTGATTTCACACATCTCTCTGTTAGCTCTTTAGCAAACGTTGATGCGCTCTCTCTTTATTTCATCATAGGAGTTAGAGAATGAAGAAACAGGTGAGTGTTACATCTTAAAACTCAATTAAAAGTTAATATATATATCACTATGTAGGTAGAAATAATTTTAATAAATGAAAACTGTACTTACAACGACCACATCTTTAGGCCAAATAAGTCAGACATGCCCATAACGGATTTCTCTAGGCTTTAGAAGTCTGTTTCGTTAATTTGGAGCTGCTCTAATAAATTATCTATTTGTTCTGATGTTTTTCGTCAGCTCGAAAGTTTTGGGGGGCTTTTCCTGTCTCATCCCGGAAGTTTAAGCTATCTTGACGGTCTTGCCGAAAATGTGAGCACACGGAGTAGCCATTCTCTCATTAGAAAATTTTATGAGACGTTTTATATATATACCGAAAGTTTTAGGCGATCAGTTATTTACCAACAATCGCTAAATCTTGAGGATAAAATGTGAAAAATCCATTTCCAAAAATCTTAGGGAAGTTTATAGAAAAACGCTATTATCTTACAGGAATTGAAACGGTTATTGAGAAATTTTTAGCCTTTCTTGAGCTATGAGAAATTTTTAGGCAATCTTTGCTTCTTTGAACATACGTTTTACAGAAACCAGTCCAGGATGCCCCTTTGAAATAGGTAGGAAGCATTCTTCTTGTGTTGTAAATAGTTAATGAAAAAAGACTCATGATTTTAATTACTGTTGTTTGTTTGTCCACGTGAGTAAAACTCCTCTTTTTTTAACACTTGCTTTGACCTTAAATTCTGTAGATGATTGTGATTATCAAAGAGCTTTTGCTGCTTTGGATGAGCTTAATCTTACTTCGTTGAAACAATTTTTCAAGGAAAACTATTTGCAGGTATTCAAAACTATATAAAAAAAAACGGTTTCTTCAAGTGTTTATTACATTTGAAAGGGAAAAGTTTATATTCTTCCATTGTCTAATTAATCTACCTGCGCTACGTTTGTTTTAAGGATGATACACTGTCCTTTATGAAATCAGAAGAAGAGTTGAAAAACGCACTGATAAAGGTAAAAAGAACGACGCGTTTATAAACGTTCACGATACCCGCCATCATCGATGAGAAAAAAGCAATGTCACGTGGTATTTCAGGGGACAAGGGATAAAATTTTCCATTTTTTGTTGTCCAGCTAGAATAAACAAACTCGACCGCGATTTCTTGCATTAGCAAATGTTTTCACATGCCTGCCCCCTGGGAAGATGGGAAACAGGCCGGTACATAGCTTTTGTATCCCATCTGTCCCAAGCTCGTTCAAAGATGGCGGGTATCATGAATAAGGTCTAACAACAATCTTGACTATAACACTTTGGTAGATACCATATACGGAGATACGACTTACAAATGGTTGCTGACCGTTCTTTTTTGCAGGATTTAGGTTTACGCTTTGGCCAAGCATTTAAATTCAGCAGACATTGGTTCAACAAATATCATAAACAGACAGGTTAGGAAGATTTTTGCTGTGATAAACACGGTTATTTTAAAATACTTTCAGCATTGGGTTATGAGTAAACATAAATGGTCACTGGTTAATAGACGTTACCAAATTGTTTGAAATTGGCCATCTTTACATAAAATTGTCTAATTTACCAAATTTAGCATGAAGCAGGTTTGTAAACCGAAGAAAAAGCAATTCTCATGTTGACATTTTTTTTGTTTGCTTTTGGTCCACATGGAACCATGCATATTATTCTTCCTGGACCGATTAAGCTTTCCATTTTAGATATTAAGATGGCAATTTATGCAAAATCATTGAGGATAGATCTTTCTACTGGTACCTCATTCAGCACATTTTGACCATTTTGACCGATCTTGACAGAGTTACAGACAAAAAACAAGCAACGTTTGGGGAACAATCCACTGCCAATTTTGCTACTTACCTTCTACTCTTTACAGATTAAATTTGTCCCTTTGTTGGAAAGAAAGCCAGTAAAAATTTCACGCGAAGGAAAGACGATCAAGTGGGCAACAAAACTGGCTATAAAAAGAAAGGCAAAGGGAAAAAGAAGAGAGGGAGAAAAAAAATCGCAATAGATTCGCAAAAAAATTGGGTTATACGCATACGCAAAAAACAAATTAGCATAAAATTATGTCCTTAGTTTTGGAAATCTATTTTTTAGCCATTCCTATGCTATCTGGCCGAAAAACGGTTCAAAAAGAAGGATTTTAGTCCAAAATGCGGTCTAAAAATTGGCTGACGAGCAACTTGAGTTCTCCTAATATTTCGGATAGAGAAACCGTTCATCTTCAAGGGATTTTAAGAAAAAAACCGAAAGAATTTGGATCTCCGAGGGAAGTGAGGTTAATTTTTCTATCTCAAACTGATCTCCCCTATATTTTATTTGCATGGCGACTTCGCCACGGTCGTTGCCATTTTTAACGGTCGATGCCACCATTGGTAACCAAGCCTTTATAGTCATATAGATGTAATATACCGTAAAACTCCTGCGACTAAGAAACTGGATTTGAAGAACTGGTTAGGCCAAAATTTGCCAGTAATACCTCCTCTATATAAGAACCTGTTTAGCTAAAAAATTTGAAAAAACAGGTTCTTAATTTCTAAAAATCTATGAGAAAATTCTATACACTTGGGCAATTAAGATAAGTCAACATTAAGAATCCTCTTTGGAGACATAGGTGCATACCTTATCACTCCAACTGCAATGTAAATATCAATGTTTAAAATCAAATAAAATTGTTATTGATACAATTACAATAAATTTATGTTATGTTCTGAAGTAGGACTTAAATTTTTATGGTCATTTTTACGTAACTTCTAATTTGGTATGCATTTTTTATATGAGGAATCAGCTGAACCACTTAATAAATACTCTAAGCTTTATTGTATTTTAGTCGGGGGGTCTTACTGTATTCCCTGGATTGAGTTACAATAAGGCAAATGGTAGGTTTTTGAATAGTCTTAGAAAGAAAAACGTTGAAGCCGAAGTTGAATTACGTTAAAACTTACGGAAAAGGCTAGGGTCACGTGTTATTGATGTATCAGTCAAGAAAGACAGCTTGCTGTAGTTTATGTACTTAAATTTTTCGGAATTTGGCGGGTCGGTGTGGTAGTGTAGTGGTAAGGGAGAGAGATCAGGATACGAAAGGTCCGGGTTCGAGCTCCAGTTAACTTTTTAACAGAAACACTCTCAAAAACAGGTCAAAATTTTTTTAATTGTCTTTAAAATGGCAGCGACCGTTTACGAAAGGGAAATTTGCGGCGACGTCATAATTTGGCATGAATAGCGTATTTGTCGTGGTTTTTGCATGAGAAAAAATATATCGACTTCACTCTGGTTTCGTTTTTATATGCTTTCTTTTTTCTAAAATAAATGCCGATCATGGCAACCAAGCAGGTACCTCGACAACGGGTGGTTCCAGAGAGGAGAAGGTAGACGAAACGGAGACGACGCCCATTGCTGCATATGACAGGTTCGCACGAGATGAACAGATTGAACGTGAAATCGGAATCGATGAATGTTCCGTGGAAGCTGAAACGTGCTGTCAAGAATTCGAAGTTTCATTGCCGGCGGGTGGGTATCTTCAGTATACCACTGAAATAAAGTGTGCAATAGGGCTAAAATAGGACTTTTTACCTTCGGTCGGAATTTTAAGTGCATAGTTAATCAGCTCTAATTCTTCTAGAGTTGTGTCTAAAGTTATGATAATCTTCTTTACAGTTAATTGTTTAAGAAGCTTTCACATTAAAAATACAAAAAATTTGAAAATAAGGAAAATCACCTGATATTCTACTCTTTTTCCGTCCCTTACTTTCTTTCTTCTTTCTTCTTTCTTGCGCCCGCGATACTATTGCAAACGTTGTAACACCACTTATGTCCTACTAAACTAGATCAAAAAGCCCAAGATTTAACTCACGATCACGCCGAACAGTACCAAGAAGATCTGCAGGCAAGCGAAGGGACTCTCGTGTCAAGTGTAAGTGAGCATAAATATCTAGCTGAAAACCGAGAAGATACCAGCACCAGTAGAAAAAGAGAGACCGACAACAACCAAGATGCGAGACACGAACTGACAGAGGGAGCTGCAGGTTGGTCAACCAGCCTTTAAATTTGTATTCTTCTGTTTTTTGTTTTGGATGTTAGTAAAGTCGCCGATTGTAGAACCTATTTTTGGTGTCATAATAACACACTGGAACTCGTCAAGCGAGAACATGGATTCATTGGTCATTTCCATATTAGTGCTTGTATAGCAATGCTCTCACTGAATAAAATTAATCGACTAAATCCAATTCAAAATCAGCTTTTAAATGATTAGTCGAAATTGTGACTGCCACTGCCAAAGTAGCCTGCGTACTGAAGAGTGTTGTGACTCTATCCCCAATCTCCCTCGCTTTTCCCTTCGTCCCATCTCATACCCTTTTCGACGCCTGCAGGGCAGGTTATTGCCGAAGCCCTGTTACTAAGTGTCCAACAACCTTTCTGTTACTTGATGGATTAATGAACAAGTTTTACGACAGATAAAAATCGTCTGTACTTGCTCAGATCACATCACTTCTCACCTAATGCTTTTCAGTCACATATTTTAGGTTTTTGCATGTTTTGGTTTCTATTTAAGCCTAGAATAGTCAATGCTCATAAATTTATACGTTACGTGATGGCGCTCTGAGATCCAAGTTAAAGAGTCCAGATTTGCAAATTTTCACTGACAGTTGTACCTACGACAGGCAAACTTTCCCTCTAATCATCTTGAGGCAAAATTGCCCATTTCTTTCATTTTGTTTCTTTCGTTTATTTCGTTAGCCAAGGAGAGTTGTTTAAGTCGTATGACAGGTTTTGGTACAAAAAGGACCTTCTCTTGCTTTTGAAAATTTTCATAAAGACCACTAAGCGAAAAAGAGCGTCTTAAAATTAGTAAACCGGCGTACCAAGTTTAAAGTTCCAAAGTGAGCGAGAATATAGCCTAACAAAGTCGATAGATTTTACAGACGTTGGTATGGTGGGGGCACGAACTTGCCCCACACCATACAAACGTCTGTAAAATCATGCGACTTGCGGATCTATATCTTCGTGTTTTCAACAAATCAATTTCAAACTTGGCAACTTTACTGCTTTTAAGGTGTTCTTTCGAGCAGTGGATTTTTTGTAAAATGTCTATGGTCCAGTTTCGGCATGTATCATTAATGAATTGCCTTTTTTGTTGTTGAATAGACCAAGGAGACCAAAGTACAAGTGTTGATACAGTTAGCGAGTGTCACAAACAAACCATCGAAGTATTTGTAGCAGGAAGCCAAGATGACGTTAGGCCCAAGTCGTCGACAAATAGTGTGTGTGATGACCTGGAAGCTGAAAAGAAAGACGCAACTCACAAGAAGGTCCCGGATCCATCAAAAGGAAGTGGCCACCTTGATGCAGATGACGAAGTGACGAACTGGGATGAGATTAATCAAACTAATCAGATCAATGGAAAGTGCAAGAAGGAAAGCCATATATCCTTGGATAAGAAAAGTAAGTATAGAGTACTTTCCAGACATTACACTACCAATTACAATTATCTTGAACACGTCATCGAAGACCCAGGGGCGGTCAGTCGGGTCTGGAAAACGGAGGACCCTCTCTTGAAAAGTCTCGCCGCCGTTTTTCCTGAACCAACTAACCGCCCCTGGGTCTCCGAGGATGGTTTGAACAAGATATACAGCAAACAAGATTCCTCTTAGTATAGGAAGATCTGTTAACTAATGGATGCAAAAAAAATCATCGTAGGAAATCGTGGCACCGACTGTCTGTCTGCTCCGGTTGATGTAAGCTCAATAATGTTACACTAAACCAGACATAAGATGCCTTGACAAGCGGTGGACTTTCTAAAAGTCCTTTAATTTTTTCCTGGTTGTTCCTTTCTTGATTTTAAGAACTTATGAGAGCTCAACTTGTAGCAAGTCTAAAGAAGAGGCCATTTTGAAATCAGTGAGAATGCGAGATATCGTTCTTTTAAACTTAATAGTGATATACGCCATCCATCTTGAAGTCAGAATAGCAGGAATAATTTCCAGTTCAGTTAGGCTCCGTTTATAATTACAGTCGTAATTTGTTTTAACCAGGATTATTTTGACATTCGTTCCAAAAGGTTTGTCGTCATCTGATTTTGACTGCTGTTCAAACGAAAACGCAAGAAAGTGTGAGGACGCACAGGATAAACCAGCTTGTGACGATACTTCAAGACTGGATTCAATGTCTGACTTGAACAACAATCCATCAGTGCAGATTACTGCACTTGAGTTGGTTGCTTCCACCAGCCAACCATTATCTGAAAGAAAAGATAGATCAGTGCCCGAAAAAGAACAGAACGGTGGGAAGGTTTCTGGCAAGAACAAAGAGGAAAGTTGTGGTACTACTTTTGATAAGCAAGTAACTCTAGTGGCAAAGAGTGAAGAAACTCGCAAGGCTGTTTCTGCATTAGCTTCTAAATGTGAGCAAGTTAATATTTTAAATGAAATTTATGAATTCATCATTTTATTTTGACATGTTAACTTACGAAAGTTGCACGAGTATTTACCAAGTGCCATTTTATTCCAATCAAAATAGGAAGAGTAAAAATATTTTGCAGCCCCTGCAGGAGATGCAACTTTGTACATGAAATTAGCACTTTGCACATTCTGATAGACTTTGTTTTAACTATTATTCAGGTAAAACCAGGATGTTCGGCATTAAAGGGAAAGACCACGCTTACCAGAAAGGCTCTGTCCTGGATGCAGAGGAAAACAGAGAAGTGGAATTCAAATCTCTTCTTAATGCACACCCCTCAACACTCCCTTGGAAAATGATGGAGAAAGCAAAAAAGTTCATTTGTGCCTGTTTAAATGCTGATAGTAAAGGAATAATCTACTTCGGAGTCGGAGACTCACAAGAGCAATGTTCAAAGTTTAAACGAGGAGAAATTCTCGGACTCGATGTTGAAGAAGTCATTGATGATGTTGTTAAAGCTTTCCAATTTGTTCTTGATGATCACATTAAGAGTGATGCTGGCCCACTTCAGAAGGGAGGGGAGCAGAATTGTGTCAGAATAGAGTTTGTTCCAGTAGTAATCCAAGAAAGCCGTACAGGTCTTTATGTCATTGAAATTGAGGTGAACCGAGACTGGAAGTTTTGTAAGGACAACGTTTACTATTGCAAATCCTGGGCTGAAAAACGAGGAGTTCACAAAGATGAAGGCACATCCGCAAAGAAGGCCCTGAGCGACTTCTACAAAGTACACAAAGATCAGTATGACGACGTAGCCATTAGGACCAATGGCGCCTCAACAAACGTGAAGCAGCATGAGGTTAATCGGCAAGTGAAGGAACCTCTTATGGCGAAGTACAAGGAATGGAAGAGGGACACAAAACTTGGTTAGTGTCAAAGATTTAACGTTATCAAATTCTTTCTCTAGCCACAAGTGATATGACTTAAATCAATTACTAAATTATCTTAGAGTAACCCGTGAATGGGGAAGGAAGGTTGCCCAACTCGACCTCTAAAGAATTCTGCCTAATGATTTAAAAGTGGATGTGGACGACGTCATAACAACAAACAGAAATATAAAACAAAGACAACAACAAAAATGACAAAAAAAGTACTTTTCTTCAAATCCTGGAGGATAAACCTCCTGGTGTAAAATTGTTCCCGTCAAATGGGCGAGATGATCACTATAACGCTTCTTGGTACTGCTGAGAGGACTGACTGGTCAAGGCGGTTTGTAACCTGAATGATTCTAACCGTTAATAAAAGCGTCAACGAAGTTAAAGAGCCGTTGTCGGTAGACGAGTACCGAGTGTTTTTCTATTTTATTCACACTCAATAAAATCTTTCTGAGTTGTTTTCTTTTCTGTTATAACAGGCGCTGATATGTCAGCAGAAGGTAAGTACATTCTTCGTAATTTTGTACAAAGGTTATAGCGTTGTTTGTTTTTTTCTGTTTCTCTGACATCCTCCGGTTTCACCGAACGAAGTACACATCTAGGTATTCGTAGCGAACCTATAAACTAATTAAGTATCTACTTCTCATGGATCAACTGTGTCCTTGTTATTGTTATCGTCAGAAGTCTTAAGTAATGTTGATACACTCTGTCTCATTCAAAATAGATCCTACCATGGAATTATTATGCATAAACCTGTTCTTTGTTTCAGATCCTATCCCAGATGATGCAGACGTCAAAAGGCTAAGTGCTTTGGTAAGAGAGAGGCTACGGGAATTGAACTTAAAAGAATTTAGGTACGTGTTAATTGCCAACAAGTTGCCCTCCCGTTACAGAGGAACGCCAGATTTGTCTTTTCTGCAAAACATCCCGTGGCTTGCAGTATTTGATTTGTTTGATACTGCGTCTAAAAAAGATGGACTGTACTACATTTGCAACGAAACAACAGATGCACTGAGAGCTAATCTGAGAAACCTCGAAGATTATGGCGAATGTCTGTCTGACTGGATATCTGGAAACGACTTCCACATATCAACCCGAGAAACGACCTGGATTTTGGGAAATGAGGAAATGCTGAAAGAAGACTGGATAAAATGTTCCAGGGACTGTTTCTATCGCGCTCTTTCTACGTATAAACGCTGTTTTCCCCTCGGACGGCTTTTATGCGTCTTTCTTGTTCTTGATGAAACCAATGTCCAGGAGATGGTCGATATGATGGAATGTTGTTTTAGTATCCTTGGAAAATTTGCAAGCAACAGCATCACTATCATGAGTGAAAACAAACATGTGTCTGAGGCCTTTATCAAAGCTTCTAAGCTGCAGAGGGAAATTATAGAATGCTCCATCCCTGGGATTCCGTGGAAATTGTTGAAAGAAGTTGTCCGTGAAATGGTTGGACCAACCAAGTTTGACGAAAGAGGAGCTAAGACGGAACTCCCATATTTTACTGGTCTCAAGGAAGTTTTCAACAAAATTATTAACTCTTGGAACGATCTAGAAGTCTACAGTCCAAATCCCCGGCTGCCAAGTTTACTGGAAGATATTGAGAAAGAAAGAAATGCCTTTTACAAGGGTGCACAAGCTAGCCAAACTAATTTGTTCCACAATCATTGTATTCCAAGATCACTGGAAGACGAGACGCTTTTAAGAACTGAGCAAGCATTGAAGTCGTTGTCTAAGCCAATTAAGGACCTCACTTGTCACGTCAAGACTGTCACTGTTACCTACGAACCAGGATCTGGGGCAACTACTATGTGCAGAAGAATCCTGTGGAGCAAACGCGAGGAATACCGCTGCGCAGTAGTCAAGGCAATTACAACAAGTACTGATTTTCAAATCGAACAACTTCAGGGGATCATGTACGACGAAGAAAACTTTAAATTTTCCCCTCCCTGTATAGTCCTGGTCGATAACTTCCCCGAAAACGAGACAAGACGCTTAACGGAGAAGATCTTGAAAAGGCAGACTAAGTGCGTCATTCTTTCTACTTGTCCAATCGCAAAGTCTAGCGCCGACTCCGATCAAGATTTGTCCTTGCGACAACTGGACGAGAAAGAGATGAGTCGCGTGAAGAATATTTTGATCACTATTACAAGTGACAACGAGCGAAGAAGGGGCGCACAAGAGGTTCTTGAAAGAGAGAAACGATTCATTTGGTTTGGACTGGAGTTGTTTGGACGCAACTACGACAAGATTGAGGAGAGGCTTCAGAATCACATCAGGAGCACACTTGAGTTGTTGGACGATTCTAAAGACAGTCATGAAATGGTCCTAAATTTCTGTTGCTTTCTTCATTATTACAGTGATAGCCGAGCTATTCTTCCCCACCCAGTTGTCAGTGATTTTCTCTATGAAGCCAGTAATGAGTCTGAACAAGATTTCGCCTTAATGCAGCGCATTCATGACATTTTTGGAGGACTTCTCCTTGAAGGATTTAATGAAAAAAATGGTTACTTTGGATGGAGGCCGGCACACTCTCTCGTCAGTGAAGCCGTTACATCAAAACTCAACATCGAAGACACAGCTATCGCTTTACTAGACGCAACTAACAAAGGAAAAGCCTATGTAAACAAGTATTTGAAGGATGAAGTTTTTAAGGTGTTCTTGGCACGTAAGAAAATTTCCGACGCAGTTTTTCTCGAGGATAAAGGAACAGATGATGGAAGCATTGAATCTGACTTTGAGGACGAGGTACTTGGGTTTTACGAAGTTAAAACAAGGTATTCTCCTTTGGTATTGGATATCCTGAAAGCAGATGATGGTATTCAAAGAGCCCTCCGATTATTCATCACAATCTGTGAAATGGCCTTTGAACATGAAGATAAGGCTTACGCTTGGCAGCAGCTTGCACGATTCATGGGGTACGAAATGCGTGGAAATGAAATGGATGACAAGAACGAGCAACATAACCGTCTTCAAGCAGCCATGAATAAAGAACAGGACCCCAAGTTACCCATGCCTAAAACAGGTATTGAAGCAGCACATATGGCAGTTGATATTGCCATAAAGCAGCAACCCAAGAGAAGTCATCACTATGGTACCAAAGGAACTCTGTACCTTCTACAGCTAAGAGATTTCAAACCAAATGCAGAGCGACCTTCCGTTCTTGCCTCAGTGCCTAAAGTGATCGACATCTGCCGCAAAGCATTAGAAGTCTATGACATAGCACTAAGCACAACACATCAACTTGATTACTACTCGATGATTGGAAAAATTCAAGCCATCGTTTCACTTTTTGAAGTTGTCAAAGGATTGCCTTTCTTTCGCTCAGATATAGAAAGCATTACACAGTATCTGAAGAAAGGTGAAATTCCGAAAGAAATGGAAGACGTACTCACTAAGAAACAAAACAACTACATTAAGAGTCTTAGTACCACAACACTTAGTCTTCTCAACAAAGTCTTTGGAGATGTTAAGTTCAGGCACATGACCACCTACGACGAGAACGCCATCAGAGTTTTAAATGACGCTAGAATAAGGGCGTCAAAACTACGACGAACTTTTTATGAACTAACCGGTTTTGACAGAAGTGAAATCAATGATGTGGAAGTTCCGATGCCTTCCCAATCGCTAACAAGGGATGAGATAGCTTTTTACCAACAGTTTGCCCAAGATATCTTGTTTAAGAACAGCGAAACTCCATACAGTACGTGGGTGAACATAAATGACGAACAAGCTTCCCTGATTTACAACGCGCTTAAGGTACTTTGCTCGAATGGAAAGGGAAGCCATGACGACATGTTAATCTGCTGCAAAGCATGCCTTCGTTTAAAAGAGAGGCCATCAGTAATGGAACTGGACAAAATTGTAAGCATTTGGGTTTCAAAGTGTCCGACATCAGCGTGGGCCAATCTATATAACTACATGATTCATTTTCCAGTTCCCGATAAACGCCTAGCCGCCTTCAATCATGAAGCTAACGAATCGATCAAGAAATGTAATCAGATTGTTCTGGAAAAAACGGGAAAAGGATTTCGCAAATCTAGTGCTGACTATTTCCTTGGGAAGGAAACTGGTTTGTACGCCATTGCAAACAGCCTACAGTTCCCAGCGCTGGAAACCAAAGGGGAAACTAAAACTGACTTTTGGAGAAGCAAGGAAGTGTCAGAGAAGCTGGAACGAGTACGTGGTCAAAAGGACGTCAATTCTAATGGAGTTATAACATACCAAGGAATTCAACTACGCTTTGACGAAAAACGGTATCCAAAGCAGAGCAAAGATGACTTGTGGTTTTATGTTGGATTCTCTGTCTCTGGCCCTTATGCATATGACCCAGTCGACAATGATACATACGCCATCTTGTGTTCCAGTGCCAGCGAAAGTGGAGAAAGGAAACTATTTGAATTAAAGATGAAGGCTCCAAGGAAAGCAAAAAGCTTCTCTCTTTCGTCCAAGTGCTTCAATACCCATGTCCAAAGTGCGAAGTCATCCTGGCAAAGTGTTGATAGCGTTAATGAGCCAAGTACATCAAGTCATGCTTCGTACTCGTCTGCCCTGCAACTTAAGAGCACTCCACCAGAAGAGCAGACGTCAAAACCCCCCCTCACCAGTCAGCAAAGTGGTCCCTGGAATTTAATGTGTGTTAAAAATCGAAAATTGAAGTCCGTCGAGGGCACTCGTGGTTTTGATAAGCGCACCTTCCATGCCAAATATGTTGACAAAAAAACAGGGAAGCTTCATCATGGTGCAGGGGTACTTTCCGCTGAAAAGTCAAAGGAATGCGATACTCATACAAGCGAAGGCTGGGACATCAACATTACAAGCCGCTGCCCCTTCGCTCATTCTTGGATGGGTGATACTCTTCAGTACGTGTGTTGTAAGTGCACTCGAGACGGCAAACAGATATGCAGAGAAAAGCGGAATCATGAGCAGTTTATTTGGAACTTGGGGCCTTACTACACTGAGGAAGGAACAGTCTGGAAAGAAACACCCCAAGAATGCCCGGAGAAAACGAAAAAGCCATCGAGGAAGAAACAGTCCAAATAAAGGGCTTTCAACGGTAATTGAGTATTTTATGGCGAGCATTTCTGAAAATTTAAATATCCAAACAAAAGTAAATGACCACGACATTGAAATACGTACTCATTGAATATTAGATTCGTTTACACACTGAAGACACGAAGCTTATTAGTGATCATGATTTTGTGTAACCGAAGTACCGCATTTGCTACAAGCACAATTGAAGACAGGAAGAGGCCAATGAGGGAAGGCTTCTTATAGGCAGGTTCAGTGACAGTAGCTGGCCATGAAGGAAGGAAATTACAATTTTTTTCAAATGGTCTGCCTTGAGCTGTCCTTGGAGGAAGAGGTTACTCGAAGGAATCGGCGTCTCACCGACAAACGGTCAGGAACTGTATGTGACCACAACGGGCCGGAACTATGTAGCATACAAACATGCAGAGAATTTCTTGGAGGTTTGTAAAGTTTAAGTGCTGCTGCGTTGTGGTATTGGACTTGATATCGATCAGATCTGCAACTTATTGCACTTTGTTGCCAGCAGACGAAGTTGCCCCACTGAATCCAAAGTATCAACTCACTATTTGACACTGACGTTGGGATAATCAGCTTGTGGACAACAGTCTTTCAAATCTGTTTGCCATGTCGATGCGGGGCTTTTGGCTGATGATATAATGTATCTGGTAAGTCGTGGAAGGCCCTACATCCGCCGTAAAGAAAGTTGTCGTTGGCTGCAGGGCAGGACGTTAAGATTTCAAGCCAACGTTTCACGCGTTTTTGTTTTTTTTTGCATTCACCCTAAATGTGCAAAATAGTTTTGCCCTCAAATTGGTTTTTTGAATTTTGAAACTATCTTGCCTTTTGAAATCAAAGAAATCACTGCATTCAGTTGCCCTGCTGCATTTTATTCCAAGTTATAAGAAATTTTTATCAGCTCTTTCGTCGTTGACTCAGCCGTGTAATGTCCAATTTTTACTCTGTCGGCCTAAGTGCTAGAATATTATCACTTTTTTCAATTTTAAATACCTCAGAACAAAAGGCAATTGGACGGCTTGTCCCAGATTCTGCAAGATTCCTTAATATTCAAACAAAGTTTCTTAGAGACGTCAGCCCCGTGTTTATTTTTCTAAAGATAAACCTTGACTCTAGATATGTGCTCATTTTAGCATGATGATGATGTTAAGTATTGCAAACTATATTTCACGGTCGTTTTGTCGCACTGACCAGTCAAACATAAATATTATATTTTATCGTATTCCATTGTTTTGAATATATTTTTAAATATTTTCTAATTCCTTTCAGTATTTTTACAATCAACTCTCTCTAAGATGGGCACCCGGTGTTGGACTCTGCCGTTTTTCAGTCATTTTACTGTAACTATACTCTCTATAAGACGGACACCTCTTTGAGACGGACGACAGACACTTTTGAAACCGTTAACAGACATTTGAGAGGTGATTTATGTCTAGTGAAAAATACCTCAAAACGGAAATGTAGGTGCTCTACATGACAGTAAATTGTAAAATTTTTATTGTTTCATTTGTATTCTTGCTCCAGTTCCCAGGTTATATACTGTTACGCTTTTACCACGAACGGCTGTGAACATTTGCTTTATGAATCATGAACGTTTGATTGCACAATGAGAAGTTGATTCCACAGTTTCCCAGTTTAGTATTCCAGTTTTAGCTGTTCGGAGAAGTTAAACCGACATCGTTTCATCGCGAGTGGGTTCAGCGTTAATTTCTCACAATTACTGTTGTCACGTTACCTCGACTATATATCTATAAGCCAGACGCCTCTCTAAGACAGACAGTCAGGGCCGGCCCCGAAGGTGTCCCTCTTATAGAGAATTGACTGTATTATCTATCAGTAGGAGGTCCTTCCATTCGAAGTAAACGAATTGAACTTCCTTCCTGTTGCTACCACTGCGCACGTATTCCGTGCCTGCTTTGTAACCACGTGTTTTTGAAACCTGATTCCTTGTAAGTTTGTCATTTTGGAAGCGTCTGCTTGTACAACTTAAAACAGTCGGTAAGTTTTCTTGTATTTCGGACGTTTACTCCCGAATTCATTGTAAGCTTATATTTTGGTTTTAGAAAACCTCAACTCGTGCGTTGGATATACGGTATTTATTTCATTTGCACCTAATTGAACTTCACTGTAAATTGGACTTCACACAGTTGATTTGGATCTGGATCTATTCGAAACGTGGAAGTTTATCTTTTATAGAATAAAGATACGGTTTTTGCATGCGGAGTTCGAGTGTTCGGCTTATCTTCGCAACACTTCTTATCTTAATTCTTATTTAACGGATGTTAATAGATAAATGTTAACACGAATGACTCTTCGCTAACTTCGACTGCTCATCATGTGCTGTTTATGTCCTTGTCCTCTCTCTTCTGCCTCGCTTCTATTCTGATATTTGGATCGGCTGTGAAATTCGTGACTGCCACCCGTGCCAACTTAAAGAGTTTTCGAATGGATCCTAAAGAGAGAAAAAAAGTGCTAACCAAGGTATAGTTCTTCGAAGACTGACTTAGCGCTAATCGGGGATTAAATTTTAATCCGGGCCTCTTTTTTTTGTTCAAAAGCTTTTCCTCGGATAATTTTCTCTATTCCTTACAAAGCATCCAACCATCAAATAGCAGACAATAAGAATTCAGCTGAATTTGCTTTTAACCTTCAATATCTGAATTCCAATTTCACATTAACTCTATGTTATCTTAACCTAGCTTTGAACAAAAAACGCCTGTGTGGGAGGCTAAACTGCACCCGGCCTAGAAAGAAAAGAAAAAAAAAACTTGTGCTCTCCCGTTTCTTTTCGCGTCCTCGCATTAGGAAAAGACAATTGGACTTTTTCTTTGGGGGAGGGGGTGGGGTGGGGTTGGGGTTACGGGTGATTTCCAAAAAATATATCCTGCACACCGAAAAAAAAAATCTTTCGTGGAGTACAAACCTGGAAATAAAAATCTTACACCAATGTATATCAAGGAAAAAATTCTTTCACTAAAGGTTTGGGAAAAAATTCTTACCCAAACCAAATCACGCATATCCCCCTTCAAAAGCCGAATTAATGGTCGTCTCCTTGACAGTCTTCGCTCGCCCTGATACAAACACAACTAAGACCTAAATGGACGATTTCCTTGCTAACTACTTTCATGTTACATGAAATCTAACAATAACACTGTTTTCTGTAGTAAGTCTGTGAGCAGGCAACATTTGAAGGAGTTTTAAATGCTTAAAAGGCGTCAAAGAGTAAGTGACATTTTTGCAAATGTTTACTAAGTTGCGTACAAAACTGCGATGCTCTCGCAATTGTTAAAACTTTCTACCGCAGTTTAAATATATGAAAATTTAACTTTATATATTCACTTTCATCCTAAGCGAAAACTGTTACCAGGAAATAAGCATATGCAACCACAAAGGTGGTAACAGCAGCAATGATGCACGTGCATGTCAAGTTTTCTGGTAAATTTCATTGATGTCTTTGCACAAACTACCACGTGAAAAGAGAGGAGGGGCTTGAACTTTTTCCCCCTGAAAAAGGGGGAGGGCGTATTAGAGAGGGGGGGTGGGGTGTTTAACGGGGGATGTACCACACTGTGAGTATTATTTATACCTTTGTTTGTCAATGCTTGGGCCTGCTGCCATAGATTCTTTCTTCCTACAATAAAGAGTCAAAGTTAACTTTAATATAAATCATTTTGTAGTGCGTTAACAGTACCAGAGTTGGCGAAAAAAAGGCACGACGTTTGTCACCCAAACAGTGAGCGTGCGCGCGTTAAAACATTCTATGCAATTTCTTGTGAGTGTGAATTAAGTCTGACTGGTGTTCAAAAACTAAAAGGGTAGCGTAGTTGGAGGTTATGCTTGGCCGCTCGTTCTAGCTAGCTAGCTTTCTCTTTGAATGATTGTTTTAGGAAAGTGACTTTCTTTTACCCTATATACTAAGGCTAAGTTTATACTGCAGGGACACCCAACTTCGGTTTCCTCCAAAATGCGTTGAAAACACTTTTAGGCTATCCAGAGTACTTTTGGATCTCTAGAAATGCATTCTAAGCGGCGCTACCAAATTTTTAAAAGTCTTTTCGAAATTACCAGGGCTTCATAATATTTTTCCAAACTGAATTTTAGGTGCAATTTAACGTTTTACCAAAGTGAGAATTTTTTTGATTCCTCTCTCCATCAGATTTTAGAATCCGAAAATTTTAGGTTTCCTTTTTCTACGAAAAATAGTGTATGCTGAGTTGCACAATATGAAAAATTAAACCTCAGAAAATCGTAGGAAATTTATTACATAAGCTTCGAAAATTGTACATGAATGGAACGTTCATCTACAAATTTTTAGCCGTCCTCAAGAAAAAGAAAATTCTAGGCAATATTTGCTTCTCCGAACAGATATTTTACAGAAAACAGTCTTTTGGTGCCCCTGATACTATACTATGGTGTGAACACCTGTGCTTCTCCTTTTTTATTAGAGATCGACTCGCTCCGTTAAAGAAATTGCACTGAAATCACTGTTCTTGTGTGTAAACAGAAGCCCTATCCGGTACTGTTTTCGTACCGGCGAAAAAGCCATCCGGTATAAGCAACATAGCCTAATATATAGAGTGTTTTCACATGACGTCACTGCGGCCATATTGGTGTCCCAAAACAATGAAACGGCGGCCATGTTGGTGTCCCAAACCAATCCTCTGGAAGTTGAACTCTTTTCTTATGCAAACGCTTTCTTTTGTTCCAATAAATTTGCATATAATGTAGGTATAGTGTTTGCAAGCGTCCTCACCTCTCTCAGCTCACCAATGTAGTATTTTGCGAGAATCTTTAAGGCTTCTGCTGAGTGACCAATGTCTTGGAATACCGTGGTCGCATCCAAACCTTGAGAAAGGGTGAAAAGACGTTTGTCCTTCGTGAGGCAGTGGAAGTTAACAATTGGGTTCAATTAGTCCCAGAATTAAGAGCAGGAGAAGAAAAGACTGAATGGATTGCAACTTGAAAAAATTAGGTTCACTTTTATAAAATTTCCGTCGAGAGGAAATTCAAAATCATATTTATTTATATTTGACCTACTTTGCTACCCTTCCAGGACTATTTGACCCAAAAGCTGAGCTACCCTTGAAGAAATTCATCAGGCTAGTGAAGTTAATATCGATTGAAATGTTCCCAAAACATATAGCCAGTCTTAATGTTCTCAAAATATAGCCAGTCTTAACACCTTCAGAAGCCTATTTAAGGCTTCTGACACTTAATGTTTCTTAATGTTTTCCAAGTTTTGATAAAGATGGCTGACATTCATCGAAACTGTCAGCATCATTAAGACGTTAAGACTGACTATGTTTTGAGAACATTTAAATCGATGCTAAGCTACCCTCTTAGAGTGAAAGGAGTAGTTTGTGTCAAACAAAGAATGACAAGAATTGTCTTATTTGTATTTTTATAAAACCTATGAAAAGAATGACGTGACAAGACGCCGCTGTTTCATTAAAGTTGAGTTTTATTGCATGAAATTTAAACCTGAAGATCATTAATTTATAAAATAGCGCGAAAAGTTATCTGTCTGTGAGTCCGTGGCCTCGAACTGAGCAAGTCTTCAATGCAGCCCAGCGTTATCCAAACAATCGTGTGACGTTCTTTCATGTGCATATGAATTGGATTACACTACACCGCTCTTAATGTCTGACTAACCTGCGTGTTCTAGCATGATTTCTTTTCCACCAGGATGCTAAAAAAGATATATAAAAAAAAAATGTCTTCTAAAGCTATTTACTTTGGCGACAGATGTGAAAAGTGCTATCAGTAACTACAGCGGGCAGTCTCAGTGTTTCGTTAGTCTCTTTCTTTGACACTCTGGGGGTGGGGGAGGGGGCAGCTGTCAAAGACGGACCGTTTGAGCATGCTTTAAAAATGTAAGCTTAGAGTGGGTTGACTGCAATTTCAGCAATTTCATTATACGGAATATACAGGGAATATCATGCAGTTAAGAGAACACCTAGGACTATTCTCGATCCCTGGGGACGAGGCTGGGAACTTTAAATTCAAACCTCGAATGTTTTGTTACAATCACAGGAACTGAGTTTGCTTCGTCGTTGCGATTATTGATCGTCTTTTGTATATTAACTAAACATTAACTTTTCTGTAGGATGAAGCGGCTACTCGAAGATCGACCAGTTTAACATTTCATACCTCCCCAACAAAGTCAGTCATATCGTAAACTCCGTCTTTTATTACTATCCAGCAGGAGGTTTGGTCAGCATGAAATGAAACTTCCTCGAGAGAGAAAACCTTCGCTTCCTTTGGATTCATTGCCTCTTTTTGTTCGCTTAAAATTTCCTTGCCTTTCACGAATGTTGTGCGCGTTCTGTCCTCCTGCAAACAGTAAAATTACGCAAAGAACTGATCAGTCGCAATCTAAAGCTATGTCCACTTTTGTGTCCGTCGAGTTTTTAAGGAGCTATGTCACGCTATTCGCTGCTAACTTTTTAAAAAGCTAAAACGTTTTCCCATCAATTGAATTCCAAATATAATGGTCCAGTGCAGTTATTTAAGGAAACTTTTTTCTGTCGTCGATTGCAAAGAATGGCAGGGATCGACATGGAGTTTGACCAACTTTTTCAAGGTTTAATGCTATACCTGGAAAATCACCGAAATATTTTTTATGGCCAGAGCTCTCTTAAGAAATTTGTTTGATATCACTTTCATATGACATATCTCTAACGGTGCATTTCAGTTGTGTATGGTTAAGCACCTAGTAATGACTTCAGCACAGAATTGATCTCCTGACATAGCCCGTGGAGCACAGACTAAGAAGTGTGTGTACAGCTAAATCAAGAAAGGTTGCTTTGGTAATTGGTCATTGGTAATTGGGCATTTGGGCATGGCCACCAAACAATAGCTTCCCAACGCCCAAGGCAACCTTCATTGAATCAGCTTTGTACGGTCGGATCAGGATTAATGATCTAAGATCACTCTGATCATGTTACATCAAAGGAACCGCTAAACTCCATCTGGAAAAGGATTCATCGGCTACTTTGATGCATCTTGATTCTTGTGATCTTGAAGTATAAATCATGTTTCGGATTATCCCAATGGAACGCGCCCGTAAACGCGAACTTTACTTGGACAAGCCTAGTAACCAATCAAACGGTTGCTAACCTACTTTAGTTAATATTTCTACAAAACTGCTGACAATCTGCAACATTTGTATTTTGCCAGAAATGGCGTTTCAAGTTTTGTGAGTGAAATATTTTTGCAGTAAAGCGGATAACAGCCTCCCACGCAGACGTTCTTAGGGGTTCCTGCCCCACTAACACAAAGAAATCTTTTGCAAGCAACCATTCAAAATGTTTGTTTATAAATACACCCGAAACTAAGCTGAAAACATATTCAGTTGCTGTACTTGGTTATTTGTTAAGGTGGCCCCGTCATCAATACTGGAGCATAGCTGTGAAAAATTTTCTGTCCGCATAACTTTTTCGTTTTTTAAGCGATAGCTGAGAAACTTTGCAAAGAACAACAGACATCATTCGGCAATAGTACGAAATATTCCGATTTCATTGATGGTAAATATTTCTTGAGAAATTAGCTCCTAAAAGGACCCTACTGTTCAAAGAAAATCGCGTCTAGTAAAAATTTTTGCTGATATCTTTTACTGAAATTTCTAGTATCGCCTTTTATTGATATAATGAATATGCCGGAGAAATTTCAAAAAAATCGTTGGAGCAGAAGTCCGTAACTAAAGGTCGCTCAAAATTCAGCTGTGAAATTGTTCTGGAATTTCAAATATAAATTATTCTATACTATCAGGTATCATCAAATCACACATCAAATGTGTGCAGCAGGAGTTTGAGCCAAAACTGCCAAAAGAAATTTTAAAAATGTAGAGGAACAAGTCATTCTACTTCAGTGCAAGGTTTGGAGCGATTTATAGCGCATCTAAAACTAAAAAGTACCTTTTAAAGAATAGCACGATAGGCAATCGGCTTCTGTTTTAGGAATTAGCGAACACTGAATTTACTTGTCTCGAAAGTTCAAACTGGTGTCTCTTTCTACCTGAAAGTAATTTATTTTTGAAATTCCAAAACAATTTTACAGCTGAATTTTGAGCGACTTTTAGTTACGGACTTTTGCTCCAACGATTTTTTTTTAGAAATTCCTCTGGCATAGTTATTACATCAATTAAAGCCGATACCAGAAATTTCAGTAAAAAATATCAGCAAATTTTTTTACTAGACGCGATTTTCTTTGAACAGTAGGGTCCTTTTAAGCGTTAATTTAGCAAAATATATTTACCATCAATGAAATCGGAATATTTCGTACTATTGGCGAATGATATCTTTTGTTCTTTGCAAAGTTTCTCAGCCATCGCGTTAAAAACGAAAAAGTTATGACGAAAATTTCGTCACAGCTAAATTAAATTGCGCCTGTATTGATGGTGGAGCCACCTTAACTTTGTACTTAATTGATATAAAGTATATTAAACTACTTACTGAAAGTTGCCGTTAGTTCTTCCAGTTGTGGACAATTTCTCGGCCGTTGTAATTCAAGTTAGAGTGCTATCGTCGAAATACTACACGAAAGAGAATTACCTGTCAATGCTGTCTCTACATTCTCATTGATATGAGGTGGATCACTGTTGAGGTTGAACTTACATCTCAAACGTTCACCCATAAAAGCGACTAAAAAAATTACATCTGAGTTACACACAGCTAATTTCTTAACGAGAGCGTTTGTTTTGATTATGTTGAACGGCGAGAGAAGAGCTCATTGTGAAAACGATCAATAATTAAACGATGCAAAGTGGACCTCATTGGACAAGTTATGTTATGAATCAGACCAATTTTTTCCTACGTTAAAAGAGTAGGTGAAAAATGCCATATTTCCTTTAACCTGTGACATTCTTTTGTTTTCGGGGGGTGAGGTTATAATAATTAATTATATTTCTGTTAATTATTCGTTTCAGTTTTGTCGATCGTAGATGTTATAACATAATTGAACAAAATTTACCTATATAAAATGTTTTATACGGTAAAGAATCAATAATATGTCTGAACACAGTTTTGAAACATACCGAGTTTAGTTCATATACAACTATTAATTTGCATTAAGGGTTTATTTACTGGAAGTTCTAAACTAAGTTGTATATTAAAGCTTAATTAGGAAGTCGAATGTGGGAGAGTCAACAGAAGTTTCACGCTTCATACGTCGCCCATTAGTTAAACTCTACAACTCCTCGATATTTTCATGCTACTCCGCGAAGCAGCACCAAAAATTAGATGATCACGCGGATATGTGGATACACAGTCACAAGCACCTTTAGTTTGTCATTTGTCATTACAAATTCAGCAACCTCAGTGGATCCACTTATACGGCTGACTGCCTAAACACTGCAGCGTTTATTCGCTTCAAAATACACTTAGAACAGAATATAAAGCACACACTATGTCTAATTGTCGTTTGTCAACTCTGCGAACTGGTTTGAATAAGCTAATAAAAATACAAAAGCGTTTAAAGGAACGGCTGCTACTTCCCAGTTCTCAGGAATACAGCTTGGAAGATGCATAACATGCGCGATATCAGAAATATATTCTGTATCTACTGTCTGATGACGTCCTTCTCAATAAATTATGTGTTACTACTGCATCTACGGCTGTAGTCGGTTATCATGGAAATAACAAATGAAATCAGAATAACAGGCTCACCTTGCTTGAGTGTCTAGCATTGGGCAATCACCGATAAATTGTCTCCATCAAGAAACGCGTACAATCAGCTCACTTTGCTGTAGATATATGAATTCATCTGTACACGTAATATTTTGACGCTAAATAATCAACTGAAAAACAAAAGAGGCTATTGATAACCTTTCAGAAATTGCGGCTTAGTTTAGCGAGTTAGTGAGATAATAGTAGTTAGCATTTAAAAAGGGTGTGAGAGGGGTGTGTCAATAGCTGCATTTTGATTGGTCTATTGTGTAGTCACACAATCACCTTTGGTCACACAACTCACTCGTAGCTTTTAGCTTTGAGGCGTACAGTGCCGTAAATGTTCCCTGACGGCAAATGATCCCCAAAATGGACAGTAAATGATCCTCAACGGCAAATGGTCCCCACTGTCGACCGCAAAAGAACCTCTGAAAGACCCTGAAGTAGAGAAATGGAAAGGTTCTGAGAACTTGAACATGGCGTAAAACAGTAAAGTGAATATAACGTCAATATCCGTACTGTTAAGCAACAGCAGGAAATTAATTTTGTTTTTAAGGAATTAGGAAGGAAAGAGATACCGTAAAATTCCCAAAAAAAGCCCCTCCATGTAATAGCCCCTCCAAATATAAGCCCCCCAAACTCTTAACGCAAAAAACCCTCCGTTAAATCGCCCCTCCAAATGTAAGCCCCCCTGGGGGGTGGCTTGTACTTGGAAATTGTTCTCAAATACAAAGTAACACAAAGCAAAAACGGTAAATTTGCTTCCAACTATAAGGCTAGCCCAATCGATTTTGAAACGCAAATTTCCCTCCGTAGATAAGCCCCTCCGAATATAAGCCCCTCAAAAAGGGCTTTTGAAAATATATAAGCCCTGGGGCTTATTTTCGGAATTCTACGGTATGCTGGTTTACATCTGACGTCACTTCGGCCATGTTGGCGGTCAAGAACAAACTGCGGAATTTCTCACCTCTGGGAATCAAACTCTATTTTCAAGTAAATTCTCCGAGAAAAACATTCTATTGCTGATTGACCCCCAACATGGTCGCCTTGTCACGTAGTTGCAAACCAAGAATTAATAAAGAAATATCCTAAAGGGGGACCAAACCAACCTCGTGACAATTATTTTTGAAGCAAATTGTAATCAGTTAAAATACTTTTTGGTGTGAAAATAAACTTGATAAGATGATCCAGTAACTTGAGTTTGCAGTCGACAGCGGTCGAGTATCATTTAAGGCCAGAAGCCGTTGTTGGCTCCTGTTCTGGTCCATTTTGGGGATCATCTGCAATAAAAAAGTGCTAATAATTGCATGCAATTTCTTTGTTACCTGATATGTTGAGTCCCATGTTGTGCGAAAAGTTGCGAACATGCTTTGAAAGGTGTAGTTCATACAGCGCACACAGTGCCGTAGCAAGGGTAGATTTATTGGGGGGTCCAATCCGGAGCGCCGAAGGCGCTAGCTGCTAGTGGGGTTTGGGGCCTTGGGGCCCGTTTCTCGAAAGTCCCGGTAACTTTTCGGGCCCGAAATCAAATATTCAAATCGAAATATAAAGAACAAGAGCGCGGGTCCTGGCTAGCAAACTACTCCATTTTGTTTCACTAACTGATAGTTTTATCATGCTAGATGCAAAACTATTGAAACCTCGATTTTCAACGGTAAACGGAGACAGCTTGCCGGGCCCGTTAATTATCGGGACTTTCGAGAAACGGGCCCCTGCTCCCCTGGAGGATTTTGAAATATAGAGTCTCTAAAATAGTATTTTCAGCCTTCCGAGGGCATTTTTAACGAAATAAATAGTTTTTACACTTTATTGAACTGAAGTGAACACATTCAACTGAAGGAGATCAAACCATTCGTCAAGTGCTCACTTAGAGGTTAAAAACGGTGGAAAATCCCGCGTAAAACAGGGTCACTACGAAAAATGTTCGAGGTCGCTTTTAAGTGACCACGATTTTCCCACCACTTTTAAAGTTTTAAAAGCGGCAGGTGGTCGCACATGGACGTTCGACTGTGCCGGGTAACCGTAGCGCGGTATCCAGTTTATTTGATAGAACCGTGTTGAATGCAATGAGATCACGTGTGAATGCAAAAAGTGAGAGAGAAACCTCCCAGGCAAGGACGCGTCAGCGGCCCATTTCTTCAGTTTTCAAGGGTTACACGGGACGATTCGCAACGACGATTTTCACGGAAACACAGCGTTGCAATGTTGGAACAATGTGGTAACTATTCGAAACAACGTCGCAACAATGTTGCAATGCTGTGTTGCGCTAAAAATCATCATTGCGAATCGTCTCGTGTAACATCAGCTTATTAAGCAACAACGACGGCGACGACTTCGAAAACGTCACTCCAAAAGTGAAGTCGGGCTGCTTAGAACTTTATCGCGCTCAGTATTCCATCTCCTTCAATTCGTCAAATACCGTTGACAATTTTTTTCGGGAGTTGATATCGAAGTCCAGAAAAAGGAAAGAAAGTCGTGTTCTTGCGTTCAAGTCCTCCACAAAACGTGAAAAAAGGCATTTTCACGTGGTGGTCGTACAGAAAAAGCGTGATGCACGTGCAAAGTTGTTGTTTTGCCAATCTAAACCAATCGCTTTTTTGCCTGGTCGTTCTCGTAGACGTCGCCGTAGTTGTTGCTTAAACTCCCTTTTATGTATTTCGGAAACATCAAGAATTTACCGAG
Source organism: Porites lutea (assembly GCF_958299795.1). Taxonomy (NCBI): domain Eukaryota; kingdom Metazoa; phylum Cnidaria; class Anthozoa; order Scleractinia; family Poritidae; genus Porites; species Porites lutea. The sequence continues at coordinate 15,026,867 of NC_133202.1, forward strand.
GGGTAGAACTATAGTCTACAATGCAGGTGTATTTTTCGGGCAAGCGATACAATCCTTGTCCGGGAATATTTTTCAACCCTTATGATAGGAGTTAAGGCGAAAGATAGGCCGTTCTCCTGCGGGAGATTTCATTGATGAAAAAATGGAAAGTCATTTGAAGTGATTCGTAAACTTAAAGTCATTGTAAAAACGTAAAAGTCGTGGTGACGACTTTCAGTTTCTTCTTTAAATTCCTGAGGAAGGAGGGCTTGACTGTCTAAATCGGGCGGGAAATTCAAGTCGCTCTTCTCTTCGCTGTTTTGCTCTGAAAGTTCACATGTCTTGGATTTGGATGTGTTCGTCTTAATCATAAGTGTCTCTAGCTAGCAGGCTAGAGGTAACTACGAGGTTTGACCCTGTAAACTTCATGTAAAAACTCGTTCACAAACAAAATTAGAAAACATCAACACAAGTTTATTTTCATATTCTTTTATACACCCGCAATAAAATAAGACTACTTAAATCTGTAATTAAAATAATAATATTAAATATTTCAATACCTATTTGGATTCTAATTTAACTATATAAGTATCTTCCCAGAAGACAGAAATTTAACCCTAAAAATACATCTGGCTGCTCCTTACTGCTTAAAACCCAGTCACCTTTATTAGTAAGTACAGTCGTGTACTACGTTTTGAGCCCCCGTTAGAGAGCTTATTAAACAACGACGTTTTTTAACGATGCATGTCAGCCGGTAGAGGACCCTTTGCAATAATTGGGAAGTGATTTTGTCTAAGTTTTAAGGCAAAACGTCTCTATGAGAGTTATAACACTTATTAATAAAAATTTGTTAGCTTCAAGGTATATTAAAGGGTGGAACCTAACTTCCGATTTACTGACATGCGTCGCTCACAAAAGTCTTTGCTTAATTAAGCTCCATTTCTCTAAAGAGTATCACCTTCGAACCGCAGGCTTATAAATACATGTTGTAACTCTCGTCTTAAATAAAATGTACACATGAGGGGACGGGTCTGAATATAGACCTGAGCGAGAAAATAACATAGATGTCAGAATGAGAATTAAGAAGTAAATTTATTGTCTCGAGATCAGGCCATTCGCTGGCTTCAACAGAATACTTAAAGAAGTACGTACGCCTTATCAAAAAGAACAACTTTTTATACACTTTTTATAAATATGCTTTATCTACGAATATTTTAGTGTATATGCCGCCTTTTGAATAAATAAATAAGATGTTCTATTTTGATTTAATGATTTCATTCAATCGATGAGAATGTACAGAATTCTCATCAGCAATTTATAGAGTAGGTTTAATCTTGATCTAACCAACAACGGATTTAGTTATAGCCCAACGCCCTTTTTGTAGAAAATAAAAAAAAAAGTGTTTTCTTTTTCCGACGTAGGTTTTCGATGTACGTATATCAGTAAGAACATTCCTGCAACACTGCCATTTTTGGTCCGATTCCCCAATTTATAAAAAAAAATTAAAAATACAATATCATTTTGGTTAATCGTTCCATCGACCTGCACCCATCCAAACCTCTTATTTCATTGGTCCCTATAACCTGCACTACCTATTGCTTTCAGGGATAGGGGCATTGTTATGTCACCATCCCTATTCTTTTCCCAGCCAATCACAAACCCTGTTTAGAATAGGCGCAGGTCGGCTCTAATCGTTCTGTTTTACAGATATGCACGGGTGCCCGATTAGAAACATAATACGGTTTATGAACACTAGTCAAAGGAGTTATATCAGAGATGATGACTTAGAAGAGACGACTGGCGTTAGACCAGGCCTGCAAATTGCATGTTGAGCTATTTTGGGATACAGTAACTTTGAATGGTTCGTCTCAGAGCTATCTGACCTTCCTTTATGTATTTTTACTGCACGAAAAGCTGTGCAGAAATGTTCTTTCCCATTTTTTCTTTCACGACAAACTCCAAAACATTTATTCCTTTTTCTTACTGCCGTGACTTATATAATAAATTTTTGCTGAGATCCACCTTGGGTCATCATTTGCCAAAACTAAATTTGCGCCTACGTCGTCATTGTACTCTTGACCGCGGTGGGATGTTTGGTCAGCCTCAACCACTGCAAGGAATGAATCTAAACCACCGTACTGGAAAGCTTTACGAATACACTGCCATAGGTATTCGTGATTCATTTAAGCCTAAGGTATAGGCGAATCGTTGCAGACGTCATTGTTTACATTTTTCCTCATCAGCCTACGACTTAAATCATAGAAGCCGTGGCTGTATATACGAACTAAATTCAAACGTTGAAAGAGCTGATTAACTTGTCAATGAGTTATTTGTGCAATTTTAAGCTCTTTGCAAGCAATATTGAAGGAAATATCAGCCATCGAAAACTACGAATTAAACTGCTAGGTGGCAATTAGCGAGTCATACATTCTTAGTAAAATTTCGACTTTTTAAAAGAGAATTTCTCCGAAACCATTCGGTATATCGGGCTCATATTTTCAGAGATAACTGAAATTGTTATGCTCTTTCAATATTCAGAGGTTTTATTTTATTAGCTTCATCAGATAATGATGAGTATATCTAAATGAGGCAAAAAATGTAAACAAAGATTCGCCTATAGAAGGGTGTGTACGACTGATCGTATTCCGAAATAAGAATACACAAAAACGTTGTTACCAATTCAGTTCAAGTAGATTTCTAGATGTTGCGATGTAATGAATGCCAAAACAAGGAATTTCATTTGTTCTTATTTCGGAAAATTATCAATCGAACACATCCTAAACATAGTAAACTTATTGCACGGGGAGATGTGGCTCTCAGTCTGCACGCTTTTAATTGACCTTCTTCAGGAGCCATAAGCGTTAACTTTATTTCTTAATTAGTTCGCATCAGCAAATATGGTTTGCGACGTTTTGAAAAATCAGTCGACATGATTTGTTTTTCAGTGGAAAGTAAAATACTTCCTTTCGCGTAATTTAAGCTCGGTTTATTTCTCTATATAATCAGTATCATCATAACAAGAGATTCATTGTCGGAGGTTTCTTCGCGTATCTATAGTTTCGCTCCAAGAATATAGGACACGATAAGACCAATATTAGAATACCGTTGTGTATAATTAGGAGACTTTTCATTTTAAGGTTTGATATACTTAATTTAATCTGTCAAATATCATTATTCGACTGTTTTGTCCAATCAACTTGTTATGTGATTTCTCCGAACAAACTGAGGGGCCTTCCACCCAGTATTGAATAGTTATGTTACTTAGCAGACGGTTTATGAGACCAGGTGGTTGATGACTGTTTGTCAACTTGTTCCTAAGCGCTAGTAGTGGGTGTTGCCACTTTGCACTCAGTTAGTATAATTTGGTTTATACTAGCGTTTCTATTGGGTTTACACTGGCCTGTCCATTTGATTTACACTACCGTTTCTCGTTCACACAAGGAAAGATCTGTCACACTAACTTTTGGCCATGTTTTAAGCGCGTCCTGGAAACTGGACAACTCCGAGAAACACTCGACATATTCGTTAACCTCTTCCAATATCCCTTCAAACATTTCACTGTAATAATCGGGCGCTAGAGGTAACTCAGGGATAGAAACATCACTTTGTTGGGTTAACTCTTTAACTAAGGCAACAGCCTTACCGGAAAAGTCACTTTCCTCCTCTTCTCCTGCGCACGTTGACTTATCCTCATACGTAATGAAGCAGACTGGAGGATCCGGCTCGTTGATTGGTGGTCCCTCAACCATCAGCGACTTCACACGGTGAACACCACCACTATAAAGTTCAAGATCATTGTCCTTTATGGTAAGCGAGGTATCGCTTCTGTAGTAGCTCCTCTCTGTTATTAGGTCTTGTTTGAGGCTATTTTCTAATAAATCAGTGTTTATTTTATTATTCTTTTCAGTATTGTCTTTTAGTACCAGGTCCAAACTCTGCGTCTTCCATGAGAGATCACTACCAGTTGAATTCCATGAGTAGCCACTTAAGCGATTTTCGTCCAGGTTTGAAGTGGACGAAACAATTTTGTTGGTGTCATGGTTTTCACTATAAAGACTTGCATCCGACTCCTCGGATACGAACCCGCTCTCTGTAGACTTGGAAATTGTGATATAAGGAAGATTATCTTTGCTGTCATAGTCTGAAGTACCAATCACCTGTCCAACTTCTTGCTCGTTATAACGTGCATTCTTGAGGCTTTCAAACGATTTATTTGTTACCAGCTCGACTTCAACCAGGGGTTCAGTTATAAGCTCGAGAGACTCCGCGCTTGTCCCCGACGTTTCCGCCTCTACAACAGGCTCTAACTTTAAACAACTGTTTACGCGACTGTCAACTCTTATTTCGGACAGTCTTGCCAGGGATGTGTGACTGGCTTCTCTGCTGTTGGAATATCGCTCATTTAACAGGGACAGATCCCGAAAACTCCCCTCGGGAACAATTGAAAACAATATGAAACTGCTTGGGCGTGATCCCAAGTTCAATCTGTCCACATGTAAACGACTTCCGTTGAATTCTTCAGGGAAACTTTCCAGCGAGACTTGAGAAGTTAATTTGGCTTTCTGATTATCAAAAAAATTATCCTCTACGTCAATAACATTCTTTGATGAGACAGTTATCTCGGGAAGGAAGACTCTTTGCTGGGTTTTCCTAGAAGGGACAAGAACGGGGACGAGGAACATGATGCAGCTGCCACCAATGACGAGTCCGCTGGACAGGAAGAACACTATATTGTAGCTGCCTGTACTGTCATAGAGCAGACCTGAAAAATATGAACAAAAATGAAGAACAATGCTGGGTTAGGCCTGATCCATATCGTTCCAATCGCCTCCATTAGAATTTCCATTCGGCTCCGTCGAGCTTAGATACCCTCATTAGAAGGCAGCATCCCTGGTTCTCCGTGCTCTTTGAGCATGTCTAGAGACGAGAACGAAAGGTGAAAATAGTAATTAATCTTTACTCAATGTCTGTGCATTAAAGTGTATATGACACGAGAATTTTTCAAACCTATTTTGGTCCATAGATAAGTTTAATTAACAGTTGTGAACTTTAAAACTATGACTCCAAAAATGATTTCTTAATTTTTGGCCATCCAAGAACTGCTTCCAACGACTGGAAAGGAGTAGACTATCAAAGAAAGGCTGCTGACGTTAGGTGACGTCAGTTAGTTGACTCAGCCTTCGCTTCCGATTTTGGTCATTGCTATATGTACTTTGATCTTGCAAATCATTCTACGTCATACTTGTCAATTTGGCCGCGCGATAGGGCGGACATTTTTGAAGGCAAATTCCTGTGTTTTGAAGACGAAACATTGGTTTTGCAAGATTATTGACAAGTTTCAATTTCGGATACATACCGTAAAATTCCGAAAGTAAGCCCCTTCATGTATAAAACCCCTCCAAATATTAACCCCCCAAACTCGTAACGCAAAAAACCCTTCGTTAAATCGCCCCACCAAATATAAGCCGCCGGGAGCTCGTGCTAGGAAACTGCCCTTAAATTCAAAATAAAACACAGCAAAAACTGTACAGTGACACATAAATTTTTGCATCTGCTTAAGAACTATTACTTGTTGCAACAAATGATTGCCGTCAAAAAGTGTCACAGTATATTGCTGTTTGCGTAGTTCACTCTTGGCTTGGATTTCCTCGGTACATATAGACAGAGTACTTGCATGGATGAGTTTTAAAAACATCTACGTCCTCGGAGAAAACCTTCTGCAAATTACTGACATAAATTTCACTTCCAAATGAGCTAGCCAATCGATTTTGAGACGCAAATTTCCCTCAGTCTGTATAAAAGCCCCTTCAAATTCGGAATTTTACGGTATCTTACACACTTGGTGTCATATACACTATAAAGAAAAAATAGAAAAAAAAATTTAAACAATCACAAAGTCAACTTTATATTTGGAGCTACCTGCCACTTAAGTAAATCTCAAGCATGCAACTTAAAATCCAAAAAGTCATGTATCACTTTTTGTGCTGTGAGACTTTCTCTCGTAACAGGTAACTTGCCAAGACGATGGTAGCCTGGGACAAGGCTCCTTATAGGGGTACTTATAGAACTGAGAAATAGGGCGAAGAACGGGGCGAGCACGAAGAAAGAGGTGAACCGAGCGGGGTATTAAGAAGAAAGAGGGATGGCCACTCTGTACCCATCCCTAGTCCCCCGCTTCGCTCTTAGTCAGGTCCCAGGTCCTAAACTAAGACGACGCTCGTAGCAGTAAAAGGGATATGTACCTGCCATGGGAGGTCCTATTGCCATTGGGATCGCTACTATTCCAAAGAGTGTCCCCACAGCTTTGGCCATCATCCCCCGTCCCACGATGTCATGAGTCACCAAGCCAATCATTACACAAAGGCAACCATCGAATAGGCCCGACACCAGAGAGTACGTGAGTAAGGCCGTATGAGATCGGGCCAATGGGCACAGACATGCTGCTACCCCAATTACCAATAGAGATATTTGAGCCAGAGTCAGACGACTTATTCGGGATGAGTCTCCAAGTTTGCCGAAGAGAATCTTGCCAACCGTTTGAGCCAAAGCGAAGTAGCCGACCAGCAGAGCACCTTGACTGGAGGGAATTCCAATGCTCTCTGCCAGGCGAATCTGTAAAAAAGAATGATTTCAATAAGAACTTGTCAAAAAATGAGTTAGCCTAAATTAAGGTGCATAGAGACCCGGGTCTCATGCCCCAGTCCCCTCCTCCGCCACTGTTTCGTTCGTATGCAGAACATTTTTTCTACATTAACCATCGAACCTCCAATAATGGCCACCCTCCAACAACGGCCATTTGTTTCGGCGTACAATCCATACATTCGCTCTTGTTTCAACCTCTCTACAACGGCCACTTTCTTCTGTTCCCAAGGTGGCCGTTGTAGAGAAGTTCAAGTGTATTCTGAAATGATTCGTCCCATGTAAGGTAATCCGGAATCCACTGCGTGGAATCCAGAATCCAAGACTAGCAGGTGTGGTTTTTGCTGTTAACGGATACTAGGTTAAAATGGAAATACTTACAAGGTACATGTAAGGAATATAGTAGGCGATGAGAGTCATAGACATGGCTACTGCCCACACGACAAAAGCTTTATTTCTCCACACAGGAGATGGTTTCAGTAGTTCTCTGATTCTGGAAATTATTTTGTCTTTTGCTTTCATCAGTTCTTGTTCTTTAATTTTTGTTTTATTTAGACACTCCTCTTCCTCCCTGAAGTCCACGGGTAAAAACGTAAGACCAGCTATGAAAAGCAAAACGGATAACGCCGCCAAGCTGCGGAGAGCGATCCTAAAACCATAGGTAGATATTAACTTGTCAATCATTAAGCTGAGTGACATCGTTCCCGCTCCGGCGCCTGCCGTTGCGATTCCATTGGCCAAGGCGAGATTTTTGTTGAAATAAATTATGAGCACGTTCAAAGAAGAAAAATAACAGCAACTAGAGCTAAAACCAAATAAAACACTGTAGGTGATGTACATCAAGGGCATGTGGGGCATAAATGACGTCATCAACATGGCCGCCATGTGAATAACACTACCAAGGCACATGACAACTCGATATCCCCATCGGTCGCAGAGAATGGTTACGATTGGTCCACACATAAACGTCAATCCCATCGCCAGAGAGCCAATCCATGCTGTTTGTAAATGAGAACAAAAAAAATAATTACAATTCAGGATTTGGTACCGGGTCGTCGGACTCAGAATAGGCATTCGATGGTTACCCCAGCCTGTTCAAAGTCACCCCTCCAGGCCAGGCCACCAAACCACTATTGATCCTCGAAAACCTAGTTTACCGATTTCCTCCCACCCCCCGCCCCCTCCCCCGTACGAACACTTTGTTCGGTGAAACGTCTTATTCTACCCAGCAATCGATATAGAAGAGGAGAGAGGAATTAGGGCGCGCGGGGACGCCAAGGTCTGCCAGGGGACGGGTGGGAAGGAAGGGGAACAAATGGGCGTTCCCTTATCTCCTTCCTCGCGTGACCGTTGCGTTTTCGCGCTCGCGGATTTCTTTCCGGAAAATACAGTGATCTCCATTTACAAATTCATGCAAACAGCTTTACATATGAATATCGAATAACCACGTGTTTTATACGCAAATGTATTTTCAATACAAAACTAATTATCATAAATGTGACAACGTTTTGGGAAAAAAATTGAACAAGAGCCTGTTTCCACATCTCGCTTAGTTGTTTCTCACGCCAATTAAAAAAACACCGCTAAAAGAATACCTTCAGATGGCAGGGGGGGAGGGGGTCACAGATTCTCGAGACCCTCAGATGGTTTTTTATTGTTCTTCCCCAACCCAACCCGTCGGCGTCAATTCGTTACAATTACAAGTAATTATGCTCAGGGGAAGAAAGGCTTTTAGTCCTTTAAATACGCCAAAGACAAATGCCTGAAGAGGTTTGAAGAGCCCACCCACAGCACCTATAGAAGAATATTTCCCGTTTCCATTACCGTAATGCAAACTTCCGGAAGATTCTATGGGGCACGATATAATCGTAAAAGAGGTTCTCTTGATGGTCACGGCATCGAAAGGCAAGTTCTCTTACAGACTAGAAATTTAGAATCAATGTTACCCAAGTGGAGGGGGCACTTAATGAAAGTGTGAGTGGGGTGAGTGCCGATAAGGCTTTCACACCCTGTCCCTGTTTAAGACAAAAACCGTTCATTTCACTACTCCGCCCTCCCCGGGTTCGCTTCTCTTTTTAAGACAAAAGGCCTTTTTTCATGACCCCTATTCGGTTCGGTTCGTACCCAAAAGAAATGAGCTTTTTTTCGCTGACATTATCGAATAAATAAAAAAAATGAATACCACGCTTGAGACCATTTGAAGACTGTACATGGCCAAATTTAGTAAGTCACACTCCCACAACGCGAAATAGTACAATACGTGTACAATGGCATACCCTGAAAACCACAGGACCCCAAAAGCCATACCCTGTACAGCGTCACGTACCCTTATGCAAATGAGGCAAATAAGGAGTGCCCTGGCCCCCCACGTGTTTTTCACGCGTGTCTTTTGTACAAGATGTGGACTTTGCACCCTTGCATGAAAAAAAATTGGTGATGCAAAACAAGGGTTCCCTCAGATAAATATTTTCGAACCGCTATCCATTGCTCCAAACATCCCCCGGGCAGTTTACCACCGCCATGAGAGTTTTCCCTCAAAATGACATTTTACATCGATAGGTTAAGAAGGCGGTTCGAAATTCTTAGAAACATCGGTTGTAAACAAATTAGTTATGTATATTTATGATTTTTGTGGTGAGTATTTTCTCCGAGAAAACCCTGTTTGGCGAGTTTGCGGAATTTTGCGCGATTTTTCTGCTAATATCTTGGGCGATGCCTGTGAAAAAATAAAAACTGCCGAGTAGTACTAGAAAACTCGTTTTTCAAGAAACGTCTTGAAAGGAAATCAAACAGAGAAAAAAATTCCGACCGGTTGACCTTTTCTCATGAAGCCGATCGATAAATATGTTACAGTCCGAGAACGGAAAATACAATTTGCAAAGCAATGCAGATGTTTATAAGCAATTTTTATTACATCGAATCATAACAACAACAAATTTAAGACTGCTCATTATAAAACAAGTTGGTAAAGAAAAATACATTCCGTCAGTTACTTGCAGATGACGAATAATGTTGAAAGCAGCTCCGGATTTCCTGTCGCATGATTTGGGTAGTATTCATACAGAATTGAGCGCACTTAAGTGAATTAAAAAATAAACTTAGCAAGAGACCAAGATATGTGTGACAATCTACAACGCAAAACCAGCGATAACCGATGGTTTATTTGTGTATGAACTCAGGTTAACCAAAACGTTTTAGGCCAAAACTCCAAGCAAGCGATAAATTTGAGCCCACCGCACGCTCCTGAACTGTTCGAGGGGTTTTCCTTTTCCGCGCGTGGAACAACAGTCAACAGACCGTGTCACATTGGCAGTGAGATCATTACGGTGCTGTACAACCGGTTTTACAGAAAGAACAAATTTTATTTCCCGTTACTAAGCTCCTCATGACTTAATATTGGAGAAACTTGAAGAAAAATTATTGAGAGATCACAATGTTGTATAAATTTTTGTCAATCTATCTGTTTGGCGCAAGAAAAGCTGATACATATCTTACAACACTCGCGTGGTTTCCTGGCCTATCATCAAGTTTCGAGTTATGTAAGTTGTCTTTCGCGCTTTGAGCGAAGCGGCTGGGAATTTATTTTGCTCGATTTGATTTCCTTCATTTCTGTTTGCAATTTTCCTTGGTCGCGACAAAATTTAACCATGAATAAAGAGAACAGAAAATTCGCGAGTCCCTGTCTTAACAACCTGTCGACGAAATCAATTTTTTATCGTCAACCGCGCGGTGAAAGTGGGGGGAAAATATGAGTGTTCATAATCGTACCTGTTTCAGCTTCGCTGCGATGAAATTCTTGCAATAATGCCACAAAAAATGAACCAAATGAGTTGTGAGTTCCTAGAACTATAAACTGGCTCATGAACGAAGTGAAGCAAATCAACCAAGACCAAGCTGAATCGACTCGCCGCTCGAACTGAACCCTGAGTTTCTTTCCCTCCATGCTTCTAGATCAGCTGTGTTTTCCCTGAGTAACATACAGCGGAGAGCTATCTTGAAAATTTAAGCAAAACCTGGGCCATTTTTATCGTCGATTCCACTCGAATTTTGCCTCTTTTCCAACGAAACTCCTTCGACGATTCCCAAGCGAAATTGGCCGGTAAACGGCTGTTGTTTTTAGGTTTTGATCGAAAAATTTTCCTGCAGCCGTGCAAGTCGTTCGGGTTTTCCGTACGGGTCATGACCGGTTTTGCAAGTTTGACAGAACCCACAAGTGAGAATTTGTGTCAAGGGCGCACACGATGATGTACAAAAATCAGCCTTTTATTAAAACTTTGCTGTGAACTAGTCCAACGATTTTTTCGATGAAAAAAAACTATAAAAATGAGTAAGATGAAGAAATTATTTTATGTTGCTCTGCGCGTCCTCCTCTGTGACGGCTTCGTTTGTTTTCATATGCTAATCAAGTAGAAAAGTCACACCACCAGTTCTTCTCGATCTTTTATGATAAATTATTTGCATAAAATGTCACAAACAAAAGTTGACTCTCTTTTGCTGATAAAGAATATGTCTAAGCTTGCCCGGTCCAAAGGTTTAACGCAGTTGCATTAGGCCAGATTCCGCGCCGTAGAGGAAGCTTTTCTCGCGAGTTCGTCGAACTCCCGGTACGCCATGTTTTTGTTCCCCCTCTATCAAATTTCGACAATAACTCGAGCCGAAACCCAGCAGCAAAACGCTTGCCAGGCCGGCTACGGAAGAATAGCTAAGAATCTTACTATCAGTCCTCGTGGACAAAGTGTCTAAAATATTCAGTCGTGTTGACAAAATAGAGTTACTTTTCCCGAAAGCTGAGTGGGGCTGCATTTTTAGAAAGCCTAAACCACTCAGTGCAGTGTCAATATCGAGTCAATAGCCTTAATACGTCTTAGTCCGTCAAGGTAGCTGTTATGTATTAGTTTAGCCCCTGTCTTTACAAATATAATTTGCAGAAACAAGCGACATCAGTAAAATGAGCTCCGACGGGAAAAACTAAGAGCGGCTGTAGTGAAGTCCGTTCGGATCCGACTCAACGCATTTTTCGCTGTTTCCGTCCTTCCGAAGACCGTGACTTACCCCCAATTAGTTGCCCAATTCCGCTGACAAACCGGGAAAAAAAAAAGAAAAATTTAGATCTAGACACTTCGATATTATATTTGTTTGAAGACTATACAAGTGGTCCACAATAATTCATATAGGCTCATCAAGATCTTCCCTGCTAGCAGAAGCTTTTCTTTTTGTGAAATTTCTCCTCGTCGCTGGTCAAAATAAACTGATGCACTTTTCTTTCGCTTCATGGTAATATAAAACTGGATATAGTGTTATAATAGATCAGCCCTTAACGACGGTTTTAAAACAAAAGGAAATGCAAAAGTCGAACATTCATAATAAAATATATTGTAACGTCATAAACCTAAAAGAAAACCGTTTTCACGTTTTTCGCACGTGAAAAACTTTGAACAAACAGTTCTGAAAACCGGTTTTGTTCAAGTCCAAAAATTTGCATATGTTTGGATATGCTTGAATTTAAGGGATCAGGCAGCTCGAATTTATAAGAGGTTTATTGAATTCATTGGTTTATGTGTACCAAAGCCGGAAATAGCCCCAAATAGGCAGAGGGCAGCTACAAAAACAGGAGGTGATATCATTTGATATATTCACCAGTTTCCCTTCGGTTTTGTACATTACTTACTTTTTATTAAATAGTGGTTTTCTCAATTTCGTAAACGAAATTGTACATCTCATCAATTTAGCCGTTGACCTTACCACCAAGTCAACTGAAGTTTGCAAAGAGAGTCAGTCCAATTAAAGCAAACACGAGAACATGCAATTAAAAATAAATAAATAAATAAATTTTCATTCATGTGGAATTGTGTCCCTGGATTTGCGCGTTTTTTTTTTTGTAAGTACAGTTTGTGTGTTGATCATGAACAGTAGTAACATTTATACTGTTACTGAAATCAGTGAAACTACCCAATGATGTTAAAATACTACAGCACGAATGTAAAAGTACTGCTACGAAGTAAAAAGTACAGCCAGTGATTTTATAGCCTCCCCCGCAGACTTTCTTAGGCGGGGTTCGTCACGCGTTCCTGCTCCACTAACAGGGGCATGCATGGCGGCGGAGGAACGCGTGAGGAAGCCCTAAGAACGTCTGCGTGGGAGGCTAGTGCTTGTACTCGCATCAAAGATATAGGTGTTCAGTTATAAATAAAATACATAAATATGAAGAAAGCATTGGAAGAATGAGTACTTCTTTCGTGTTTAGATGACTGCAGTTGCTTTCTGATGTATTACGGAGTATATACCTAATTGCAATAAGGTTGTCATAGAAAAAAGCAAAAAGCAAAATAATTAGCATGTAATTATCATAGCTTGCAACATTCACAACACACCCGCTTATAGCTGAACATTAATCACGTAATATGAGAGAAATCATTTGCATCAGTTTCTTGGTGTCATTCTCATGCAATTCGAGGCTGATTCATCTAGCGAATTTCGAACGTGCTCGAATTACAAACGTACATCGGGTAACTACTAAAGAAATAATGACTCTATTTTTTTCAATAAATATATAGCCTGGGGTAAATTCCAGGAACGCAACGCGTCTTTTAGATTAGTGCCAAATAGAAACTAAGCCAGTCTGCGTATGGTTTGCAGTGCACAAAACCATCTGATCACAATTTTCAAGCAACAAATCAGGGGCGTAGGCAGGACTGGTTGGGGAACGTGTCCTTCCCCAAAAAGCTATAGTCTTTCTCTTTTCATTGCGGAGATGGTGAGGAGGTCCTCCGCCAGTTCCTCACCTGCGCCACAAACCAATATATACCATCTGTAGTATTGTAAATGTAATTTTTTAATGTGATTATCAATAAATATATTGGAAAAAAAAAGGTTCGTTTGTCAGGACATAATAGATTGGCGACTGAAAGTGCGAACACCGAGACATAACATTACTCGCGTCAATTTACCGTTTTCTTTTTCGAATTGTGCGACTTCCGTTGATGGAGAATGTTGGCTCTAAAATGACTATGGCGCCTATCTTACAGCGAGGAATTACAGAATTATATCTTCTTATTGCGAATGACTTCTTAAATAATTGTTAAATTATTAAAATACGCAAATGTAAATCACATGGCTAATTTATTCCTATTCGCCTTTTTGCTTTTTTCTATGACAACGTTATTCTGGTTGTTGCAATTAGGTGTATAACTGAGAAGATTTTTATTAATTTTTTCTTGTTGAATTACCTTACCACAGGTAAGGTAATTCAACGTTTATTTATCATTGATTTCTATACATAGTCAGCGATATATCGCTATAGGTGAAGCAAACGGTAAATCCAGTACATTTACTATAAAATAACAATCGGCTACACAAACAGATTGTGTGGGGCCCCTGTGATAAACCGGATAGGAGGAGTGCATGCTCGCATGCGGGCATTGCAGATTTATTTTTCTGATAACTGACGAGTTCATTCTTCATAGCTTTTTGTGGTTTCCGTTTGTACGGCTTCCCGCTCAGCAGACCGGCGCTTATCCCCATTGAGCTAACCGGGCGGTGGGTAGAAAATAACGACTTGTTTTTAACGTTTACTTTCTGTTATTTAGGTTCTCAGATTTGCCATCGAGAGGAGCTGGCCATCTGCTAGTATGATGACCTCAGTCACAGCTAGACTGCTTGCAGTCCGCCTTTTCTCTTAAAATCCGTCTAGTTCTTGATCTCATCCAGCGCGATTGCAAACCACCATGTTATTATATAGGAATCTTCTCGATCGGGCTTACGCCCTCGTTTCTCTCCACGTGGGGCGCCAAGAAAGATTCAAATATCCCCTCCCCGGGGAGAACAAGATCAGTCAAATGCCCTACCCCATGGCCAACAAAGACAATCAAATCCCCACCCCATGCTCTGCCTCCCCCCCCCCACCCCCACCCCCCCGCCGGCATAACATTTATTTTGCAGTTTGTCGACTTTGAATTGATAGGTGCATAATGCAAAAAAAAATAAGAGAGTGCTCGCAGTCTAAGTCACAGCCGTTGTTAGTCTCGTCATGCAAGGATCGTTGCGTGACGAGACTAAAAACGGCTGTGTATCAGACTCAAGAACCGAAGCACTCTTCTAATTCCCACTGGGCATTGCACAGGTCTCATTAACACGATCACATGACGGTTGATTGGTCAACTTCATATTGAATCACCGTAAAAAGAGGCGATACGCGATTCACGCTGTGCATTACAAAAATCATGAATTTTGGCCCGGGTCTCTTGCGCGGGATTCCCGCGTAAGTGACGGGATACTCCAAGGCCCGGTACCCCAGTCTCTGTTTCGGATGTTATGTCACAGAAGTGAGAAGTGTTGAAGACATTATCGCTTTTGGTCTTAATTTTTGTGTTATTCCTGTAAAAATCGGTCATGTTTAGAAGAGTACTGTTAACACCACGTCTGAGTTCATACTCATGTCGAATTTTGATGGCAAGAGGCTTAAAAACGACATCGACTGATCAATCGACTGAAGCTGTTGCATCAGTGAGTTCAGGTGCGTTCGTCCACTGTCACCACACGAGACGATTTAATTTTTAACGCTTTGAACGTTTTTGCATCTATGGCTGTCTATGCGAGGACCATGATTATCTTTTTGCGATTTAAGTAACTTTGTGAACTGTTTAGTATTTGAAAATATCCATTGAGGATCATTCATACTGCCATGTAGATCTACTGTAATCCTTCTTTATTATGCATTGTCATACACTGACATCTATTGTTGTCTTTACTTTGTAATTAAATATTTGAGATCACGGTATATGGAGCACAACCCAGCCTTATTTTAGCTAACTGCATCTATGGTTACATGGTTACACTAACCATTTTTACCTGTAGGTAAAATTAATGGCTCTTGCCTACAGAGAAGCCACTTTTTGCGTGTAACCTACTTGCCAAATTTTAGAATTCTCTTTTGGAAATTTCCATGGATATATGAAAATTCCCGGTAAAAGCAACTCTACCAGTCCTGAGAAAGTTAGATGACAAAATTGTGACCTCCCACTGAGCTGCTGTCCTTAAAAGCAGAATAGTTTTCAATGTGTGTGGTCTTGGTTCTCGGAGTTGGAATCGTAAGTGGAGTCGTAAGAGCGCTTATGACCTTGTGAAAATAACAAGTCAGAGTCGTAAGCAGAGTCATAAGCTCAACAGAATTGGAGTCACAAGAATCAGAACGTTTCCATTTCTTCCAACTCTGCTTATGACTCTGTCACTTTGTTCCGCTTATGATCTAGTGAAAACCAGATTATTGGAGTTGGAAGCGGAAGCAGAAGGATAAACCAATCACAATACACGTTCCCACGCTTTATGATTGGTGTAGTTCTTCCACTTCTGCTTGTGACTCTTACGACCCAGTTTTCACTTGATTGTAAACGAAGGAGTCGTAAGCGGAATCAGAACACTGTTTCACTAGATCGTAAAGTTGTATGTTTGTGATTACTACTGCGACTCTGACTCCGTCGCTAGTGAAAACCATCCTCAAGAGAACAATTTTATGCAGACAGCTACTTAGTAAAAGTTCATTCCTTTGGTTAATACATAGTTTAAGTAGTAAGAAACAAAGACATGATTATTGCATTAAATTCTTCAAGTATTTTTTTAACAACAGGAGTTGAATTCTTAAAATGATCCTTTGACTAAAAAAACCAGTCATTCCAGTTTTGATGGGGCAAATGAAAATTTTTTGCCAAAGAAAAGCTGTTTTGGCAAATATGCTCACCACATAAATGTTTTCACTTATCAAGAGCCAATAATGATAATGACAAGTTCATTTAAGTCAAGAAGCTTCTAGCTTTATGGCACAAGTGTCTTGCTAAACAGGGTGACAATATTAAGAGTTTACCAAAGTAAACAGTATTTTCTGAGCACCCGCCGCTGTTGTTATGCAACTTTCATTCCCTTATGCTGTCACATGATACAGAAACTAGTTTTCAACATAAAATATGCATTGTCATGTACACAAGCAAATTGGCAAATATTACAGTTGTATTTGTCATATAAAGACACTCATCTGTATTCATCTGTTGAACTCCAACACAAAAAAATGTGCTAGCTTTGTAAAATTTGGCAGATATTATTTTCTTAAGTAATATTTAATGTTTAGTTACTTGCATGTGTAAATAACGTTGAGCTACAGTGCAGTTTTATAAAATACAAGTACATTGTATAAATCCTTAAAATGAAGCTTTAATTTTTGATGTCATTTTATTACTATAGATGAAGACTCCTCAGAACTGAGACCTTTGTACCTGGATGCCCAAGCAACTACTCCAATGGTATGAAAATGTATTATTAATATGGATCATAATTAATATTGATAGTGCAAGATGTACAAGAATTCAGTATCAGCTATGACTGAGATTTTGATATAAAAATCATAATTTGTTGATAACTAATAACATACATCTGTGACCTCTCATGCAAAAATGTACACCAATGTCTTTCTGTTTTCAAATAGCTTTCCCTTTACAAGCCATTTGCCAGCCACTCGAATGGCTTGATCACCGGTTCATTTGAACCGTCAGGCTGTTTGAACGACTTGCTGTCTTGTTTGTAAGAAACATGAGCCTGTTTGTTTATATGACAGCATCGTTTTTTTAGCCATTTACGTTAACCTGTTTGAAAATTTTCCTAAGCCGTTCAATCATTAGGGAAACCCATTTGGAAATTTTGATGAGCCATTTGAACAGGTAAGTAAACGGTTTGCCCATTTCTGTTAGCCATTTGAAATACTTAATAACCCATTCATTAGTTCAATGAAGCCATTCAAACGGGTGAGTAAGGCCCAACTTATTTGGTAGCCGTGCATTTCACCCATTTAATGGAATTTCATTAGGGTACGTTTTCGCCTGAGAGGTCACATCTGTTAATTTATGACTGTACGCTGTACACTGTAGTTGACACATGACCAATAATGTCGTGGCTTAATTGACCAATCAAAACAACCAGTAGAGTATTACAAAAAATCTCATATTATTTCACATAAGTGACAATACACAACTCATTTAAACTTTGTAGATGTTTTCTGCACAGGTTTCCAGAATTTCAGTTTCTGTTGTCATCATCCCATTTATGACACTACACTCACTTAGTGTGCAATAAAGTTCATTTTACTTCTGTCAGCTGGGCACTCCTCGGTTCAAATCTTTTTCGATAAATGAAATCAAATATTTTTCACAAGGGATACTGACATGTACAGTTGGCTCCTGATAACTTGAACCTTCTAGGGAAATCAAAAAGGTTCGAGATAGCGAGAGTTCTTAGTTATAAGGAGTTTCAAGCAAAATACCGGAAACAAGAAAGTGGGTTGGTGAATAAATGCAAGTAACATGTACTCTTCAAAACTTGATAAATACATAGTGCTGGACACTGTATTTAAACTGGACTGACAAAAAAGTAAGATAAAGAATACATAGTTGTTAAAGTAGTTTCAATGTTTCGGACTGCAGTAAACTTTTTTTGAGTCGTCAGGCACTTAAAGCATGGTTCAAGTTATCAAGGGTAAATTTATATAGAAATGATGTGAAGGGAAACAAAAAGTAACAGTTATTATTACTTTGAGTTAGTGGGAGGTTCAAGTTGCTGAGGGTAAAATTATAGTAAACGTATGAAGGAAATCAAGGGGAAATTGATTTTGGTTCGAGTTAGCGTGAGGTTTGAGTTAGCGAGGGTTCGAGTTATCAGAGTAGACTGTAGTAAAATCAAGAGTCAAAGATTCTTATTTGACCATTGTTTTTCTATTATAACATACTGTCAAGTTAATAGGTAGAATATTAAACTTTCAATTAAAAAATAACCCCCTTTTTATCTATGTGGTTAGGATCCACGTGTCTTGGATGCTATGATGCCATATTCAGTATCTTATTATGGGAACCCACATTCACGGACCCACGCTTATGGCTGGGAAAGTGAACAAGCCGTTGAGCATGCTAGAAAGGTACATTGTAATGATAAATAGTATTGTTCTTCTTGCCCAGTTAATTAAAATTGGATTCAAGCAAATTGAATGCATGCAAGAATCATATGTTTTACTTATAATGTTCCATTAAATGCATTTAAATCTGCATAATTACATAATGCATAATTATTATGTTACTGTTACAGCGTGCGGGATGTTTTCTACCTCATTTCATTCACAGAATGCCACATGTCTTAAAAGTTTTGAAAAGTTTAGACCTAAAAGCTTATTTCAAGCCTAAAAGTGGCTCTCTGCTCATAGTTACTTGTTTCCACAAAATAGACCTTTCCTGTATTCGTTCCAGTGAACACACAATGAAATGAGCTCACAGCTTGGGTGGACAATTTCATACAAATCACCATTCACCCAATGCCTTGAGTTGGTGCCATTTTCACTGAAATTCACAACAGGCTGTTAATCTTGATTTCACTTTGCCCGGCCTTCTGATAGGGCGTGGTTAAAAAAGCAGAAATTATGTGGCATTTTCAGGGCAGATTGTGCGATAAGATAGGACTATTGTGAGACAAATAAATTTATTATGTGATTTTTCAGGACTGATTAACATTGTTTTACCAGATTTCTAAGGAGAGAAATCACTTTAATGTTGTTTAACAGGCAATTTCAATGTAAAAGAATAATAAAACATCTATTTTTAAACAAAAATATAGTTAAATTTGTGCCATTATCTTGACCTGGAAAAGAAAACAAATAGAAAGAAAGAAAAAAGACGCTTGTTTAACATTACATGATACTGTTACACCACTTTCAAGGCTTTCTGTAGTGGTAAATCACTTTAAATAACCTTAGGATTGGGAAAATGTATAACCCGTTAAGTCCCAGTAGTGACCAAGATCAAATTTCTCCAAACAATATCCATACAGTGTCAAGAGGTAAGTTATGAGAATTCATAAAATGATCACACAAGAGAAAATGCCTTGATCTATTATCAAATTCTCTCAACTCATTCTTAAAGAAAATGTATGGAGATCAGTTTGGAGAATTTGTATGTGGATACTGGGGCTTAAAGGGTTAATGAAAGTTAATTTACTTGAATTAAGCATTTTTTTACAAATTGATGAATGCGATTTTCCTCAAATTGTGTGATTGGATGCGATTTGAGGCCAAATGAGCGAAATCGCGCCATCGCATAAAATCAGAAGCCCTGATTTGCTCCCCAGTTAAATTCAATTAAATGGTGTCCTATCAAATAGAAGTTATTGCATTTTTAGGTGTTTGATCTCTTTTGGACCCTATGGCTCCAAATTATCTGTGAATGGTACAAGATGATTAATTAATGCCATTTTCTTTCACAAACCTTTTCAGCCACAGCCCTGTAATGATATAGCGGGAGTGTTTATTTTTTTGTTTAAAATTTTTTTTTGAAAGTGATCATAATTTCCCTTTTACAGCAAGTAGCAGAATTGATTGGTGCTGATCCTAAAGAGGTTATATTTACCAGTGGTGCAACAGAGTCAAACAACATTTCAGTCAAGGTACTTCTTACTCAAGCCCTAGGATTTCAATTGAAAACAATTTTTCAGCTCTGTGCCCAGATATCATGGGAAACCAACAGCAACAATTTTTTGGTTCCATGAAAATTCATGGGAACCCATCCCCTAAATGTTTTTAATTTTTCAAAGTCATAATTATATTTTTTTCTTGGCACTGGAAGCCATAAACCAGCAATGTATAATGCTTTTTGGGAATGATTCAAGATAAAACTGATAGATGCTAAACATTTCAGTTTTGTATGTGAGTCATACATGTAACTTAAGAATTGCCCTACTAATTAAGTATCTGTGTGGAAAATTAAAGAATTTCTGAGAGTGGATCCCTTAGGCAGAAAATGGCACTGGGAAACTATTTTTTTGGTTCCATTATTTTAAGACCACGGTAACAACACGGTCCTGGAAACTTTTGTTTTCGTGAAATCCTAGGGCTTGTGACTATGTCTTTTGTAAGCCTTAGAATTGTTTCTTCATAGCTCTTAAACTTGTCTCTTCTTATTGATTTTAGAAGAGTTAAATACCTTATGTCTGTATATTTTATTATGATTGAGTGTATTTCCTCCATCTTGAATTTGAGCCTTCAGGGTCAGCAGTTGCTTCCAATCCCACAAGCATCAAAAATTAAAGTGGTGTCCTACATGTTAAGGTCAAAAGACCATGTCTTGCATCAAATAAAGAAAATTATTTTTGAGGCTGTGTTCACAAGAGAAAAAAGGATGTTTTGTAGCCAGAAGGCCTCTGGACCTAGCTGTTTGATTTCCCGCCTACTTGTGGTATTTAAATACCAAGCAACTTGAAGTCTTAGTGACATCTCTGACAATGATGTATTGTAATTAATATAAAAATAAATGTATTATTACTTGACAAAAAAATTAATAGGAAGTACCTTCTGTGTTTACTAATGCAGCTCACTGCTATAATGTGTATATTTTATCATTGCAGGGGGTGGCAAGATTTTACAAACGAAACAAGAAACACGTTATAACAACACAAACTGTAAGTGTAAAGGATTGTAAATTTTAGTCCTGACATCATTCAAGTCATTTGACGTCATTGAAGTTTCTGTGGTATTACACATGATTTCGTGAATGTTGTATCTTTTAGGAGCATAAGTGTGTGCTTGATTCTTGTCGTGCCCTGGAAAGTGAAGGTTTTGATGTGACCTACTTGCCTGTCATGGAAAATGGTCTTATTAACCTGCAGGTGAGACAAAATTAATGCATTTCTCTTTATGTCAAGATTCTTTCTCGCAACTTGAGAAACTGTGGTCTTTAGCTTATTACAGTGTATATTGAACCGTCATAAGTTAGAAGAAATTATAGACTGGAAATGAATAAATACCGTAAAATTCCGCAAATAAGCCCCGGGGCTTATATAATTCAAAGGCCCTTTTTGAGAGGCTTGTTTTTGGCTATACAGTAGTCACACTTCAGGATGGTAGTGTGACGAGAGAACTGCGTCATAGATGTTCGGTAGCTCCCGGCAGCCCACCATCCTGGTTAAGAGATAGTCATAATGTCTCAATCTGGGAAAATAATAATTTTCCCAGTGGGAGGAGAAAATGTCTTTTGTTTCACTCTTTTTGAATGCTTCGTTAAACATTGGAAAGTACTAATCCCAAACAATATATGCATTTTTATAAAACACAACTAAAACGGCAGATTTATTTAAATTAGTTTCTTTGAACGTAAGGAGCATAAGTTATAATTGGAATAACGATGTCAAAATGCCCCTTATTAAATTATCTGATATTAATTGGTAAATTGTATTTATGGGATTGCAGAAAGAAACAGGTACTTCCAAACATCGAAGGTTTCAAATTTAAAGTAAGAATTAAATACCAAGTTGAAAAATATATTTCCACTAAGAATAATAAATTAGAAACCTTTTATGAAAAATGGCCAAAAGACATTTCTCCCCTTTAATTAAGTTCGTGAGTATGTAATTAAAAATGTAATCTTTTATTAGACACTTTTTTTTTTGTATTTTTGTATTTTTGTATATATATTTTTTTTTTTTTGTATGTGTGGTTATGTTTTTGTTTTTTTATTTCAGAGCGTACTGTAAATATTAAGTGTTAATCTCTCTTTTATCTACATAATTAAGTATTAATTAATTCTTTGTAAAATAAGCCTCATTCGGCAATTGCGCGGCTGTTTTGTGGCTGTAATGTATATAATTGTGAAATGTAGATAATTGTAAGTATGTCTGTTATTGCGGTTGTTTAGAACTTTGTAATTATCTTCTTTTTTAAGTAGTTCTTTGTAATTATAGTAATAAATGTCTTGAATAAAAAAAATTTAAAAAAAAAAATAATAATAATAATAATGTCTCAATCTCTATAACTTCCGTGATTTTCCTTTTAAGAGTTTTGTCCCCTGCCAGTATAATCCTAGCCTGTGCCAAGCTCTCAGTCATTACAGATAAGCGAAAAAAGCAGGCAAGCAGCGAAAAAGCTAGTGAACAAAAACGACAAGGGAAGAGAGATGGGGAAGGCCTATAAGCGTCTTTTTAAGTACCTCAGTCCACCCACTACCCTAACCACTTCCAGAAAAACTGTTCCTCAAGTCAAAATGTCAAAGATTCTTTATTGTAAATAGAGAAACTGTATCTGGTTCAGGGGGGGTTTACACACTCACCACGTTTTTTTTTCTTTTTTCTTTTTTTTTTTTTCACACTCACCATGTTTGTTTGACTCAGCACGCGTGTACCCAAGTGATTAACGTAAGCGTTGATGAAAACTGTCTAAAATTGACCAATCACAGGGTATACCAGGAGCTGGTTTACTGTAGTTGAGGTATTAAAAACAATGCTTGCAGGCTCCACTTCCCTGTCTCTCCCCAGTTCCCAAGCGGTTTAATCACAACTTTCCTCGTGCTGCTTTCCCTACTATCTTGGAGCCTGGAACTAGCCTGGGGCCAGGCTTCGCTAGTTCCAGGCTCCGCATTGGCGGAAAAGGGAGAAAAAATTGGCGTGCGCGAAAAATAAAATATAGACAAGCGAAGCGAGCCGAGCGGTAGTCTAAGGAGGGAAAAGGGTGGCAGAGCCTGGAGACATCCCTTTGATCCCGCCGATCTGCCCTCCAGCAAATAAACTGTCATTGAGATGTCAACATGTCAAGTTCTCATCACGGACGTCAGCGTGAGCCCGCCGCCCTTTTTCCCCTTCCCAGTCCACCGCTCGACTAGCTTCGCTCGCCAATATTTTTCCTATTTCACCCACTGTTTTTCACCCTTTAGTATAATCTTAAAGTATCAGGCATAATAAAATGACCTGATGTCGAACAATGTTCATGAACTGTAGATGGTGTTCGAGTTTGGTGCTCCTTCAATCTGGTGCCCAGAGCTCTAGCTTTTTCTCCCATGTAATCAAGATTGCAGTCTTATTATACATTTAACATAATACAAGGCTGTGCTCTGAGAAAAGTTGAAGGGAGCCCAGTGCTCTGAACTTGTCAAATCCAGGGTGCCTAGCATATGATTTGTATGAAAAAAGTAACATTTTCTAGTCGCAGAAGTAAGGTTCCACAGGCCACTGGGCGCTGCTAGAGTACAGCCCTGTAATAGATCATACTGCACCGCTGTAGAGTCAGGGTCTTATCCCTGATTTGTGAAAGCTGTTGTCTGAGGTATTCAGTTATGTTTTTGTCTCAATACAGCAACTTGAAGAAGCAATGAGGCCTGACACATCACTCGTCTCTATCATGACAGTCAATAATGAGATTGGTGTTAAACAACCTGTCAAAGAAATTGGTAAGGTCTTAATGGAGAAAACAAATTTAATGTCATGTATAAGATTGACTTTTCCTGTGAAGGGCTACTCAACAAACTTGTACAAAGGAAGTCTTCACCCCGAGTTCCAACCCCTTGCCCTTTTATAACTTGTTATAATCAAAGATTAGGGAGTGAGGGCGACAACGATCGAAGGTTAAAACGCCTTTGCTCCAACGCTGTACTTTGCGTAAGTTTCACGTGACAAATGGTCAAAATACGCGTGATCAGATTCTCAGGCGTAGACGGTCGAAACGCACGTGACCAAATTGCGTTCTATACATTCCATTCATTCTTAGTTGAAGTTCAAACGAATGCTGGCTACATACATGTGACGCATGCGTAATAACAACCTTGAGATTAGGATTGCGGCCTCCCCTTATCGCCCCTTTTGTATACCTTATACTGACAAATGGACGTACCTAGTAGTTAAGAACTTTGCATCCTTTTATATGATTTAAATTGCTGTTAATGCACTATCTTTAAAGTATGAAGAAATCACAAAACCAGATCTTTTTCCTGACTTTATCACAGACATACTATTACAATGCATTTGTTGGTCCTTTTGAGCCTTTTTACCGACTGAAATGACAGATTTCCATACCCTTTCATATACTTCAGCTAGTGAAATCTCCTGCCTTTAATATACCAAAAGCCTGAAAAGTCGCCCCGGAGCTTCACTGTATAGGCCATCATAGGAAGTACCCCTGGACACGTGTCCGCTTCCAGCTGGTGGCAATTTTCATGTGTGTTTGTGACTTGCTTTATTATCCGTGAGTAAAAGGAGGGACTACAGTACCACCTGTATAGTTCATTGGTAAGAGTTCTGACTGTTAACATACCATTATCTATTCTGCTTTCTATGTCTTACAGGGGCCCTTTGCCGTAAGAATAAAATCTTCTTCCACACAGATGCAGCACAAGCAGTTGGCAAGATTCCTGTTGATGTTAATGAATTGAATATTGACTTGATGTCAATCAGTGGACACAAGATTTATGGACCTAAAGGTACATTTCATTGTAACAGTACACATATCTCTACATTTCACTTCTACATTTCTATTACAATTACAGCCATAATCAAATATCCCCGTGAGTCATTTTTAATAACCATGACATGCAGGCTACATCTCCATTGGTCATGGCACGGAAAGAGCCCGGCAAATCATCAAATCTGCCTAGTTTGAGAGTACCTTAAAATTTCGTTGGTACTTAATTTCGCGATTTTGGCAAGTAGTATTTCACGGGGTTTTATTTTCGCGATTTCAATAAGTAAATATGAAAAAGGGCATTAAATTTCTCGGTTCAAGCGTTCTCAACTTGATTTTATTTTTCAATCTTCTGAACATTTTAAAATGTCGAGATAAAATGAAACAAGCAAAACGCATACGTTATTTCACAACAGAAGACACAGTCACGGAATGGAACGCACCAGTAAAACCAGCTAATAAGTATTTTGTCGCTATTTTGTGGACAAATATACCCTGTACAGTGTATGTTGTAGTTATTGAATGTTATTCTTTTTTGTGTGTGATTTGAGTTTTCTATATGGGTAATAAATTTCGCGGGGCTTTTTATAGTCGTGGGTCTTTAATTTCGCGAAAACACGAAATTAGGAACCAATAAGGTAATATCCTGAAAACTTAAAACGATAAACATCTGTAAAATTTTGCGAGTTTGCAGAGCTACATCTTTGCTGGTTTCTGACGTACATGTATCACTTTTAAACCTTGCAAGGTTACAAAATGTATTTAAGACACTCTTTTTGGCAGTATCGACGAATATTTGCGAACTTGTCATTTTTAAAAGTTCAAAGAAATCCTGGAGGGTTCTGGTTACTTTTACACCGTAGACGTGGATGTATTGGACAAACAGTCAAGTCCATAGATATGACACAAGAACAGCCACTAATTATCGAGTGCATTCCTGTCGTACGAACATCAAGAAATTCACAATTCTTTACCAAGGACCTAGAATCTGGAACTGTCTTCCTGCATCTGTTACAAACTTGTCAAGCTTTTCTGTCTTTAAGAACAAAGTGCTAGAGTTTTTATTAAAATAGTTACTAAATTAGTTTAGCCGCACTTCTTCGCAGCCCTTATTTCTTATAATATTGCGATGTCGAGGTGGCCTCTCTTTATTAGCCTGGTGGTTTCTTGAGGTCTCCTCGCCTAACAACCTGCTGTATCCTGTTAAATTTGCTGTAAAAAAAAGGCTAATAAATGATGATGATGATGATGAAGTGTTTTTGTAGACGCTTCTTTTGAGGAAACCTACATGTACTAATATTACTCCTAAATGACTGGTACATAGGGGTCGGTGCTTTGTACATCCGAAGAAAACCTCGTGTCAGAGTGGAGCCCATTCAAAGTGGCGGAGGACAAGAGAGGTATGTGCCATTAGCCCCATTTCCATCAGCAAGACAAATATTATATCCTAGACAGGGTTATTCCGTGAGAAGTAGATGTGTACAGGTCGGAAAAGTTGACTAGTTTCTTACCTTGACAAGTTTTTCAGTGTACATTGTGAAAGATATGTAAGGCTATTCACAGGTAGCCCCACAGGTACCCCAGCCTCAGAAGTGAGAATCGTTACGTAACAGAAATATTATAAGGGTTTGTATGGGGATTTTAGCGTTTGTTATTTAGGGCACAAAAATAGCAATAAACATACATTTTTCATCCAACTGCTCCACCAGCTAAACAAGGTGCTCAGTCCTTAGCCGCTGAAAATCTGTTTGTCTTTTGTATTTTGGGATTCAACATGGAAGAACTTTCTCTGTTGTACATGAATCCTTCGATGCTCAAACCATTGTTTGATTGTGGTCCTTTGGTTTCATTTCAGGGGCATGCGCAGTGGTACTGTGCCTCACGTGTTGGCGGTAGGACTTGGAGCTGCTTGTGAGGTTGCAAAGGATGAATTGGAGGTAAACTAGTAACGACAAATTATTGATACCTTCAATGCAGAGGAACACCAGTGTGTGTGCGTGGATCATCCAAAATCAACCTAACAGAAAGGAGAAGCAAAACGTCATGTTACCATGGTGGCAAAATTTCTGGATCCCAACACTCCTTCTTGACAGAGACGGTCATTTGCATTGTTGAACGATGGAAGAAAAGTATGGGCTACCGTTTTGTTCTTGAGTGCAGTCATACACAGGAAAGTCGTACGTGTTAATTTTTTCGTTTTTTTCCTGCAATATTTGCAGTACCACGGTTTGTTGAGGTCCAGAAATTTTGCTACCATGGCAACGTGACGTAACGACTTCTTCTCTCTATTGGCGTATAAAAGACAGGGTGTAGTTGTGAGACTTCCTAGGAAATACTGACCGGAAGCTGGTATTTTTGACGTAAGAAAATATTTGGCCGCCATTCTGTGTTCTTTTTTCACAAACTGGCCATGGTGTTACACTAGTAAAGATTGACTTATATTTCCATTCAAGGCTGTGATTAAAACCACTTTCATCGCATTTTGGCAACTCAAAAATCAAACATTTGTTTTATTGTCCACAATGTCATGAACACATTAATAGCCATGACTAAAACATAGCCTGCAAACAAGATGTCCCTGGCCTCGCACGGGATTGTGTGTGGGGAGGAGGGGGGGGCGGGGGCTTTGGGGAGAGAGACTCTCTTCCTCCCCCCCCCCCCCCCCGACCCTACCCCCGTCCCTCGAGTCCAACCCAGAGATCGCCAAGAGTGCTTTCCCGCCGGCTAACTATAAGACAATTATCTACTTACATGTGTGAGCTAGTTATCAACAGATTTGGAGGTTCACGGATACACTTTCAACCTGCAATCTAACTTTAAATTACAAATAACACTAAATGCAGTCAAACATCCATGTGCGAACACCTCTCGTAACCGGCCCTCTGGCATAAGTGTCCACCTTTATTACACTTATCGAAACCACCAACATTTTCCTAGTCAGATCCTCTCGTAAACGACCATCTCTCGTTAGTGACAAAGGCGTGACCACTTTTGCGTGACCACTTTTTTGGACGACAGTTTTCGAATTTTTCATTGTTTTTTATCCTCCTGTAAGTAGCCTCCCTCCCAGACGTTCTTTTGCCTTGTCACGCAACCCTCAGGAACGCGTGACGAACCCCTAAGAATGTTCGCGTTAAAGGCTACTTGTAAGCGACTACTTTGAGCCTTTCATTTTAATCTCTATGTTCGCTGTATTTACTAGGCTACTCAGATTAAGGCAAAGAACTTTAAGTGGCAACATGAAACTACACATGTCGTTCATAAGAAATTGCATGCAACGAATTCTCTTGTAAAAAGTAGATGTGTTTGGACGTCTTCTCAGAAGAGAACCCCTCTGGTTCGATTCTCGCAAGAAACCACCTCCCGTGAGCGACCACTAAATCTTCGCATTTTGGGTGGTTGCTTACGGGAGGTTTGACTGCTAAGCTTTTACTGTGGAAGTTTGTGAAAGAAATCAAAGTGAAAATTTGCTATCAATACGAGATAAAACTCAATCCTGTCCGGAGCCTACTAAGTGGTCACGTGATTGTTGTCTGGTGGTATTTATTTACAAGAGACTATTTGGTTTGTATTTTTAACAGTATGACCATAAAAGGACCGTAGAACTGTCAACTCGTCTGGTCAATGGCATTACATCCAGGTTAACTCACGTGGTCAGGAACGGTGACCCGGATCACTCTTATCCCGGATGTGTGAACTTGTCCTTCGCGTTTGTGGAAGGCGAAAGTCTTTTGATGGCGCTTAAGGATGTAGCACTCTCGTCAGGCAGGTGGGTACACAGATTGCTTTTCGTGTGAAACAACTCACCATTTTGACATAGACCATATCCAGGGAGAAGTCGAAGACAATGGTTATGCGAAAAAAATTTTTTTCGGGGTGAGGGGTGGTAAAAAAGGTGCATTACGGCCTAAGTGAAAATGGTGAATCTAACTTTTGAGTCTGTGCATGAAATCCCATGGAGTTACCTTTTAAAGAAAACCTCTCAAACAGTACTTTCACTTGTTACTATTTCTTTAGTATGTATTCTGAGTCTGTAGATGAAATCCTATGGTGTGACCACAAATGAAACCTGTTCAGCAGTACTTTCACATGTTACTATTTATTTAGTATGCAGTTCTAACTTCTGAGCCTGCATGAAAGCCTACGGTCTAACCACTCAGATGGTGCCATTTCTTTTTTGTAACATATGAAAAATGTTTATTACTTGAGTTTCGGTTTGTTGACACTTAAGAGCGAAGACCATTTAAAATTACTCGCGTGGAATGCCAAGTGCCCAATGCCTACAGACACCGAACTTTTAATAAATGTTGTCGTTTTTGATTGGCCAACGAACTAACAAAGTCAGACGTCTTTATTGTGACCGTGACCTTTGATTGGCTCAGTTATTTACGTTTGGGCTGCCCCGCTTGAGTTCGTTGCACAGGAAAGTTATTTGCCCCTGTTTTTTCCTTTGGCCTCTTTCAGATTAATAGTATTTATTGTAATCTTTCTTTTCAGCGCATGCACCTCAGCTTCACTGGAGCCTTCCTATGTGCTGCGAGCGATTGGAGCTGATGACGATCTCGCCCACTCTTCTATCAGGTACTAAAACCAGCGCAGTAGTACTTAGGCCTTGTTATTTTGTCTGTCCTGTTGAGGCCTGGGACGGGTCCTAGTGTTAGAGAGTCCAGTTCTATTCCCTGTCGCTCCGCTCAGCCGAATAGAAAATATTGCTGTGATAAGTATCAACAGACAGGACACCACAGTGATACATGGAGGGGGCCGCAGCAGTCAAGTCTATTAGGGACCTTAAGATCAGACGACGGCGACGGCAACGAGAACGTCAAAAAAGCAACAGGTTTAATTAGCAAAACAAAAACTTTGCACGTGCATCACGCTTCCTTGTGCATTTTGTTGCCGTCACTGCACGACTACGACGTGAAAATACCTAATTTCATGCTTTATAGAGGGTGTAAACAAGCAACGACGAAATTTTCTTTCTCTGTCTTACTTTGGATAAGGCTCTTAGCAATTCAACTGCAGGAGGGTTCGTATACATTCGACAAAGTAAGCGAGTTGGAATAATCACGATGAAGATTAAAAAACCGCGAACTTACTTTTTAAGCGACGTTTTACCTGCCGTCGCTGTCCTCGCATCTTAAGGTCCCTATTATACGAATAAGAGTTACAGCAAAAGTACCAAAATAAGGGATATATGCGGAAAAAGAGCTAACTCAAGATATGCCAGCAAAAGTTAACAAAGTAAAGTGAGTCAGATCTCTAAGAGCCAAGCAAAAGCATAAGTAGAAATTAAACGTAGGTAAGAAATATATAAACCTCACACATAACAAAACGAAAAAAGCAGCCACGAGCGGCCATGATCGGCCTCAAGTGGTATGAAATTCACAAGGAGTGGCTAATGATCCCAAAAAGGCCTTTTTCCGCTAGCCATTCACGTGGTACAAAACCGCCTTGCTGGAGAGCGAACGTCGCACCGGGACAAGGCAGACAAGAGACATACATGATTTTAAATGGTTATTTCCTTTGTCTCGTCCCTGTGCGACTTTTGCTCTCCAGCACGGCGGTTTTGTACCAGGTGAATGGCTAGCTGCAATGGGCCTATTGGGAACAATGGGAACTGTGCTAAATAATGTAATCAACAACTAAAAGAAATACGTTTGTAGACGAAATTAAAAAAGAAACGTGTGAACGTGCAATAAACGCAGGCTCACATTGACCGCTATATAAGACAACTGAGACCCTTGATCGTTTTTGCTCTTTGTCTTCTGAGTCGATTAATGTTTTCTTTTTTTCTTATCTGTTATGTGCTTTCTTTATGAAACTGTTTATTCGTGATTGGTTCGTTAGTTTGGTTTTGACCGTATTTTTGTATATAACAGCCCGTAAACTCCGTTTGAAAAAGAAAAAAACATGAAAACAAACAAACAACAGCAAAAAACTAAAATGGCCGTCAGTGTTCTTTTGCTTATTTTCGTCGCTAGGCAGCATTTTAATGTTAAGTTCATTGTTAATGTTCAGTAAATGATTGTACATGAGATATAAATCGGCAACTCGCTCTGGACTTCAGTGATTATTAACATGACATAGAACTGCGAAAAATCGCAACTAACGCGCTGCTGCGTGCAAACCTGGACATAAGGCGCAATTGTTGCAAAGAAAACGTTGGTTTTTGATTTTATCATTAAAAAAAGGTGAAGGCGCACTCGAGCCAAAGGCCCAAAACGGTTTGAGCTTATACCGGTTTTCGTAGCATGAAGCATGCCTAGGAATATTGCTACTCCCCGATAGCCGGGATGCTAGTTCATCGCAGGGTTACCCCCAGCAGTATGTCACCGGTACCCATTTATACACTTGGGTGAAGATAGACAAGGTGGAGTAAAGTTCCTTGTCTAAGGAAACAACCCAACGGGCGAGGCTTGAACCCCGGACCTCCAGGGGATCCAGAGATCGAGGTGTTAACCGCTCGGTCACACACGAGAGAGACCTTTAAATTTGAGAAGGGGAAAGACTACAAGGACGAGATTTAACTTAAAGTTTTTTCGCGTATTCTCAAAAAATAGACACCCCGGAATGCTTCATTGTACTACTCTCCTCCAGAAAAGTTGGCACTATTATTTTTATTGAAGGAGATTAAGCCCCCTCTCGACCCTAAAATGATAAAACTTCCAACATTTGATAACTTGTTTCCGCTATTACAACATTCTCGCTAATACTTGTTGTAGAATGATGACGGCTATCACGTTTTCTCGCCACCTTCGAATCCCAGGGCCGGTTAACGGAGTTTAGTATATACTAAAACAGTGGATAGTGTTTTTCGCGCGCTCTGATTGGCTACTCAATCAGTGAATATCCTGCACTATTCACTGATTCACCTCCAGTTCCTCCGAGCGAGCGACGCCAAACTCGCGTAAGTTGCGAGCAAAATGCCTTCTCGGTTTGCTGCCGTAAACAAACAAAGAAATTTCACAACTAATCAAGCAAGCTGTTTCCGAAATACACGAAGAAGGTGACGAAGTTCGGATTGGAAGTTTTAACAGGTAAAGCTTTGTCTTTCTGACACGAATTTATCGATAAAACCGGTGAAAAAGTTTTTTGTTTACAAATGCAAATTAAGTTTAAGTCTTGCTTACTTTATTTAGTTGAGTTGTTCATAAATAAGCTTAAAACTAAATTTAATAATCTTTTTTTATAGAATGATTTTAAGTTCAAAAAGAATTCACAACTCCTTTTGCAGAAATTTCCCCGCAAGAGCTAAACAAATGCCTTCAAAAGGTTTAATTGTCGGCAAGAAAAAGCGACGGCCGCGGCCGCCCGGTCATTACGCGCCAAAATTGTAATCGTTGGCAACAGTATTTGAGTTAAAAATGGTCATTTTTGTGCTCAATTATCTCACTGTTTTAGTATATACTAAAACAATTATTCACCTCAGTGTCGGTGGCTAGTCCTGGATATTTACCTCACTGCTTCGCAGTTCGGTAAATATCCAGGACTAGCCACCTCCACTTCGGTGAATAATTGTTATTTAACCAGTGTTTAACAAAACCGCGTTCTAAGTCATTTTCAGTTTGCCGAACGCTTTTGTCTAAGCACCAATTGTCGTGGACAGTTTCATTAAAGCATATAGTGTACACTAGAAAAGCATTTATATTCTTAAAATAACACACCAAGGAGGAGATCTGAAGGTCCAAAGATTTCTTAAACCGCGGTTCAAGTGGGTTAGACCTCGTTTAAATACCGATCCTTAAGGTCTCTAAAACTGCTTGTATACGCCCCCTGTTATATATATTCTGTTTTTGTACCCGCAAGGTTTGGCATCGGGCGATTCACCACTGAAGAAGAAATCGATTACACTGTGGAGAAAACCATCAAACATGTGAAGCGACTTCGTGAAATGAGGTTAGTGTCAATGATTACAAGTTCCATTCGTCGTCCTACGAATAGGTCTCTTATCTTAGGCCCATTTCAGACGCCTAACTTTTCTTGAGCCGAACCTAATTGGAATTAAGGTCGACCCAAATTATTTAGACCGGCTGAATTGATTCAGACGCCGATCTTAATTCAAGCCCAACTAAATTCAAAGGACAAAAATGCGCATTTCGGTAACAGTTCTTGCAAAATTCTTTATAAATATGCATTAGGTTCGGCAGATGAATAAATCCAGCTAGCGGTCAGGGTGGGACTTGAACTCGGGGCTTTAGGATTACAAGTCCACATCTCTAACCACTCGGCCACGCTGCCTCCAAAGTCGCTTCAAAGTCGAAATTTCCGACCGGGCTAGGTGTGGCTGAGCCGTTCGAAATTGAAATAGGCGTTCCTAACTGATTCCGACGCCGACCTTTTCATGTACTTAATTCAATGTATTAGGTTCTGCTCAGGTTTAGTTTGGCGTCTGAACCGGGCCTTACCGTAAATGAGTTAATAGACGCCCTCTCTCAAATAAACGCCTCTTGTCTAACTAGTAATAGTTGACACTACAGGTGCCCCCGCTCTGTTTGTTGTCGGTCATTAAGAAACATTCCCCCTCGCCCCCACGCTTTTAAGTTTGTACTAGACGCCCCTTTCTAATGAACACCTTGGGCCAAATATTTAAACGTAGTTTAGCCAGTGTTTAACTAAACCGCGTTCTAAGTCATTTTCAATTTGCCCAACGATTTTATCTAAACATCATTTATTGTGAACAGTTTTGTGAAATCATAATAGAGAATACTAGAAAAGTATTTATCTTCTTTAAAACAACCCACCAAAGAAAAGATCTGGAGGTTCAAAGATTCATTAAACCGCG
The DNA here is from genome assembly GCF_958299795.1 of Porites lutea. NCBI lineage: Eukaryota > Metazoa > Cnidaria > Anthozoa > Scleractinia > Poritidae > Porites > Porites lutea. The sequence goes on from NC_133202.1 coordinate 15,060,505, forward strand.
GCTTAAGTTAGACTTCGTTTAAAGATTTGGCTCCTTCTGTCTTTAGACTCCCCGCATGCCATTGCTCTAAAATACTTAGCAGGAAATAGCGAAATAGAGCAAAATCATTCATTTATTCAGTTTCTTGCGAGTTTCTTGCTTCATTAATAAGAGTTACGCATTACATCTCTCGTTCCGCGATGTCAAGTTCACACAAAGGATTCTGATATCAGTGTGTGACATCGAAGTAAAACTTTCAAACAATAGATATGGATCTCTAAACGGCTTCGACGTATCAATGTATGGATTGGATAGCCTGACATTTATAATCTGTGGTGATTTATTCGCCGAAAGCATATTGGTATTATGAAGTTTGTGACAGTTATGAGAACAAATCCCTCCTTTTTATTAAAACCCGCACACGCTTGGGCTCCTAAAAATAAAATAGTCGCCCTGGCTTTTGCAGCTTACTCTCTACCATCATCACATCTCATGTTATTTATTACTTGCAGTCCTTTATGGGAAATGGTTCAAGAAGGAATCGACTTGAAGACGATTAAGTGGACACAACACTAAAGAAATACGGAATAATTAAACTTTAATGAAGCTACTGATAGTAGCCATCACTCATGGCAGGTTTAACTCCCGATAGTGTCTTATGAACTAAACAGGATGCGTACATTTCGCTTCTTATTCACAGGCAGTAGCTGAGATTGTATTGAGTTGTTTTAATCCAATCCTTCTTCAGGTGCAGTGGCACTTTAGCGGCTGTAATACGTAAAATGTAAAACATTCTCTCTTGTCCGTTTCTAAACAAAATAGACTTAAATTGCCGTAACACAGTTAGCCTTCCTAGCCGTCAGGATTTGTCTAGCGCGATTGTCTTCAAAGACCACAAAAGCTCTAGCTTGCACTACAGTCGAAACTAACCTCTGGATAAGTCCGTCTAGGAAAACCGCGCCAAAATCCTTGTTCTGCGTCCCCACCTGTGTACCCGGATTTGAGTACGTGCCATGATTGGCCCGTTAAAAAAAACCATTGCCGATTTGCCAATCAGGATGAAAGGAAATTCGAAACGCACTTCCGGTAATTCGTTGAGTCCGTCGGGGGCCCAGAAAAAGGATCTTGGCGGTGCCTCGCAGACGTTATACCCTGGATGCCAGAGACTTTTCTGGCGCGGTTTCCGGTTTCTGTCAAGTCTTTAAAGTGACCGGCGCGCCGCTCGTGGCTTCGGCCTTCGGCCAACACCGAAAATTCCCGCCGCACGCGAGAAAAACCTCTGGCACCCAGGGTACAGACGTTACTAACCGAGGTTAAATTACTTCTGCGACGCAAGTGAGGAAAGCACCCGTGGGGAATTTGGACGTAAAGCTGCGAGAGGAATTAAGTCAAATTGAGATAGTTTAGGTTTTCAAAAAAAAAACTGTAGTTTCTCTAGTAACCTTTGTGGCATTGCAAATGTGGTATGGAATCGCTAATGAAAGGGTTCCCAAGTCTCTACTAAAATAGCGGGTAGGGTGGGAAGGGAGGGTGTGTGTAAATGAGAGTGTTATCAGAGGCATAAAAACAAATCAGTAAAAATGTTTAATAGTTAATTGTTGGAAAAAGCACCGATATTGAGCGACCAACAAACTGCAATGCAGCCACGTCTAACACAATATACAGTGCAAAATAAAGTAAGAGGAACTGAAGGGTTAATATAATATATAGTTAAGGACCTTGAAGGGAAACAGGTTTCTAGAGCAAACAGACCCACTAGCTATAACCGTAACAAGATGCCTGCGGTATTGACACATGAAACTACTGAAAGATCTTGGAAATAAAAAGAAATAAAAAATACTTGATTACTTACTCTAGAATACATCAGATAGCCTCTGTAGCAGACAAATTAGCGAGCAAAATAAATGGAAACTCCTCAGCTAGGAGACAAAAATTCCTTTGGTCATGGATGAGGCCCGCAAAAAGTTTGAATTTTTTTTTTTTTTTTTTTGGCCGCTCACGTCAAAGGTAATCGTCAGCATGATGACGTATAAAATGAGAGGAGTCTGGGGACGAATTTATCCCAGCTGAATGAAAATGAAAATAGTTGAAAAAGGGGCTTACCCTACTGAAAAAAAAATAACTTTTTTGAAACAAGATAAACTGCCAACCAGAAAATACAATCATCTGTAATATTGTTCCGTTCTTTAAAACTTTGAAAGTAGGTAAAAAACCAGTTGCTGTTCTTATTATGATGTTCAAAATGAGAGGAGTTTGGGGACGAATTTATTCCAGCTGAATGAAGAAGAAAATAGGTGGGAAAAGGGCGGATTACCCATCTTAAAAAATAACTTTTAAAGAAGATAAACTGCCAACCAGAAAATATAATCATCTATAACAGTCTTTCGTTTTTTAAAACTTTGAAAGTAGGTAAAATATCAGTAGCCGTTCTTATTAGAGGAGGGAGGCTTATAAGTGGCGGGCATATAATCGGAAGTTTACAGTATCTGTTGACCTATTCTACTAAAATTGATGCTCTGTATGAGACCAATTTTACAGTAAAAGCTTAATCAAACATGTAGGTCGTACAACGATCTTCACGAAACTGGAACCGCGTCTTTTTTGAGGTGTAACGTGAGCTGACAGATCCTTCACATAAAGTTCCGAATGTAATGTTGAAGTATGTACGATGCTGCTTAATGGAATCTTGCAGAGTTTTGAACGGTGACTTGCTGCGGCTGCATGATTTGTCCTCGTCGTGCGGTGTTCCGTGACACTCTCTGTGTGCAGAATGCACATTGAGGGTTTTTTTGCTGTAAAACACCTCCACACCGTGGTGATAGGGACCATATTTTATAAGTGGTAGCCAAAATAAGGGCGGTAGATGAGGAACTATGTCGTTGTCAATAACAACTCTCCAACTGTTGTTGACTATTTGATCGTGTTGCAGAGCGTATTTGTAGTCGCCAACTCTAGGGCTCCCAAACGTGTATAAGATGATGTTTTGACGTGGAGCGATGTTATAATAAGCAAGCCAAGCACTCGCCAAGGACGCTAAGGCAGCACCCAGAGAATGTCCTGTAACCCAGACCTGATACGAGGGATTCTTTGAAAGTAGAGCTTTCACTATCGGCTCCATGCACTGCCATAAATCTTCAAAGGCCGTCTTGAAATAGGCCTGAACTTTGCCATTAAGAACATCTTGGGGTGGGGTAAGAATGGTCGCTACCAATTCATTGATAAGTTGACATATGCTTTCAGTTCCACGAAACGCGACGACCAACACTCGCAAAGAATGCGAAACCGCTACATAACCAGCACACTTGTTATCGAGGAAGTCACAGTTCTTTGTAACAACTGTTTGAAGTTGAAATTTGGTTGATGGCAGGTATTGATCAAGACAATACTGCGGGTCAGATTGATCATATGTTACCGCTGAGAGAATCGCCATCTTGTACGACAGTTCAGGATTATAAGACATCGCGCGTCTTTCAGTATCATCGCCGTAACCATTTCTTCCACAATCGCCTTTGATGAGGGTTATTTGAGAGGAAGTAAGAATGAAGGCAAGACCAGCGAAAATACTATGCATTTTTCTCAACGAATAACCCACTCGTAAACTGACGACGTGTGATTCTCAATATAAATATCCTCACGAGTTTTGCTCCGAGTCTAGCTCTGAATATGAAGCGACACCGACCACTTTCTGACAATCGGTTTCGCTGTATCGTTCCTTTAGGTTTCTATTGAAAGTTGTTTTGAACAGGAAGTCGTAAACCTATGTTAACAGCGTTACGACCTGGTTGAAACAGTAGAAACTGAAATGAAGTACTTACACGAAAGTGAAAAAAGAACAATAATAAATGAACTCAAGAATGAACAGCATTATCAATAGCAAATTCAAAGAAAGATGAAGGCGTTATTGTTGAGTTACCAGTTTATGCCGTCTAAGAATAAATCTTCTTTTTGATTAAAGTGAAATGGTTATGAAACTCGTTAGACTCCATCGTAATATGTTTTTGTTAGCTCCTTTGGACCTGACCTTGCACAACGTTTAAGAGCATTCCTATCATTTTGAGTTTACTGACCAGTAGGAACATCGAATTAATTTACTCAGTCACAATTTGTAAACAAAAAACAAAGGGTTGTGACGGTTAGGGAGCTTCTATCATAGACTACAACACTGTTGTTTTCAACTTTGATGTTTGCCGGCTTTCATAACCAGTCTCAGGCGCGGATCCACACCGGTCTCCTCCGTTTTAAGAAAATCGGTCAGGTTGTTCATTGCAAACATATTTTTAACAAAAACTTTCCAAGTTGAAATCTTGAAAATGGTTCGGACAATTGTTTCTAATTTCCAGGCATTAGAAATAATAATGATAATAATCCGCCAATTTGTAAGGCTTCATCCGAGGAGAATGAACCTAGACTTCCAGGTTTGCTTCCGAGTCGTTGACCGAGCAAGACATCGAAAAAATAGTTGAAGACAAGGACTCACAAAAACAAAACTGGTCGACGAAGGTGGCAAAGGAGCTGTTTGCTGATTTATGTGAAAGAGAAAAAACTGAGAGAACCTGAGGAAAAGAAAGAGTTGGTACAAACTGAAAACATTTCAGGTCGAAGCGAGAAAGAAAGGATTCGTTCAATGTATAATAAAACAATTATTAGATTCGGTTTTTGTGATATCCAGAATAATCAAGGTCGATTCAGTAAGGGTTATCAGCCTCAGCCTTCGGCTTCGGCTGATAACCCCTTCCTCGACCTTGATTATTCTGGATATCACATAAACCTCATCCAATAATTGTTTATAATCCCCTGGCATAAACGACAAGGAATGAGGTTTTATAATAGGAGTTAAATCACAACTAAAGTGGATTACATTCGGACCTTATAACAATATATGCATTAGGTTCGGCAGATGAAAAGTTCGCCGCCCGAATCAGACGTTCCAAAGTAAAAATAATAAATAGTAAATACTTAAATATCCACTCCCCTTATTGGGCTTTTCAGGGATAATAAAACAATAATTCAAATAGAACATAATATTTTTACGAATCCCAAATCCCAACAGGTAGGAGGCGAACCAGTTCGCTATTTACAATCGTGGCCGAGGATTTGAACTCGGTACTACCAAGAACAAATCCAGCTAACGGTCAGAGTGGGACTTGAACTCGGGGCTTTAGGATTCCAAGTCCGACGCTCTAACCGCTCGGCCACGTTGCCTCCAAAGTCGCTTCAAAGTCGAAATTTCCGACCGGGCTTGGTGGGGCTGAGCCGTTCGAAATTGAAATAGGCGTTCCTAACTGATTTAGACGCCGACCTTTCCAGAAATTCAATTTATTAGGTTCTGTTCAGGTTTAGTTTGGCGTCCGAACCGTGCCTTACCGTAAACGAGTTAATAGACGCGCCCTCCCTCAGATAAACGCTTCTTGTCTAACAAGTTATATTTGACACTACAGGTGCCCCCGCTCTGTTTGATGTCGGTCATTAATAAACATTCCCCTTCGTCCCTACGCTTTTAAATTTGTACTAGACGCCCCTTTCCAATAAACGCCTAGGGCCAAACATTTAAACGTAGTTTAGCCAGTGTTTAACAAAACCGCCTTCTAAGTCATTTTCAATTTGCCCAACGATTTTATCTAAACATCATTTATTGTGAACAGTTTTGTGAAATCATAATAGAGAAGACTAGAAAAACAACCCACCAAAGAAAAGATCTGGAGGTTCAAAGATTCATTAAACCGCGGCTTAAGTTAGACTTCGTTTAAATATTTGGCTCTTTCTGTCTTTAGACTCCCCGCATGCGATTTGTCTAAAATACTTAGTAGGAAATAGCGAAATAGAGCAAAATCATTCATTTATTCAGTTTCTTGCGAGTTTCTTGCTTCATTAATAAGAGTTACGCATTACATGTCTCGTTCCGCGATGTCAAGTTCACATAAAGGATTCTGATATCAGTGTGTGACATCGACGTTAAGCTTTCAAACAATAGATATGGATCTCTAAACGGCTTCGACGTATCAATGTATGGATTGGATAGCCTGACATTTATAATCTGTGGTGATTTATTCGACGAAAGCATATTGGTATTATGAAGTTTGTGACAGTTATGAGAATAAATCTCTCCTTTCTATTGAAAGCCCGCACACGCTTGGGCTCCTAAAAATAAAATAGTCGCCCTGGCTTTTGCAGCTTACTCTCTACCACCATCACATCTCATGTTATTTATTACTTGCAGTCCTTTATGGGAAATGGTTCAAGAAGGAATCGACTTGAAGACGATTAAGTGGACACAACACTAAAGAAATACGGAATAATTAAACTTTAATGAAGCTACTGATAGTAGCCATCACTCATGGCAGGTTTAACTCCTGATAGTGTCTTATGAACTAAACAGGATGCGTACATTTCGCTCCTTATTCACAGGCAGTAGCTGAGGTTGTATTGAGTTGTTTTAGTCCAATTCTTCTTAGGGCATGTGTCGCTATCGGGGACGTAATACGTAATATGTCAAACACCAGCTGGAGTGTTTCATCACATATTAAACACCGAGAAAAGAGTGAGAAAACGACACGTAGGGGGAAATTGTTGTTGAGATTTTTAATCCAATCCTTCTTCAGGTGCAGTGTCACTTTAGCGGCTGTAATACGTAAAATGTAAAACATTCTCTCTTGTCCGTTTCTAAACAAAATAGACTTAAACTGCCGTAACACAGGTAGCCCTCCTAGCTGTCAGGATTTGTCTAGCGCGATTGTCTTCGAAGACCACAAAAGCTCTAGCTTGCACCACAGTCGAAACTAACCTCTGGATAAGTCCGTCTGAGAAAACCGCGCCAAAATCCTTGTTCTGCGTCCCCACCTGTGTACCCGGATTTGAGTACGTGCCATGATTGGCCCGTTAAAAAAAAACCATTGTCGATATGCCAATCAGGATGAAGGGAAATTCGAAACGCACTTCTGGTAATTCGTTGAGTCCGTCGGGGGCCGAGAAAAAGGATCTTGGCGCTGCCTCGCAGACGTTATACCCTGGGTGCCAGAGACTTTTCTAGCGCGGTTTCCGGTTTCTGTCAAGTCTTTATAGTGACTCGCGCGCCGCTCGTGGCTTCGGCCTTCAGCCAACACCGAAAAATTCCTGCCGCACGCGAGAAAAACCCCTGGCACCCAGGGTACAGACGTTACTAACCGAGGTTAAATTACTTCTGCGACGCCAGCGAGGAAAGCACCCGTGGGGAATTTGGACGTAAAGCTGTGAGAGGAATTAAGTCAAATTGAGAAAGTGTAGGTTTTTTTAAAAAAAAAGCAACCTTTGCGGCATTGCAGGTGTGGTATGGAATCCCTAATGAAGGCGTTCCCAAGTCTCCACTAAAATAGTGGGTAGGGTGGGCAGGGAGGGTGTGTGTGTGAATGAGAGTCTGTAAGCATTAAAACAAATCAGTAAAAATGGTTAATAGCTAATTGTTAGAAAAAGCACCGATTCTGAGCGACCAACAACTGCAATGCAGCCACGTGCAACACAAATATACAGTGCAAAATAATAATAATATGCTAAAAGTTAAAAACACTGACATTGAGCGACCAACAAACTGCAATGCAGCCACGTCCAACACAATATACAGTGCGAAATAAAATAAAAGGAACTGAAGGGTTAATATAATGTATACTTAAGGACCTTGAAGGGAAACAGGTTTCTAGAGCAAACAGATCCACTAGCTGTAACCATAACAAGATGCCTGCGGTATTGAAAGGTCTTGGAAATAAAAAGAAATAAAAAGGACTTGATTACTTACTCTAAAATACATCAGATAGCCTCTGCAGCAGCCAAATTAGCGAGCAAACTTTTGAAACTCCTCAGCTAGTAGACAAAAATTCCGTTTGTCAAGGATGTGGCCCGCAAAAAGTAGCAATTTTTTTTTTTGCCGCTCACGCCATAGGTAATCGTCAGCATGATGACGTATAAAATGAGAGGAGTCTGGGAACGAATTTATCCCAGCTGAATGAAAATGAAAATGGTTGAAATAGGAGGTTACCCTTCTTAAAAAGTAACTTTTAAAGAAGATAAACTGCCAACCAGAAAATATAATATTTCGTTCTTTAAAACTTTGAAATTAGGTGAAAAACCAGTTGCTGTTCTTATTATGATGTTCAAAATGAGAGGAGCCTGGGGACGAATTTATTACAGCTGAATGAAAAAGAAAATGGGTGGGAGAAAGGGGGGGTTACCCATATTAAAAAATAACTTTTAAAAAAGATAAACTGCCAACCAGAAAATATAATCATCTATAATATTATTTCGTTCTTTAAAACTTTGAAAGTAAGCTAAAGTAGGTAAAAAAATCAGTAGCTGTTCTTATTAGAGGAGGGAGGCTTATAAGTGGCGGGCTTATAATCGGACGTTTACAGTATCTGTTGACCTATTCTACTTAAATTGATGCTCTGTATGAGACCAATTTTACAGTAAAAACTTAATCAAACATGTAGGTCGTACAACGATCTTCACGAAACTGGAACCGCGTCTTTTTTGAGGTGTAACGTGAGCTGACAGATCCTTCACATAAAGTTCCGAATGTAATGTTGAAGTATGTACCATGCTGCTTAATAGAATCCGGCAGATTTTTGAATGGTGACTTGCTGCGGCTGCATGATTTGTCTTCGTCGTGCGGTGTTCCGTGACACTCTCTGTGTGCAGAATGCACATTGAGGGTTTTTTTGCTGTAAAACACCTCCACACCGTGGTGATAGGGACCATATTTTATAAGTGGTAGCCAAAATAAGGGCGGTAGATGAGGAACTATGTCGTTGTCAATAACAACTCTCCAACTGTTGTTGACTAACTGATCGTGTTGCAGAGCGTATTTGTAGTCGCCAACTCTAGGGCTCCCAAACGTGTATAATATGATGTTTTGACGTGGAGCGATGTTGTAATAAGCAAGCGATGCACTCGCCAAGGACGCTAAGGCAGCACCAAGAGAATGCCCAGTAACCCAGATCTGATACGAGGGATTCTTTGACACTAGAGCTTTCACTTTCGCCTCCATGCATTGCCATAAATCTTCAAAGGCCGTCTTGAAATAGGCCTGAACTTTGCCATCAAGAAAATCTTGGGGTGGGGTAAGAATGGTCTCTAGCAATTCATTGATAAGTTGACTTGTGCTTTCAGTTCCGCGAAACGCGACGAGCAACACTCGCAAAGAATGCGAAACCGCCACATAACCAGAACACTTGTTATCGAGGAAGTCACAGTTCTTTGTAACAACTGTTTGAAGTTGAAATTTGGTTAATGGCAGGTATTGATCAAGACAATGCTGGGGGTGAGTTTGATCATGTGTTACTGCCGAGAGAATCGCCATCTTGTACGACAGTTCAGGATTATAAGACATCTCTCGTCTTTCATCAGTATCATCGCTGTAACCATTTCTTCCACAATCGCCTTTGATGAGGGTTATTTGAGAGGAAGTAAGAATGAAGGCAAGACCGGCGAAAATACTATGCATTTTTCTCAACGACTAACCCACTCGTAAACTGACGACGTGTGATTCTCAATATAAATATCCTCACGCGTTTTACTCCGAGTCTAGCTCTGAATATGAAGCGACACCGACCGTTCTGACAATCTGTTTCGCTGTATCGTTCCTTTAGGTTTCTATTGAAAGTTGTTTTGAACAGGAAGTCGTAAACCTATGTTAACAGCGTTACGACCTGGTTGAAACAGTAGAAACTGAAATGAAGTACTTACACGAAAGTGAAAAAAGAACAATAATAAATGAACTCAAGAATGAACAGCATTATCAATAGCAAATTCAAAGAAAGATGAAGGCGTTATTGTTGAGTTACCAGTTTATGCCGTCTAAGAATAAATCTTCTTTTTGATTAAAGTGAAATGGTTATGAAACTCGTTAGACTCCATCGTAATATGTTTTTGTTAGCTCCTTTGGACCTGACCTTGCACAACGTTTAATAGCATTCCTATCATTTTGAGTTTACTGACCAGTAGGAACATCGAATTAATTTATTCAGTCACAATTTGTAAACAAAAAACAAAGGATTGTGCACAGTTAGGGAGCTTCTATCATAGACTACAATACCGTTGTTTTCAACTTTGATGTTTGCCGGCTTTCATAACCAGTCTCAGGCGCGGATCCACACCGGTCTCCTCCGTTTTACGGAAATCGGTCAGAGTTTTCATTACAAACATATTTTTAACAAAAACTTTCCAAGTTGAAATCTTGAAAATGGTTCGGACAATTGTTTCTAATTTCCAGGCATTAGAAATAATAATGATAATAATCCGCCAATTTGTAAGGCTTCATCCGAGGAGAATGAACCTAGACTTCCAGGTTTGCTTCCGAGTCGTTGACCGAGCAAGACATCGAAAAAATAGTTGAAGACAAGGACTCACAAAAACAAAACTGGTCGACGAAGGTGGCAAAGGAGCTGTTTGCTGATTATGTGAAAGAGAAAAAACTGAGAGAACCTGAGGAAAAGAAAGAGTTGGCACAAACTGAAAACATTTCAGGTCGAAGCGAGAAAGAAAGGATTCATTCAATGTATAATAAAACAATTCAGTATTAGATTCGGTTTTTGTGATATCCAGAATAATCAAGGTCTCGGTAAGGCTTATCAGCCTCAGCCTTCGGCTTCGGCTGATAACCCCTACCTCGACCTTGATTATCTGGATATCACATAAGCCTCATCCAATAATTGTTTATAATCCCCTGGCATAAACGACAAGGAATGAGGTTTTATAATAGGAGTTAAATCAGAACTAAAGTGGATTACATTCGGACCCATCGAGGGAAGTTGATAAGAATTTTTAACCAAATTTCCATCTTTATTTTCGAATTCTCTTGATCTTCCAGCCTATCCGCTGTTTCATGACCTTTTATGATTCCGTAAATATTGATTAAGTCTCAATTAGAATTTTTTTCTAAATTATTGACAACATTTTATACCAAAAGTTTGCTGCTTCTTTTCTTAGCAGTCCGTGATGTCTCCCGTACAGAGCGAATCCCTCTTAAGCAAGCTACCTTGCTTGTTTCTTTTCTTTTCTTTTCCCCCCGAATTCCAAAAAATTGTACACCAAAATTCCCTATCGTTTTCTCAAAAATATCCGTGTTATGAAGTTTTTGGTAGCCTTAAATATGCTCTTCACTACCGTCCATTTCCTCGTATCTTTGTTACATAAATGCGCTATTTGAAAAACAGGATCGCCTTTCCGCTGCGATCGCTAAAGGTTGCTTTGCTCTCTGCCAGCGTCCCTTGCAGTTTTCTTTGAGACCACTCTATGACATAGTACCCTGGGCCCATTTCTCGAAACTCCGGCCCGATAATTTGCGAAGAATTAATTTGTGAGCGTATTTTTCGTTGATTTTAAAATTGATGTTTTGAAATTCTAATGAACAGTCAACGAAACAAACTTACCTCTCCCCTAACTCAACATTTTGCCCTAATTGAGAAGTTAGGGTTAACGCTGGGTTACGCTGGGTAGGGTAGGTGCAGGCTTGCAAATTATTATTTTCACAAAATAAAATTTGAAGCGCTCTAAGGAAAAATGGTGCGCTTGTCAAGAAGCTCATGTTCCCCAAATTTCGCGCGCCTCTTGCTGAAGGCGTTTTACTTCTAAACATTTTGTTTATTGCAGTTTCGTTACTCCAAAGCAACTTGTCATTTTCGCATGTGTTCGTTGTGTGTGCAATGAATATGATACGGAATTAAAGGGGAAAAGTAAGGAAAGACAATCGTGAATGCTATACCCATAAACTGGATCGACTTTTAAAACCTCGTGAAATTGAATGCGGACTTGCGTAATACATCCTTTGTTCAACTGTTATGAAGATAACGTGAAACAAAACCTGGTTTCTCGATTGGTCACTTTAAAGTTTGCGTTTTTATAGTTTTTTTTTAACGAAAGACGGACTGATTTCTTCTTTTTTTGGCCAGTCCAAAGTTCAACACTTCTCATACAATGTTTGTTGTTCGCCAGCTTTCTCCCTTTTTTTCTTTTATTTCCTCTTATCGCCGTTAGAATTCTCATTTTTCTTGCTGATACTTCCTTTAACGTCAATTTTCACTTGCAGTTTAAACGAATATTTGCGAGCCTACTTCATCTCCGTTACACGTAAATTGTATTGTTTACTTTCAACACTTTTATTGGATGTCGACGAGACAATCGGTTGTGACGCCAGCACTGAGCCGGAGAAAGGTCGCCTTTAGACCAACATTTGCCTGTTTGTTTGATCATTTCTGTTTGCATTTCCTTCCAACAAGGGTTTTATTTTATCGCAAGTAACTTAGTTTCGTACCGCGGAGATGAATTTGAAGCGCCGCGTGAAGGCTTTTTTCTCCCGGCCTCTCTGTTTGGGAAGGCGAACCAAAAAGGCCGGTGTTGAGGTTAGTTATAATTTTAACTCATTATTTATTTATTTTTTTTATTGCTCTCTTTATTTTAGAATTAATCTGGAGAAATGTTTGATTATTCCCTTCCAATGATCTCTAAGGGTACAAGGCTTTATTTGTTATCTAAACTAAGACGAAATTCTAGTAAATGTCATATTGTGATCTGACAGCAAAATTTTTGATACTAACCTTAAATCAATGATCAAATATTTACCTTTCTGCACCAGATGGTTAATCTCTCCATAAATTATTAAAAAATTGACCAAGCCATCGCCGAAATGGCCATGTTCTGCCGGTTACAAAATCAGACTATGTTTAATATTCATCAAAGGTGTTAAATTCTTAAATCCGATGGAAAAGATTAAAAAAACTGTCCTAATAGATAAGCAGTGGGCGACAAGTAGCTTTCTTTTAGCAAAATGAAAATCGATGTAGGATCGTCGGATGTAAAAGTTGTCTTTCAACGTTTTACAACTGGCAAATGACTCGCTAAATTCGAAGACCGAATATAGAAGAAACTCCTTCTGTATATGGTCGACAAAAATTTTGGTAAAAGACACAGAAGGACAGTGCACTTGCCTTTTTCGTTTATACCATAACAAATTAAAAAAGAACAAAAAAACTTGTAAGAAATAATATAAACCGCTCTACTTTCTCAAGTCTATAAAATTTACATAAATTATGCAAAAAGGGCGATTAGTGGGTTTGAACTAATCCGCCAATTGCAGGATTTTCGACAACTTCGATTTCCCCTCAAGATATTCCCAAGCCCCAGAATTCGTAACCCGAACAATTTTGAAACCAGCCGCGTTAAAGTTTTTTCTTCGGTCTCTTCCTCTTACTCTCTTTTAATATGCTCATTTTGAAGGCACATGTTAACTGTTTTCTTTCTAGCAAGCGTGATAAAATGGCCCCGCGGTGGCTGGGCTTTGGTAGTTAAGAGGCTAAAGAAATTGTCGCGCGCCATAATATCCGCACAGTTTTACGACCGGCAGATTCATCTGTCTCTTGTGAATATTCGATTCGATTTTTTCTCTTCCGTGCTAAGAAAGCAGCTGTTAGGTACAGCTAAGACGATTGGCTCTTTGGTTTGCCTCGCAGAAAATACAAGGCCGATAAAAAAGACCTCTGACCAATGAAATAACCGGGCTTTTATAGTTAGTGGTACTTTTACAGTACCATTAAGCGGTTTGTTTTGACCTAGTTTGGTTTAATTACCAAAACATATTTTGGAAACTCTGCACAACAATTGGTATCTGGCGGCTGTGAAACTATCATGATAGAGCGCTAAATAGAATTGAGGTATGGTTTGCGTGGATACAAATAGATTTACAAGTTGCAGTTTATTTAAAAAAACTGTGCTTTCCAGTCAGTTTATTAACCTTTTCCTGCTCTTCGATAATAGAGAACTTTTGCCTATGCTTTAAAATGCTGTTGCAGAATCGCTAATTAGTTTGTGAGTTCGAAGACACTCAGGTGATATCTTTCGTTTCAGTCGCAATGTGCTCGATGAACTATTTTGGCCCTGTTTCATATATAACCAGTATCTGATTCAAATTTAGCTTTTGCTGCGGTGAGAAACAAACGACTTATTATCCAACAAATTGTCTAATATTTTCACTGTCAGAAGAATTTTAAGCAAAATTAAGATTACCCATTTCTAACTTATATCATCACTGAGCTGGAATGAGAATAAACTGGATACTTATTTCGAACAATTTCATCCGTCTTACCGAAGAAAATATTCTCAACATTAGCTAGCGTGCAATATTCTTCAATGTTCTTTTTTTCCTTGGGAATATTTCGCCCATTGACATCTTTGGTATCAAGTAGGATATCCGATCTTGAGTATTAAGTCTCTCATGTTTTTTTTCTGAAAAACAAAGGGGAAATGTTCAAGCAAAGGATTTGCGTAGGAGAGTGGCCTGTCATTCCCAGACCTTTTCCAAACCCCTCGACAACCCAAGTCGTCTTCTACGTAACCTGGCCTCCCGCTGAAGAGGTCGAGACCGTTTCTTTCAGTAGAGAGCTTTAGATTCTGAGGTGAGTACGACTACGAGTACGGGATTTCCTCAAAACTACGCAGTGCGCGCGCGTGAAACAGCGTCATTTTGGCGGGAAAACGTGATAGCCGTCGTCATTCTACTGCGAGTTTTAGCGAGAATTTCCTAGAGGGCACAAGTTATAAACTGTTTAATAGGTTGAATTATTTCGCGGTGAAGATAACAGTGCTAATTTTTTGGGTGGAAAAGATGTACAATGAGGCTATCCGGGGTGTCTATTATTTGAGAATAAGCGAAAAAACTTATTGAGCGAAATCTCGTACCCGTAGTCGTTCTCGACCTAGAATCTTAAGATCTTTGCCCTCAACAAAGTACATCAAGGATCAACGTATGAGATAAAAGAGTAGCCTCCGTCGATTGTTGCACATTTTGGTAGCAAAATTCTGGAGTCACAATTCACTCTTTTCACCGAGACCACAATGCACCTTGTTTACGCCCCTAAAATATTACATAAACATTGTCTTCGATTTCTCTTTGGACGACTGGGTTATGTAATTTTTGGGGTGGGTGAGGAGGGGGCTGGGGAATAAACAAGGTGCATTATGGTCTCGGTGAAAAGAAGGGGGGAGGGAGTTAGAGGGAGTCTGGAACTAGCGTCTGTCTTACGGATTAAATTCATTCTTGTCCGCAGAGCGTCCTTGGGGCCTGAGCACGAGGACCAGAAGGCTCTGGGGACACAGGATTTGAAGTCCTAGATTTTAGGACTTCCGGTCATTTGCGAATCAAAAGTAAAAGTAAAAGCTTTGAATCACCTAAATTTACAGTCATTGACACTTGGGCAAGAGTAAGTGACCACTGTTAGAAACTTTGTAAAAAATCAGAAATGACAGGAAGTCCTAAAATCTAGTACTTCAAATCCTGTGTCCCCAGAGCCTCCTGGTCCTCGTACTCAGGCCTCCAGGAGGTTCTAGGGACGAGAATGAATTAAAGTTATCTGGAGATGGTCCTAACAAACAAGGTGAAATAGTAAACTTCTCATTTTTGTTCCTTTTCGAGTTCTGAATCTCGACCTTGTTTATGTTTCGTTAGGATTTCGCTCTTGATCTGTTAGTTAGGCAATTCCTAGTAGCCACCGCGTAGATCCTTTTCGTTTTCTTTCCGCTGTGTAATTTTCAGTCTTGTCGCACCTAAAAGCATCTAACCTGCGAACAGAGGTTTCTCTCTTGTATGGCTTTTAGCGTTCGCGAAATCGTTCGCGTGGCTTGTCTGTCTCGTAGTTGGTTTGTTTACACCCCGTGAGTGGAGTAAACAAACCAACTACGCGACGGACAAGCCACGCGAATAACTTCGTAAACGCTGAAAGCCATGCAAGAGAGAAACTTCTGCTCGCATGGTAAAAAGCATCACGTTTTCACCTTGGATCATGCAGCTGAAATGACAGCAATTAGAGGTAGCTACGTATTCAATTAAAATATCTCAGCTAGCTAGGTATACAAGATACAAGAGCTAAAATTAACTGTATGTTCTATTTTGGTAACGAAAACGATGGAGATTTCGTGCAAACTGACTTTTGATATTTCATCTTCTAATGTAATGCTGTCAAATATACAGCTGTTTCGAGAAAGGTTGTGGGAAGAAATGCGCACGCGACAACCCCGAAAGGTAATATGGGATATGATCAATACACTGTTCGTAACGACTGAAGCTGTCGAACCTACTTTTGTTGCTTTCCTTTAGCATTCGCAAACATATGTCCGTGGCCCCTCGTATCATTCTTTCAAATTTCTTTGAAGAACAGTGCCCTCAAAGCCACCCACAATACCTTTCGGGATCGTTGCGTGCACTTTTTCCGACATCCTTTCTCCAAATAGCTGTATATGCTGGTGCTAAGTGGTATGCGCCAGTCTAGATGGCTGGATGTTTGCCGTTCGTCAAGGTCCGTATAAAAGCGCAATAAAAAATAATCAAGAACGAGGCACGCAATATTCAATATTCAGTCAGGTTTACCAAGCTTGGTAAATGACGGTTAATCCATAGAAGTTCCATAGAAGTTTATTGATCTATATAGAAGTTACAAATTAAATTAGATTCAAACTTCCTCTGCTCGCATATATAGCTTGGCTAATCGAGGCAGGCGGGGTTAAACATAAAGTAATTTATTAGGAAGAAATTAAGACGAGGAAAGAAAAAGGAAGATAGATCTATGAAAATGACACAAGAATGGACTGAGGTTATTACAATACAACATTACAAAATTACAAAATTATTTCACATTTCATATCTTTTGTTGCTTGCGGCGAAACAAGAAGTAAAATTCACCTCGCCAGTTCATCTGATTCAGAACGTAGTATTCGCTTCATCTTGCCTGCTCGAGAAACGAGCCATGTAATAAGGCAAAATATTGAATCGGCACGTGACCACGATAGACAAAATTTCACTGGTGGATTATTGCTGCAGGCCTTACATTACGAGCAACCCAATTTTTGACTGACCCTGTGGGGCCTGGACGCGTAACATAAAAATGAATATTTTAATGAACTCGCGGATACGTGAGGCGAAGTACTGAGTTTTTGTACGCACTTCGATATGCGAATAACTCACTCATTAAGTTACTCACTCACTCAGATGTTAACACTGTTCGTTGTCCCGAAACCTGGGTCCCGAGCTCGATCAAGAGATGATAAAGGGACTCGATATAATAGTACCGTAGTATAAAACGCCGAAAATTGTCGTTGTTGGTGAAGTTTATACACCCTGGGCGGGCATCGTTCATTCATTTACTAGATTAGAGGTTCGCCAAAACTGATCATTATCGTGAAGAACTCAAAAGATTTTAAAGGCTGATTGTTTAAAATTATAAAAATCTTGGGATGTCTGTAGTAGATTCATGAGTGATGACGTAGCACTTTCCAGTATCTCCTCGAAGCACTGTGCTTTCAATTTGTAGCCTCTAGTTTATGAGATTTGTTAATGAGCTTTATGCTAGAAAATCTACTAATTCGAATGTAAAGGAGATAAAAATTAATGTCCATTCTATTGTTGATAAACAGGAGTTAGCCGAAACCTTTAATTACCACTTCACTAGTAGCCTCCCACGAAGACGTTTTTAGCGGTTCGTCACGCGTTCCTGAGTGTCGAGCCAAAGTTAGTCAGCGTCATACCCAATATTAATAGTTCAACTAGTTCAGTCTCATTTTAATAGCTGAGAATATCGCAATCTTATACTCTAGATGACGAAAATTGATTCGTGCTCAAACAAACGGATGTAGCTACTGTTTATTCAATATTATCTTAATTAAGTAAATCTAGGGTACTGACCTAGATAAGGTCTCGGTGAGACTGCTTCGTGAATGTGCTGACCTACTGCTTGCACCCTCACATTGTTTCATCTTTAATCGTTGTATTGTCTCTGGTGTTTTTCCTGATGATTGGAAGTGTTCCACAGTTAGTCCTTTATTCAAACAAGGCGAACTTGATGACTTAAATAACTATCGTCCAATCTCAATTATTCCTGTATTGGTGGAAGTGATGGAAATTTAAGAATAGTTTACGATCACGTCTTCACACACTTAACTGTTATTAATTTACTTTCTAGCTACCAGTCAGGGTTCCGTTAGCTTCACTCGACTGTCACTGCACTACTCGAGGCTACCGACAATTAGGCTTTTGATATCGACCAGGGTGGGGTTAACGCCGTGGTTTTCCTATCTTAAAAAAGGATTTGACACGGTGAACCATGATATCCTTTTATCATCATTATAATAATGTGGCATTCAAGACGTTTCCAATGATTGGTTTAGGTCCTATCTGAGTGATCGTAATCTAGAATGCTTCGTGAATGGTCATTTGTCTGATAACTTGTTGATGTCCTGAGGCATTCCTCAGGAAACAATCCTGGGACCTCTACTGTTTCTTATTTCTATTAACGACCTCCCAAATTGTCTTTCCCATTGTGAGCGTCGCATGTATGCAGATGACACTCATCTAACCTTCGCTTCTAATCATATCGATTGTATTGGCCTTTATCTAAATCAAGATTTGATTAATATCAGTGACTAGCTCATTGCTAACAAGCTGGCTCTGAACACATCCAAGATAGAGTTGTTGATAGGCTCTAGGCAAAGATTTAAGACTCTCGAGACTGCCTCATCTCTATCGATTAATATATGGTGCTTCTATTGAACAGGTGTCGTATGCGATGTCACTTGGAGTACTAATTGATGAAATTCTGTCTTGGAATGAACATATCGAGAAATAATCAACTAAAATTGCCTCTGGTTTTGGGGCCCTGAAACGCATTAGATCTTTTTCTCCTTCCAGTACCATGCAGTTCATCTATAATTCTCTGATTCAACTTCATTTTGATTACTGCAGTGTGGTTTGGGGTAATTACGGTAACACCCTTTGTGCTAAATTGCAGAAACTACAAAATCGGGCGGCACGAGGTTTTAAATTTTTGCAGTCATGACACTAGTGCTGACTATCTTTTTGAACTTCTTGGCTGGAAAGAACTGGATTGCCAACGATAGGTTCAAAAAGCTGTTATGGTCTATAAATCACTTAACCGTCTTGCCCCGGATTATCTCTGTTCTAAATTTGTAGACCGTAGCAGCGTATCAACCTATTCATAAGGAAACTCCGAAGACAAACTTTCCGTTCCCTTTCTCGTACTGAGCTATGTTGGGGCAGTCGGCTCTGGAATAGTCTTCCAACAGAGTTGCGGCAAGCTCAATCCTTCAGAATTTTCGGCTGTAGAAGTTACTTTAACGAACCCCTTACCTTCAAAGCTAAAAAAATCACGTTATTTTATTTCACTTTGTCGTTACTAAGAATGTGTGTTCTCTCGTATAAATATTGATAGATAAATATTGTAACTTTTTTCGTGCTTTTTCATCTATGCAATCCCGATGAGTTTCAACCGTGTTGAAATAAAGATTACTTGTTCCTTTTTCACTCAAAGAATAAAGTAACCATCAATTAATCTATTTTCAGTAGAAACAATTTCCGTAGGCGTGAAATCGCAATTAAAAATGGCTACGGTACGTAACAGGAAATAATGAGTTGGAAAATAAACTTAATGAGCACGCAAGACTATAATTTGAATTTGTTTCAACAAAAATATTTCTAGGGATCCCCATCCCTGAAAATTTTAAGGGACTACCAGTCTCTATTTAATATTTCATGAACGGTGGAACTCCTGTCTTCTGGATTTTTAAGGTAAAATCTTTCAGTTTACTTCTATTGTTCAGAGTTTTATTGAATAAGACAGAAAAACTAAGCTGTCTGTTGTTGATTCGAACTAAACACGCTAATATAATTTATAGGCTTTATAGAATGAGTCCACTAACAGCCCTGTTCAAGTTGTTCAACACATATTGAAAACAAACATTTTGTTATTATTATTTTGTCTTGACGAAAATTTTTATAAACTTGCCATAAACTGTGAGTCTAGACGAGGAAATAGGTTACTGATGAGCGAGGAGTATAGTAGTCTAGAATTTGTGACATTAGTCAATTTAGTGAGATAAAAGGCTCGACCCATTGCTATCAGTAAGGATGCTTAGTGAACCTATAACTTCTTATTTCAGTGAGAGTCACGTACTTTAACCTGCGCAGGGAAAAAGAAAGATTCAAGGAAATTATTGAAGGGGAAAATTACTATAAATGAGTTGTGACGAAGAAACGAAACAAAAAAGCACTTTCCTTTACAAGGCGGATACTTTTCTTAGGCCAAAACTGTATTGTTTTAAAGACAATTTGGGGTTAATGAAGGTAAGTAACAAAATCTTGAAATAAACCTTATCTCACCTTGTAAATGACAAGTTAGTAATAGTCATAGCCTTATTCAGTGTTTTATGGTCAAAATGTATTTTCGAGGACGGAACAACGAACCAGGAATCACGTACAATACGAGAGGTTGCGAAAATATCGCTGGGAGATTGGCTCACATATCTCAAACATTTTCAAAACCTTGAACTCTTCATTGACAAGAGTTACCTAGTTACAACGGGCTTACATCTTGATTCTGTACTTCTGATATCGACGTCTTACTTCATCTCTAAGGCCAGTCGGTGTTTTTTTAACGTTCTGTTCCCTCGTGACTTTTATGTGCCGTGGCTTGGCAACAATCAAAACTTGTTTTGGAGAGGGTCCAATTTCTTATTTATTCCCAAGATATACCTCATTGCACTGGACAGTTTTACACTTGATAAAAAGGGATCATTTGGAATTTAATGAGGAGAGAGCTGGGTAAATTCGATCAAGCGCGGATTTTAGCCGCTTAACTGCTTTGTTTGTCTAATCTTGTGTTTGCTACACGAATGAGTTTCCTCATCTTTTGACAAACGCCAAGCAATTTACGTCATAGACGAGTTGTGACGTAAGCGAAAACCCACAACAGGAAAACTGAAGTGATACCATTGAAAATTCGTCACTTTCAACATCCGATAGTGATAGAAACAAGCGTTCAACTGCATATCGCATCCCAAATTAGTACTGTGTTGACCTGGAACAATCATCAAGAAAGATAGTACAAACTGCTAATGATCCTTTCACCCAAAGGTAAGCCTCAGCTATCGTCATCGATATTCAGGACTAGATTCAGTCTTAGGCAATGTCTAGCTCTGTGATTTTCCGGGTCCTCTCGACTATGCATGAAATTCTAGAAGAAACGTCAAGCCTGCGAAGCTAGTAATCATGATTCCAATCCGGCTGACAAATTGGAACATCGTTTTATGAAGAAAGAACGGAGAAACAAGCTTTAGCTTGCAATTTGAATAATAAGTTAAGAAAATGGTGAGACTAGACATCATTCAGCTGTCGGTATTGATTTCATGAATTTTAATAACTTCCAGCGTTTTCTTCTTTCATTAGTTAGTTATGTAACCGAAACAACGAAATACTGATTCATTATTGATCCTCCTTATATGGGCTGTTAAGATTAAAGTCAAGTGGTAAAGTTTTAACAGTCGGCGATTTTTTATTCTCAAGTTTCAGACAAGGGCATGGCTGTAAATATGTTCAACAAATTTTCCGAGGCATTCTAGCTAATCTTCAGTGTCGAAGCTAGTCGATTCATGTTAAACTGCATTTGGAAAAGTTTTTTTTTTTTTTCTGCTGGGTCGTCAGTTGAGATAATTCAGTCTTGATTTAAGACTTGACTGAAGAAACATCGTGTCATTTGACTCGGAATTCGTTTAACTGATCTTAGTATTATGTAGTCTATGCTTACCGCATATGTTTCATTCATTCACCCGGTCAAAACACTTGAGAACTTGGGAAGTCGATCTTTGGCTCATGCACGCACAGTATAGACGACTATCTTTTGATAGGGTGGTTAGTACGTTTGCATGTTCGATTGCCAAGGTCATTGCGCGAACGTTAATAATCCCAGATCGAACGGTCGTAGCATTAGAGAGATTAAGATTTAAGTTTACGCCAAAGGGCAAACGTGAATTTTTACCTCGTGACCAAGTTTTTGCCTTAATTGTTAATTGTTTATTACTTCAACTAAAAAGCAAGTAGTTTCATACCAGTTTTATACATAAGAATTGTTCTGGACAGTTTTTATCTTCTTATTTTCTATTCTGAGAAATTCTCAACTTGAATCTGACGTTGGCCGTTTGCCGTAAACGTGACTCTTAATCTCTCTATTGGGGAGCCTGAGCAACTGAGGACGACCGCAGAGAAAACGTTACTTAAAATAATGTAAAGTGAGTTTTCAAAAGTGAACTGTGCTGTTTCAAACTTTATTATATTGTTTCACCGAGTGCAATTTGTCAAATGTTGGTGAAAATTTTTCTGCAATCGATTTATAAAGGGCTGCATTTTAAGTTCAGAAAAAGAAAAAGAAAATCGTTCTTTCTGTTTCTCTGGTGTCAGACCGCGGGCGGCTCAGCGAAAAGTGAATTCCGGTGTTGTCAATCGAACGTTCGGTAATCGAACCCACCAATCTATCCTGGGACCAGGCTCAGCAGTGGGGGAAAAATTAAAGGCACTGGGTCAAATAGAAAATATATCGGCGAGCGAAGCGAGTCGGGCAGTGGCCTTAGGGAGGGGGGAAGTACGGCGGAGCTAGGAGACAAGCCTTTGATACCGCCGTTATATGATGAACCTGTATCATACTCCGATTGGTCAAATATCTTATTGTTGACAGATTTGCGGTGCTGCGGTTGACAGTATCGCGCTCTTTCACTTTTCAATATCACCTTCCTACAGTTCGGGAAAAGAATTTATAAAACACGGATTTCGAGCAAGCAATACAAATTTGTTTGCGAGATTTTTCACTTATCCCTCGGCTCCAAGAAGAGCAAAAAATATGCCTGTGATCTGTTACAAAAAGAAAAAGAAGCGTTCAAAATATCGAGCTTATCGACTTATAAGCCGACGTTCAAAAGGCACAGCTTTATAATCACGCTCCTACCAAAAGTGTGATAAAACCCAAATATCAGTGAATATATGCAAAGAATGCATGTTGCGTACAGTTAAGCCTTGTGCTCCAAAAACACGTAAACCACAACTGTACGCATGGCTCTTAGCATTCACGAGCTAAATGTGACTGTTCTTGTAGTTTGTCAGTCGGGTAGTTAACAAACTAAATTACGCAACTGACAAGCGACGCGAACGAGGACTTCGTAAACGCAAGAGTCATGTCTGCAAGAGAGAAACGTCTGCTCGCAGGCTAGTAAAAACGATGGCAATACGAAAGCATCCCTCACAGAGCAGGCGTTATACTAGCAATAAATGATGTATGGCATCATGGTATTCAAAAACCTCCGTTTTCGTCCGTCCACACGTAAACGAGTACCCATCATTTTCACCCTGGAGAGCGTTTTTGAAAAGACGCGTTTCCGGTGACCTTTTCACCGTATACGTGTGGACGATAGGCTAAACCAGGGGAAAAATCTCTGTTTTCAAACCTAAACGAAAGCTTGTGGAAGGGTCCTAAAATTTAAGCACTTGCAAGGTTTTGACGAATTGCCGATCAGAAGGAATTTGCGTTTTCGCGATCAATATAAGGTTGCGTAAGAAGAGCTTTTACGCTAAGTTTACTAGCCCTTACGGATAATAATAGTTTTCTTTAAAAATGAGACTAATCCTCTCTAAAAATAACTCTTAAGCCAAAATTAGAAACGGCGAATATTTTTGATGGAAAAAAATATACGCCTTCCGGAACACAAGCGATTTTCAAAGCGCATTGGACATTTTTACGTTGCGTGTGGCTCTTTCAAGTTGTGTCACGGTGCGTGCACTACAATACGTCCAAATTTAAGGCTAAGTCAAGACTGAACGATATCCTATTTTCTTTTTGGCGATTTAAGCCCCCAAACGTTCTTCAAGGAGTTATAATTAGTTCTGCCCAACATGTTGAGTTCCACTAATTGGGGACAAATTTTAATCTAAGGCCGCTTGATTGTCCTTCTTCTCAAACTAGTTTTTCTGAAAGAAAAATACACTATCAATTACCTCAAAGGAAAAACAAAGCAAAATCAGTTTTGGAAATGTATCGACAGCACAAGCGTTGAACTTGGAAAAAACGCCCCAATTTTCTTAAGGTTCGATTTATTTCCATCCGCCCGGCTATGGAAATTAAGCCAAAGACAAGAACTTAAAGTTTGGCCAGAGTAGAAGAGCAGTTTTAAACAAAGTTTAAATTTATACGTTTGAGTATTCTTTGATTCCAATGTGGTTTCGGGGTTGAAAGCAATACCAGAAAAATCGCGATATAGCTGACCTTTAACTGAGATGTTTTAAACTGCAATATGATTGATATGTGACCGGGAAGTATGCCAAAGACAAATAGAATCAACGTTCTTGATACTACTTTCGCCGGGAGAAAAAGTTGAATGATGAAATGCTTGGGCTAATATATGATCTACACTGCAGTCCGCAAGAGGTCAGCAGTGACATTCGGGAAGGCTACATCAGTGTCTTTTACATACTAATGACTCCATTTAACGATATTGATGAAAGTGTTGGCGAGGAGATCTGCCGTTGTTGAGGATGAAACATGGTGTAGTGAGCGTCAGGGCACCAAGAAAGACTGGATGAGCCGAGTTAACGTTAGATAGGGACTGTCTCCCAAGACGTCCGAGGTAATTCGCGGTCCCTTTCGCTTTCCTGCGAAAGGGACCGCGAACAACCTCGGACGTCTGAGAATCAGGCTAGTCTCCACGAGGCCAGCAAAAGAAAAGAAAAGTTGCTCGCAGCGCTAGGAAGTAGATATGGAGTGCAACAAGTTTTGTGGTAAAATTAGATTACAAGATCGTATTTGAACTGAGGTTGTTTCATCGCCCCCTTTTCAACATTTTATGGTGAAAACTTTTGTGCAAATAGTTTTATCATGTAAAGCAGGTAATAGGAGACATCACTGTTTACAGACATTGTTTTTGTTATTCAAATTTGTAACAAGTGAAACGAAAGAATATTTTGTTTCAAGAACCAATGCGCTTCTGGTTGGCACATTAATATCAATAGGTGAAGTCAGCGTGAGTATCACTATTAAAAAGAACAGTAGTGTTGAGAGATAATTTAGTTTCAGTTGTAACGTCGGATCAATTTAACGTCTTCTAATTTCTCCTTTTTTTAAATCAATTTTCCAACGCCCCCCTCAAAAGTCATGACCCCCTCAAAATCATCATAGTCCCCTTAATGGCAAATTTTGAACCGTTCCTTAGCAAAATGTTTTTAGTTTAAAGTGTCACCTCTATAGTGTAGTTTTAAAAGCATGCTTTTTCCGATATAGATATCGAGTGCAGTTTGTATAGGTAATAGCATGATTTGTAGTGATATTTGGCATAAATACCACGAGTGATATTTCGAAATTGTTATACGTAATTTCCCGTGCCGTTAGGCGAGTGAAATTTGAGACAATTTTGAAATATCACGAGTGGTATTTATGCGAAATGTCACGTACAAATCATGCTATTATTTGTTTATACTACTACCCACAAAAGGTTGTAATTTTCACATGTAGGTATTTCAAATTAAGCTGAAATACCACTGCTCTAAGCCAATCAAATTGCAGAAATTTCTCATGTAGTAGTATAAACACGAAAACTTCATCTTATAGATTTTTGAGAAACTTCGCACTGAAAGGAAGACAAGCACACAAAGCATAGGTAGCGTAAAGAATTTTTAAGGAAAATGCTGCTGATTTAGAGCTAAAACTATTGTGACGTCATTGTCAGGTGATATTTATTCCGATCGCCCCCTAAAAAGTAATATCACTACACTACAGCTGCCCCCGCTCTGTATATTGTTGGTCAATAGTATTTTTGCTCGTTGTGTAGCTCTTTGAAATATGCCGATTCGTAATGAAAATTTTCACACATATTCCATACAATAAGTGAGATAAATGCAGGAAACGTTTAGGTTCCATGCACAGTTTCAGTTCGATTTACACAACTTTGATCACAGGTAGCCCAAGCTCGAAATACGAAAATGAAAGGATTTCAATAAAAACAGCTTTAAAGGTAAACCTTTATATAGAGAGAAAACCGTTTACAGTACAAACCATAAAACGGCCATAAATCGGCTCAATCAAATCCCAATCCAATCCCCTAAATTGCTGGGCTCCAGTACCCCTATCACGCAAGTTTCAATTTTTGGCGCACTTTCCATTTCCGGCCAAATTCATCGGGAGAATCTGAGTCTCACTTGTGGCGATTATACGATATATCTGGGACGGTCGGCAAAAAAGTAAAATTCCCGATCGTCTGGGATTTTCCCGACATATGAAAACCAGGTTTTATCTCGTGACGGTCTCTTATCCTCAATAACAAGAAATTAAATACTGTTATATGTGAGTCTAATTCTAGCAGGCTCAATTAAGTTCTTAGGCTTGACATTTCATAGAGCAAGTTGATCTCGCTCTTTATTTTTCAACAAATTGTAAAATCATCCGATCTGGGAGCAGGTGTTGCGTGTTTTCTATAATAAAGTAACTTGTTCTTTGAAAGTTTCGAAAATTAGCATGAATTTTCCTCTGAAGTCTTCCCAGGTGTGACTGATGTTTCCATTCAATATAGTAATATGCGTGTCTAATTTTAATTCTTAGACAAAATATTTCCAATATCAAAATCAACTGTGACTTTTTTTCTTTCAACTTATTGTAAAACCTCTTCCGAATTAGTAAATTTTTCATAAGATAATGTCAGTTTGCTACGAAAATATTAATTACTAGCAATGTTTTCATCTAAATCACTTAAGATTTGATTGACGTGTCAACTTTATATATTGGATCAGCCGTAGTTAAGTGCACGATATGCTTAATGCTTATGCTTTACGTCCGGAGGGAGGGGGTATCATTACCAAACAAACCGGGAGGCTCCGCCCTGAGGCCCAAACGTTGCTCTCTTGTATACCTCATTTTTGACCGGCAGAAAACTTACCGCTTTCTTACACAGTTCTATTGACAAATGCCACCCCTTTCTCATACCTAAACGGCTTCAGCAAGTTTTCTTGACTTTTTTCACAGCCACAAAATGCATCTTTCAGCCCTTATGGCCCTTTTTCCAGCCCGAAAAATATCCCTACCCTTTCATATACTTCAGCTATTGAATTCCCTACCCTTTTATATACCTGAAGCCTAAAAAGAGCCCCTTTTGGCAGGAGCTTCCCCGTGTAGACCATTGTAGGAAGTACCCCCCCCCCCCCCCCCGGGGGGAACTTAACCGGCTTGTTTCTTATGTCCTGGACTTTGAAAATGGGTTTTTTGTGCTCCTGGTGAAGGTGAAAGGTATATTTCATATATTGTTCAGTATTTTGTGTTTGCGGACTAAAATTCTACAGCTTTTATAAAAGAGGAAATCGACTATGTGACGTTGCTACAGTGCCTCTGTTATTTCATATTACCGCGCTTAAAACTGCCTCATCTTAGAACTATATATATTTATTTTTACCGTTTTTTTCTCGCATCTTTTGGATTATAATATGTGTGTACATCAGCCAGTTGTAAATTTGTAGGTGTGCAGTACGATATCCTCAGTGTAAAATGTATTTTAATTGACATTATTTTAGCATCCTGTATAGTTGTAAGACTACGAGGATTAAAATATACTTAAATAAGTAACAGAAGGCTAAACTTAGGATACGGACTTAAAAAGTGATGCACAGGAAGGAACGCCCGCGCATCTGAAAACGGCTGGTATTTGAACAGGCTAACAGGCTACTTCCTGCATTCTTCTCCTTTCGCTATTACGGTTAGAAATGTCGAGTGCTTCTCTTCAAAATGAACACGTCTCTCCCTCAAGTCACCACTTTTTTTAAGTATATAAGTGGTAATTTTAACAACGAACACGGTGAGATAGAATCGTTTTCGAAAGAATTGACTACAAATGTTTTTAATCAGAAGCAGGGTTATACGCTTCTGTCATAATCTAATTGCTTGAAGTTCACTTGTCGCGTGTAAGGTAGGCTATGAGTTCTTTTGCCAAATATAAAACTCTCCGTTCCTATCCGTCCCTGGATATTTTCAATGTATCCAAATTTGGTTCCTTCCTTTCTTTGTTATCCAAGGTGTCAATTTATAACTTGACGGGGAAGAAAGAGAAAATGGCGAGAGGGGTTGGGGGACGATTTTTCGAAGGAGGCGATTAATCGAGGGACGGCTATTATTCGAGGAAATACGGTATCTCCGCAAAGTCGGGGAATTTGTACAGACGTTTGTATGGTGGAAGTGGGGGGTGGGTGGGGAAACGGGGGCCCCCACCATAGAAAAGTCAAAAATTTCGGGACCGGACCGCCGTGTAGAGCAATGTCTTCGCTCGCTTCGGACTTATCTCCTTTACACTTAGTAAGTTTCTAATTTAAAGGCGCTCTTTCCAGTAGTGTGGATGGATAATCGCTCACTGGTTTCTATCAAAACTTGAAGAAAAAAGCAGTGGCAGAAGAGACTACGTATTCCTTCGCGGCTTCAGCTTGCTCTTCCCAGACCCCACGCACATTACCGTTTTGAGGCATCATAACTTTACGTCACGTTAATAGTCATGTATTTTTTTCACTATAAATCGATGGTAGCCAACATCCGGGTATCGATATAAAATAGAGCGCTTTTTCAAGCGGAAATGTAAAATGTACTGTGGATAAACCAAAACGGATAAGCGTCGAACGGATGAAGCCTAACTTTCTACCTTGGACGACAAAGTGTTCGCTGCGCATGCTTGTTTTTGGAACCAACAAGTTTAGGTAATGTCGAAAACTCAAATAACCAAACCTGTATGCAAAACTGCAAAGATGGCAATAAGGTGAAGTATGATCACCGCGAATTATTCGAGACAACCACTCTTCTTATCAAAACAACAGACTCTACAATATATAAAGCCTATGAAAGAGTCTTTTTTGATCAGTATATTGACTAAAAGTTTGGTGGCCATTTGTCAGTGTTGCATCTTTGCATTCGGTTTTGCCAGAAACAAGGAAACAAACAAGAAACTGTGCGGCAGCAGCCCGTGCTATAACGCTTTGAATAAGCACAGGTGTAGATCTTCAAAACGCTCATAAAGGTGTGATTATTACATGCGCTTTCTTCGCGTGTGATTGCCGTATTTGCCCGCCGTGTGAGGGGCTTATATTGTTTCTGGGAGCTAAAACAATTCTTGCTTCGCAGCAGTTTCCATGTGTATATGCGCGGGGTAGCGCAGAAAATAATCACCCTCCCATAAAGACGTTGGGGTGGTATCGAAACAGCACGAAGAAATAATTTTTGCATGAGATTCTTTTCTAATTTAACTAGCAGTTGACACTCTCGGCTCATGTGGGCATCATGAACAAATATTGTACGACCGCTTTTTCTTTTCTCAGTTGCTATGTAACTACCATATAACGGACAAAAAAAACTGTTGGCATAAAAAACATGCTGAATGTCTCATACGGAAACCAAAAGGAAAGACCGAAACTCCTTAGCTGGTGAGAACGGAGTATAACGAGGATTTAAAAAGGAATTTAATATATCAAAATATTGATTCCTCTGAAAGGGAAAGTTGTATGTACAAATTAACTGAGGAGCTTTCAGCGGTTTTCAATGTTGATCTGCCTTGCCGCCGGCAACCTAACTCAAATTTTGAGTCGTAAAATGAAGAACGTTGTTGGCTTATAAAAGAGTACGGATGCCCCAGCAGCAGCGTCAAAAAAAGATGGAAAAAGCATATAGTTTTAGCGGTTCTTTTAATGAAAGCATATTTTACTGAATTGTTTATAAGGAAGTCTTTTAGCCATTGCAAATACAATACAAAGTCTTTGTAAAAGCTATTGTCTGTAAAGAAATTGCAGTCTAGGTTTGCTGCGCTCTCATATACGGAATTATAATTGCTCGAGTAAACTAAAGACATAAAGATGTTCTTTGTCGTGGTTTTTAAAAAAGCACATAATCGGCGCACAGTGAAATCTGCCAACTACATTCCTGCTACTGAAAAAAGCGAGATCAGACCAAAGGAAGTCGATAGTTTTAGACGGCTGTATTGAAGAGAAAGCTAAAATACTACGAATTGGTTTTATGTTCAGATTAAGATATATATGATCATAATCCTTTGGATTAGGAAATCAATTAAGTAACCATTCGATTTGCTCATTCGAGATCTACTACAGTCGCCCCCAAACATTAACAAATTCTATATGCCTCAGGCTGCCTGAAAACACTAATATGACAAAAAAAAATTATCGCGATCGGCCGTGTGCGAAACCAATAATATCTAATATGGTCCTTATTTTAATGTTTTCTGGTAAGTTGACAACCAGGTTGAACGCGAAAAAAAATCAAAGAATATCGAATGTCTCTTTTAGAAAAGATTTGTATCGCTAGTAAGAAAAAAAAAGAACAATTATTTTAACGTTATTTTATCGTGAACTGAAAAAACCTAAGCCAGTGAATTAACCTGAAAGCTCTGAATATGCAAATTGCTTGTCAAACGAGAAAGCTTCGACGCTAATGAGAGTCGAAATCAGCTGCTCAATAGAGCTCCAGCTCTTTCAATCGCTGCCGTGAAATTATCGCCGATATATTGTTTGGACGAACTCCAGATCTGCAACCTGGGATAGTTCAGAGTAATACGGCTTTCTTTTGGATAGTCCGGTTTTTTTTGCTGAATACTTTATGGTCTGCGAGAAAACTGACTCAAACTTTTGCGTTAAAATGGGCATTCCGGTCGCCTAAAGTTTCAAACTTTTTGCTTTGTTTTTAAAATTCGTGTTTTAGGACCAAAAACTAATCTTCTCAAAACATCTGGCTCTTTAAGTCTCATTTCTATGCCAATGAGAGGATAATTTATTCCGACTAAAATTATCTTTCAGTGAAGGTTTTCTCTTCATAATATTACCTTCTTTATTTTTCTCTAAATCTTGGACGTCCGCTCAAACGACTTTCCTGATATTCCACTGAAGTCGAACGGCTCGAAGTTGTAGCTAAGATTTATTTCTTCCGTTCTCTAAACTTTTCTTTGTAACTGATAAAATTCATCTCAACTACCGTGGAAAAAAATGAAATAATTTTTCTTTTACATGGAATAAAAAAGATCGCTCATTTTACGTTTTAATTGCCTAAGCATCTTTTTGGTTTGTTAACCTTAAAGATATTCCACCTTTTCACAATTTAAGCCTTTTTGACAGTTGCAGATCTACCCCGCACGGCTGACTTCTCTCATAGCCGATATTTGACGTTAGATAATAGAAACTCTTTAGGTGTTGTTACCGAAAAACAGCGGTTTTAGCAAGCAAGTGCTTGGTTCAACGATTGTTTTAATTAATGGACTGAACTGGCAAAAACGTTCAGGCTTTGTATACGGTGAAAAATACTGGTGGAAGGAAATTAAAATTGGCACAAAATTCTTGTTGAAAAATCATTTATTCGATGTCAATCATCTCGGTTAGCTGTGACGTCATCAGACTAAAAGACCATTCTCTTTCGCCGAGCCGCTTGCTTGCGAAGTCGCTGTTTGATAATGTTTACACTCGTTCATGGACTAACAACTGTTCCTTTGGTTGAGACCTTTGCCTGTCTTTCATCTTTTAGTCTGTAAGCCTACTTTCAGACGCCTTGGCAATCCACACAGCCATGGCTGTGGCGATTACAAACGGTGGTGGAACTCAGCGGCCTCCAAGACCACAGCGTTGTAGTTCAGGCGGTGGACCGAAATTTAAACTCATTCACGAAGGCGATATCCAAGTTTGTCGATTGAACCATAGCCGAACTTTAATCAGCAAAGTGTTGAGTTCTAAATTTTTGAGGAGATGGGAAGCACACCATGTTTATTTGGGAGATTTTCAGATGTATTCGGCAACGGTAAGTGAGGAAGTCATAATGGCTAGCTAGTTTGTGTACATCGAATCGTCAATTTGCCGCTCGCGCGGCTGATAATCGGGCGTCCGCCATTTTCTTATCTTAATCTAGACTTGAATTTATTAAAAGTATGGTTAGAGGCGCTGGCTATGTCGCAAATTCAACAAACGCAGTAAAAAAAACCTGGAAAGGAATGCGAGAACTTGAATTTTACCTCGGGCGAAGTCCTGCCTTGGAAATCGGAGAGTTAAATAGAATTACAAAAGCGGGACTAGAGCTTTTCTAGCCAGCGTCTTTATTTTATTAAGCCCTGTGTATTCTTGAGAATTTTTATGTCATCTATTTTTTTTGGTCGTAAATATTTCGCAATCCTCTCTGTAACGCGACATTAATATAGAGGAAATAACGTTCTCTGTTCGTGAGGCCTTTCGTGATATGTACAAGCTTTGGTTTTCCTGTTTTATACTGCTAAAAGTCGCTATTCCTTTAAGATTGGTCCGTTCACATTGCAAGATCGAAAATGAGATTGAAGCTTTCGGACATAAAAAGAAATACACATGTACCTTTTTGTTGCCTTTTTAGATGTGAGGATGTTTTTGATACAATCCTTTTTAAGGGTTTCTTGAAGCGACAAGGCAATCACTACTCAACTAAGACAAGTACTTTTACCTCTTTTACGTAAAATTTTGTTGAGGACGTAAGCTTAAGTTTAGTGGTTAGCCTTTTCCTATCCGAATATTGGAACTTAAGGTTTAAAAGATGAGAAGAATAGCGTTTGAAAAGCGTTTGATTCTCAGATCGCAGTGGTTAAGGGCAAGATAATTCTCTTCTGCCAAAAAGCACTGCAGATCACTTCTGTTTACATAATAAAGCGTATGATTTTAAACCGTACGGAGAGTAAATCCCTTAGCTATGCCATTCTTGTTTGGATTAGTCGACTTCTTTTTTAAATGGATCTCAGTATACATCTACAGTTTTTGAAACAATAGCACGCTAAATTCATATTATGATTTTTTATGCCCGTGTTCAATAAACCAGGCTGATGTTTCCTTGTTTTCATCTGCTAGTAGCCTGGCCTTCATATTATTTCATTTTGTGTATAAACTTCAATAGTACATGCAAATCATTGTTGACCTGGTGTAACTTGCACTCAAATGATCAAATGGTCCCTCCCAAAACATTTGTTTACCTGCCATTTTAGTAATATTTATAAGGAAACAATAGATACAATGTATGTTAATAAAAACAACTATGTTATGCACTGCAGAGCAATGCATATCCATCAGAAATTTTCTTTAGTTACTGAATAGATGCACAACATTTGTTTAGCCTGACCTCGAAAATTCTAGGTTCTTATATTCAGGCTTTTACTGTATTGAAAACAGAATGTAAATTTAAGATAAAAAGATGCTGCTGGCATTGAGATTTCAAGTTGCTGAGTATAGAATATGCAATTTTAATTATTAGTAGGCAGTTGGATAGGTAGGAAGTTCTTTTATTTTTAATTGTTTTGTTTTTGTTTCCTATGGAAGAAGCCTGCCAGTTTTCATGCTCATATAATACAGAAGCTAGAGACAATCCCTGTGACCCTGGCCGTGAGAGAGAATTATTAAAATCCATCAGTAAATCCAGATTTTGATTAAATTGGATTTTCTGATAAAGCACAAGGTCGATAGCTGGGTTGTGCTTTTACATAACTGTTGTTGCCCTTTTTTGGGAAAGGATTTGACAAGCTGTCTACAGCTAGTGTGCATGATAATTTTATGCACTTTGCAAAACCAGTTTGGCAGGGCTCTTTTATTTCCCTCCTCATCTGCTTTTCATTCACTTGCTTGTTTGCCTATTAAACTTGCACTTGAAATTTTGTTGAAAATTTATTATGTATATTTTAATTTTTCTATTAATCCATTTTTTTTGTTTGTTTAAAAAGTTTAACTTTTTGTTGATATCAATTAATAAAACTCAGGGACTTGTGTTGAGATTTTTAGGGCTTTGTTACAGCTTACAGTAGTCGTACCTCATTTTACTTACTTTGTGGCACAGAATTCTTGCGGGAGTTTATTTTTGCGGATTGGCAATTTTTTGTGTTTTGCTGGAACTAATTTTGTAAATTAGGACAGATTTGTTTTTCTTGCTGCTTGGTAGTTAATTTTTGTGATTTTCAGAAAGTAGCAATCCAGCAAGTTGATAATATTTTTTGTTTTGTTGAGTATGTGCAACAGAAATACATGTATTTTCAAACGATACTACAGTGTGCGTACCCTATGTAAAATACCGTTTTCTTTCTGGATGAAAGAGACAAGTTGTAATATTGAACAGACATGATTTCTTAGTATGGTATTTTTGTGCAGCAAATTTTTTTTTTAGGAAAGATGTTTGTAGTAATTTTTATGTGTGGGAACTTATTTTTGTGGATCGCAGGAAAAATCGCAAAGATAACCCGCAAAAATTTTTGTGCCACACAGTATTTCACATGTTTATCGTTTCATGCATTTTTACCTATATGATTTTATGGTTAAGATCGTGTAGTTTTCCTACTTGTAGGTTTGTTTTGATTGTTGGTGAA
Organism: Porites lutea; assembly: GCF_958299795.1. NCBI lineage: Eukaryota > Metazoa > Cnidaria > Anthozoa > Scleractinia > Poritidae > Porites > Porites lutea. The sequence goes on from NC_133202.1 coordinate 15,094,696, forward strand.
TGCAATCATGTAGTTTAGTCAGACACAAACAGCAAATAGCATAATTATTGTCCATAATTGTAGTACTTGTCATTGAAGTGGAAAGTCATGCCACAAATACTGTTAAATCTCAAATGTTTGTTTTGGAAATGTTATCTACACATGATTGGCATGCTCAGATACATTGTGGATTTTAAGAAGTCCTGGAAAAGTACATTGTATGCACAGATGACTCAATCCTGTGTCAAATTTGTCGTTTTTGTAAGACACAAACGTGGGGAAATTTGAAAGCAAAATATAGCAGTTGACAAGAGGAAATTTTTTCTCTGAACTTCCCTGATGATACAGTTGTACAGTAGCAGTGTTCTGTTTAATACAGTAAATTACAGTTGAACCTCTTCATAACAGTCACCTTGGGGACAGAAGAAAGTGGCCTTCGTAGAGAGGCTTAAACAAGAGTCAATGGATTGTCTGCCAAAAAAGGGGCTGTTTTAGGGTGGTGGCCATTGTGCAGGGGTGGCCAATACTGGAGGGTCAACTGTATTAATAATTATTGCGTCAAGAGTAGTTAGAGCTCATGCTAATGTTCAGGGGCAAGTTCATAGATTATAAAGCAATTATTTTGAAATTGACTTTGTCTGTGTCTGTTAAGAGAGGACTGAATTTTGGATTCAATTGGTTTGCAATCATGAAATTACAGTCACCTTTGGCTCTTTGTGCCCTTTTTGTAGAGTATCCTATATTTCCTTTGCAAATTTCTCTTGCCCTTTAAGTCAATTTGACACCCCGCGTTGGTCGCTTCGTTCCGCATTGTCAAGGTTACTAATTCATTGCACCAGAGGCCCTTGCCCAAAGACGTTTACATTATTTTAAAATGGCAACTATAATTATACAGAACATGTTCAGAACCAACAAAAATGAAACAGCAACAGAGAAACTTCATTTCACAAGGACATTTTTATACATTGGTATTGCCTTTTTTGTACCTATATGTAGTCACTAGGATTTTATCAGTTTTATGAATTTTTGAATGCAATTAATCTGGGCAAAACGTTTTAACTGAAGTCAAAATGACCCCCTGCACTGAAAAATCAATTTTTAGGAGTCATATACATGTATTTACATTTGGCACAACATACACCAACTTTAGTGTATTTCTTAACCTGTTTGGCTGACTATTTTGTGCATCACCAAAATTTTATTTCACATTTACACAAAAATCACAAGGTTTGAAATCTTGTTTTTCAAATTAACTGAAGCCTTACACACTGTTGTCACTCTTTCCAAGAAATAAAAAAAAACCTCTTAGAAAAATTATTGGTCCAAATCCTCTCAACTGTTTTTTTTACATTATACATCCACAAATTGTAGTTAATGCTAACTTCCAGTAATATTAGCATTGTTACATGTACATCTGGGCTTGTCTATGGTTGATCATATTTTTGGGCAAATCATTTTAAAAGGCAATTCAGTGGTAGAAAAAATTGAAACCATTTGTTTGCAACAAAAGAGTTACTGTATCTCCAACATTGTATTGCAAAAACCATTGTCACTGTTATTTAATCAGATTGTGTAAGGAGGGGATTGTCAGCGGTGGTTCCATCTGTTGGAAATAAATAGGCCTTTTCAACATTTGGCCTCGTGTCAATGATAAAATAAAATTTTCAAAGCTTTGTCAGCTTGCTACTTTATCTGTTATTTATTGCAATTTATCAAAAATGTCATTAACTTCTTGCAACTCATAAAAATAAAATTTGAATAATTGTATTACCGGTATTCTGCTGTAGACTTAATAATTGCTTTTAAAATGAAAGATGGAGACATAAGTCTGTATATCTGTGAAAATTTGGCAGTTGTAACCTGTCTTTATTAGACTTGTTTGATGATGGTGGATGACTTTTTATTTAATTACTATACTTTGGCACTTTTTGCCTTTACTTTCATTAAGAAACCAAATGTGTAATGGGCTTGCCTTTGTTTATACTTCCTCTTATCTTCTTTGGGGATTATTCACAAGTTTGAATATTTTTTTTTTTTTAAACACTCCCATCTCCAAAAGTACACTTCTATTACAGTGTCTTATTGATGCATTGCTTTAATTTGTCTCCTGGAAACCCCCCCAAAAAAGTTTACTTGAAATAAATTATTTAAAAATATTATGAATTAGTCCTTCTTGAATTTATAACATAGAATATGGGCTATGTAATACATCCAGTAGAAATATTGACTAGTAGATGCCTCAAACTTGAGTGGGCAGCTTTCTGTTGCAGAAACAATAAATTATTCAGTGTTTATTCTGCACCTTTTAAGTGATAATTAACAAATGTACGTGTGGCATATTTTTCAGATAGATTTTCTGCTACTGGTATAAAAATACATGAGTATAATGTGTTTGGAGAAACATGTACGACAGCAGTGAAACTTGAATGGAAGATCTCATAATAAATTATATTATTGACCAAACATAAGCAGATAAAAATGTATTGAAGCCGAAAGTGACATCCAGCTAACTACCAGATAGGCCACTGTTGGACATGTGCTTACAGTGATCAGCAGTGATGAGAAAGGAAGTCTCTATTACATGTATTTTCTGTCATCTGTCTGCTTTTTAAGGGCCACTATAATAGTCGATCCTCACCCAAAAAGGAACTAAATGCTGAAAAAAGTATACACAACTATTCTCTCTGACTAGCAATTTTTTCATGGGCTTCTGTCCCAATTCTAGACTTTCACGACCAGCAGAAAAAGTTTGCCACTTCCGCGGCTTGTGTTACTGAATTGACCCTACATGTAGAAGCAAAGGCACCCTTCATTCGTAAAATTGTTTGTTTTGAGGTTTTTTAAATATTACTTTTTGTTCAATTGGTTGACAGGATTTTGTGGCCTTGCCAGTCAGGAATGGTCCCTTACCTGCTGAGCTAAAATTTAGGGAGAACACTGTTCAGTGCCTCTCTGTGTAGTGTCAAATCCTCCCTTTGGTTTACAAGCAAATGCAGGGCATTTTTATCTGTTTTTTAGTGATGATGTTTTTGAAAAACATGATTTACACATGTAGCCAAAGACTTAGTACAGCATTTGCATATATTTTATGACAGCATAATTTTATGATTTCTGCTTAGATTATGTTAAATGGCTCAGTTGAGCTGTAATGAGTTGTACGGTACAAGTAGATGTACTTAGGAAAGTTACGTAACAGTTACATGTACATGTACATGTAAGTAGCTAAAGTTGGCCTTAGTTTCTGACATGCCATAAAAATTATGATCTAATGACATTATTTTGTTAACATTTCATGCCTCTTGATAGCAAAATGTGAAAAACATAACAATCATAACATAGCAATCCCCATTTCTACAGGAAAGAAATGACCATTTCTTACCATTGACGGAACTGTCATTGTCACCTCAACCTTTTTTAGCGGTTTTTATGTGTTAACTCCTGGTAGCATTTGCCTTACAGTGATATGTATTGTATAATGTAGCAATGATGTTTCAAGTAGTGGTGCAAGAGTTATTGTTTAAGTGTTCTTTTTTTATATTCTTAGGTAGCATTTGCGTAGTATTACCTGTACATACACTGTACTGTGTAGTGTAGAAATGATGTTTTTAGTAGTGCAGTTAGTTTCAAAGTATTCGTGTGTTTGTTGCCATTTATTATTACATGCTTTGTACCTTCAGTTGTTATTTACACTGTAAATAAAAATCAACTCTTTTTCCACGGTTGTCATGAATATCAGACAAATTCATCGGATAATCCAAAACATTCTTAAAAATTTCCATTTCTTCCAATCGCCACCAAATTTTGGTGCACAAGAGGTAGGTACAATTAGCCAGTTATGTGGGCGGTTTCAGCCCCCACTCATTTATAACCTTTATACAATGATTTTTGGAAAACTCAGAAAATGGATGCCAATGCGGGAAGGATTTGTGGTGGCTTTTGCTGAAAATAAAACCTTGTTATGACAGATTGCAACAGAATAAAAGTCAGACAAATTATTTTGAAGGATTCTGGAGGATAAAATCACAACAAACGCAAACATCAAGGCACAAAAACAGTAAGAATCCTTATTCCTATAATTTGCCAAGTCAGCTGTCAGCAACATATTTTTCCAACGCGATGCTTTCCTTCTCCGCTCCATGTTTTTGCCTTCAAAGCCCGTTATTTTAATGTTATATTACAGCTGTATCTGCAAATTTGTGTTTGAATGTTTCCTATGCGATATTTTGGCGAAAAACCAAAAATAAGGCTTATTTTGTTGAGTAAACATACAACCACATGGTGATGAGTTTTATTGTGCAAATAAGGTGAATCTCATTAGCATATTTTAATAGCATCAGAAAATATATTTGTAAGAAAATTCCTAGTCGCTGTACATTTTTGAATGATATGCAGGGTCTTTTGAAGAATTTTTAGTACTAACATGTTAAAACAAATAGACAAGTGTAGTAGCATAATTACATTGTATATTAAATTTTAAAATTAATTATGCAAAAATTTATGTCTTGCTTATTTTTTATTGGAATATTAAAGGTTTCTTGAGACAGAAATGTTTTTTTCTGAAAGGTTATTTTTTGCACTTTCCAATGAGGTTTAGCTTTCTATGATCCTGCAAATAACAGCAGAGATATAATTTTTGAAATATATGTTGTAGTTAATTTTTGGTCTCAGTTAATTTTTGTTTTCTAACTAGTTAATTTTTTTCCAACTAGTTAGTTTTTTTCTAACTAGTTAGTTTTTTTCTAACTGGTTTATTTTTTCTATCAACTGTCTAAAAAGGGATTTTCTTTTATGGGGTGTGGTTAAAAAATAGGGGCGTGGTTTTTTAGGGGGTATAAAAACAAATGAAATAAATATTGAAACAATTGGGAGATGTCTTTTGATTACTTTCTCCATTCCCCACTGAGTCCCATTACTCCACTCACTATCCCCATTTACTCTACTACCCCTCTATTTTTGATTTTTTCTTTTACTACAGCATTTGTACTTACCAAGCCTTGAACTCTCACCTTCTAGACTGCACCCGCTGAATCTCAAGGACTATGTGATCTCCACTTAACCACAGAGGCTGTTGTTCCAAAGCACTCAAAATTTCTCCTAATTATTTCTTATTCGACCCAGTCCCACCCCAAGCCACATTTAATTTATGAAAGCATTTCGAGCATGCGCGTTGGGTAGAAAACAAGACTTCAACACGAAGGTTGTTCGAACTCGCTAACATTCGCTTCGAAATGGAAGATTGTGTTGATGAAAAAAACTTTCTACGAAAAGTTAGAATCCTTAAAGCCCGGAGAAAGCAAAGTTACAGTTTATATCGACGACTCGTTTTATGAAAATGCGAAGAATTATCTGCAAACTCTTCCGAAATTTCAACAAGGCAAAGAACATGAATCACATGCCGAACTTTCCAAGCGTGATATCAGCACTATAAAACGGAAAGGATGGACTCTAAAGGGCGAAGAAATTGTTACCGCAAATAACAAGGTCGTTGTACCGAAAAGTAAGCTGCACAAAGTTCTCTGTGAATGTCACTCTTCGACCGCGCACCGCGGAAGAGACAAAACCAATACTTACGTGAAAGGTATTTATTCTGAAATACCACAACAAGTTGTATCTTTGTTTACGAGTTTGTGTAAACTGCATGCCCAACAGAAGAGCATTACCGACCATAAGAAGCGACCGATAACAAACCCAATCAGTGCTGAAACGTTTATGTCCCATATAGAAACTGATCTTATCGACTTCCGAAACGTCAAATGTTCGTGTACTAATAGCCATCAGTGGGTTCTACACGTAACTGACCACCACACCAAGTATTCTTGGTTATATGCTTTGCACAATAAAACGGCAGATGAAGTGTTAGCAAAATTAGAAGAGTTATTTTGGCTTTTTGGATTTCCGCAAACCCTGCACACTGATAATGGTAAAGAGTTTAAAAACAAACTAATGCATGAATTCTGCCAAAACCATGGGATTAAACAAGCACATGGTGCACCGAGAAAACCACAAACGCAAGGCCTTGTGGAGAGAAATAACAGGACTATTAAAGAGAACTTAACAAACATACTTAAAGAGAACCAAGCTGATGTCACAACATGGTGTTCAAGATTGGGAGAAGCAGCTTACAAGAAGAACATTACCATCCACAGAGCTGTCAAGGAAATACCATATCGACTTGTTTTTGGAATTGATCCCAAAAAAGAAAAGAAGGTGAATCCCACTCAAGAAGAACAAGAAGAAGATCAGCTGTCAGAGATGGCAAATACAAATGCGCCAGTAAAACGAAAAACCCCACCCACTACTGAATGTGAAAGCAGGAAAAGAACAAGAATCGAAGTCAATTCACGCCAAATTGAGTACAATGAAAAAATGAAGAAGTCCAGGCAAAAGCCTCAAACCCTTAATATTGGAGATTTTGTTAGCATCAAAATTGACCTAGTAGATAAAACACCATTTCATCCAAATGTGCTTATGGGAGAAATCATTGCATTTGAAAATGAATATGCTAAAGTTGCTTGCAAATTTGGAATTATTACCACCCTCATTTCCCCAGCTAGATTAGTTAAATGCCAAGCAACAAATATCAAAATAAGCGAGGATAAGGAAATCACTTTCACCAAAGCATGCAAAATGGCAATAGAGCAGTAGAACAATAAACTTTATTTCACAGTTGTGTGTAAATTCAAATATTTATTGATGTATTTAATGATTGATGCACATCAACATTGAATGTACGCTGTAGACAACTCAATTAGAACGGAAATGACATAATGTCAGTGTTGTAATTAACACCATGTATAGTAGTATAATGCAGTAAAGCCAATGTGACTTCTTAAGTTTCTCTGTGATTACAAATATTAAAGGACATTCAACATGTTGTTAAATAGATTGTTATTCATCGTGGAAAATGTGATGATAATGTGAATTATTCCATGAAGATACTCATTACAAACTCAATTTTTATGAAGAAGCTAACCCTAACCTTACCCAAAACTTATAGTTAACCCTAACCCTTAATGAAAGCCAACCCTAACCCTAACCCCAACCTTAACCCAAACCCTATAGCTAACCCTAACCCTACTCAAACAAACAAAAAAAACCCTTGAGCATTTACTTAAAAAAAAGAAAATAACAGGTTTTATAAACATAATTTGTTGCAAAAACAAAAATCAACCAGCCAAAAAAAAATGTAACTAGTTAAATTATTATTTACCTAGTTAGAAAAAAATAAACTAGTTAGAAAAAAATTATCTAGTTGGAAAAAAATTAACTAGTGAGAAGACAAAATTAACTGAGACAAGAAATTAACTACAACATATACATTGTCAATTTTGTCAATTGTTGACCTGCAGAAAAAGAGTTCACCAAACATCAGGTTAAAAACTAGCTAAAAAAGCAGCAGCAACAAAAGAAAAAATTAGTCCTCTAAGAGCACATGAGCTTACTGGCAATGAATAGTCTGTTCAAAAACCACTTGCTTTGCAAAACAAGGTGATTCTTCAAGGCAGTCAAGTTGTGTAGCAACTCCTAATGGGCACGTGCACTTTTTGTCATTGTTTGTTATGTGCTTTAGTGCTCAATTGCCCATAAGGTTGGTTCGGCAGCCACAGGTTAAGTTAAAACTTTTAAAGATATGGTTCTGGGACGTACTCTCGTACTCTCGTACTCTCTTGACAAGATTAATTATGCAAATGTTGTAACAAAATTACCATAAGATGAAATTTTAAAAATGCCAGTTTTGAAATTATACAAATTTGTGACATTTTAATTGATTGGTTACATCGTAAAAGTGACAGTACAGATTCGTGTTTGCATTTTCCCATTTTGAGTTTTCAATGTTTAATGCTACCAGCGATTAAAAAATATTCATTACTGGTAAAACTCAATTAACACATAAGGCAATTACGAATCGATAGAAATAGCAAACAAATTAATTTGGTGAAAATTCCTCCATGTCATAACAACACTTTATAAAATAGAGAAAAAAATGGGAGATAGCAGGTATCAAACCCAGTCCCTTTGGCTCGGAAGATCATGCCTTACTGTACGTACAAGAACAACAGAAATGACTTACCATCATTCATTCATTCATTCAATCTTATGGCGATCATAGCATACATATTTAAGAGTCTTACTGGCTATAAGCCAGTAAGCTCAAAAGCAAAAGCTTGTGAGAGTACATGTGCATGTACATGCACAATATCATTCACCACAGAGGCCCTGTAAAAGTTAAATTTGGGTAAGTGACATGGCCTGAAAACAGGGTCATAAGATAGATGAAATGGCAACGACTGACATGGTGACAAATATAATAGCAAAGTATCGACAGAGACATGGCCTCCTTTCCAATGTGGGATAGGAAACGACCATTTTTGAAATTCAGACTAGGGACATGTGTGCCCCCCCCCCCTCCCCCATCAGGGCTTCACTACATGTGGCTGCGTGTGGTTCTTGTTATGTATGCTGATAATTAATACCTTTGTCCCCCAGTGGAAGGGGCCCTGGTGCTTACCAAGTAAAAATCCTGGTAAGAACACTACCCATGATAGTTTATAATGGCTAATGTTTGTTAAAATCCTCATCAACTATTACCAAATAACATGATTGTTTGGCTCCAGCTTTACAGATTTTTGTTGGTCTGTTTTTTTCTTTAGAGTGTAGGGTTTATGGAATGCCCATTATCCTATCAAGAAATACAGGATGCCTACACAGTCAACAGATGGGACACAGGACAACACTTTTGTATTAGAGTTACAATTCCCGATGGCTCTGTCTTGCTCAAGGTTAGTGCTGTTTGTACTTTAAGTGCTCAAATTATCACCCTCTTTGAAGCAAGTGCCCCTCCCCCTTCTAGTTAACACTCCCCTTGTGGGTAAAAATATTAATTACCCTCCCCCCCCCCATAAAAAACCTCCCCTCAAGAAAGAAAAAGTGTCTATGGCATCTGCATGTATGCCCTTAAAGGTTTCATACAAAACTAAACATGACAACTGTGTTCTTTAATGGACATTTACTTGAAGAATGGGAAGTCTAAAGTGTCAAAAGTGCCATTGATTGGAAAAGTCATGCATACAAGTGTTTTTGTTGTGAAGTCAGCAAAAACTGGGAAGACGCCTTTGAATAGTCAACTCCTGATAACTCGAAATTTGTGCTAACTTGAAACCAAAGTAATTATTGATTTCCCCGGGATTTCCTTGATCATACATTTACTGTAATTTTACACTCGGCAACTCACAGGGTGCAAAGAAAATCATTTTTACGGCTTGCCATTCGGACAAGCTGAAGCTAGCATTTACTAGCCCAGATGTCATTTCAACTAGCCCAAAAACTTCTTGATTAGCAGAATTGATTTCACAGTTCTTCTGTCATTTGAATTCCTCAAAAAACATCACTTGCCTGTCGGGCAAACTAAAAACAGAATTCACTAGCCCGATAGCAAAATTCACTAGCCCCAGGCTACAGGACACTACTTTCTTTGCATGCTGAACTCGAACCCTCCACAAGTCAAACCTCCCGCTAACTTGAAGTAACTTTTGTTTCCCTTCAGATCATTTCTATAAAACTTTACCCTTGATAACTTGAACCATGTTTTGAGCACTTAACAAGTCAGGGAGAAAAAACAGTTTACTGGCATCCAAAACTTTGAATTTTGAATTTTGCATGGACTTGTTGTAAGAAGCTGGTTGAAGGTGATGGAAGCTGATGTTGTTTTTTGTACAGCATTTAATGGCTTTACTTCTCGAAACATTAAAATGCATGGTTAATTAAGGCTATGTTTTGTTCTCTTACAGACTTTTGATTGATAATCTAGAAGTATAATTCCATTTTCTCTTGACATTTCTACAATTAAATGTGTTTTCAACCCCCTCAGAAGATGGGAGTTTACATGTAGGCTTTTTTTTCATGAGATGAGAATCTCAACTCTTGTGTCATGAGAAGGTGGTAACTTTTGAGTAGTACTGTAGTTGCAATATTGAAGCAATGTTATTGATATGTTGCAGGCATCTAATGCGTATTTGAGAGATCAGTGGTTACACTCATTAAAATGGAAGGTATGTTTCCATATGCTGTGTGTATGTTTGTTAATTTTTAATATTGCAGTAGTATTACAATATGAGCCAACCTCACCACAAAGGCCATCTTAGGGACAGCCGGCTGTTATATTATCAAGGTGGATATTTTAATGTGGCTAAATTGTAATTTAGGCAAGGTTAACCTTGAAACAACACTAGCATGTCAGTGGTTGATCCCCAGGCAGGCGGGCTTGTGGGGGATGGCTACTGGGTCTGCAGGGGCTTACATGTGATTGCATACAGTATCTCAGCTCTGCTTTGCTTTGCTGATCTTTGTCGATCATTGCGATTCACAACCTGCAATATTTGCTAGTTTTTGCTTCCACTCCTCCCACGCCTGAATAGGTAAGTATGGGTTGTGGTAAGTATTCCACTGAACTGTTTCCGTTTGGTGGTGCTGACTGGTTGGTTGCTTGGTTGCCATGGTTACCTCCAAGGCAATGCTCCCCTTTTGTACTATAGGCCCTTCCACCTTTAAGGCACCCATTCCTGAGCTCATCTTGTGGAAGAGTTTAATGTAGGTACAATGTACATGAAAGGTTGTAAAAATGGTATTTGGAGAGATTATTTTTTCTTTTCAAAAGAAAGTAAAAAAAAGAACACTAACTTGTTAATGTAGGCAGAATGCACTGTTGATGTTGTGGAAAGATGGCTATTTTAGAGTGATGAAAGCTAGGGCTAATGTATGTTCTGTCAGTGGCTGCTGTGAGGAGGTGACCATTATAGGTTAATCTTTGCTGACATCATTGTTTGTATCAATGCTTATGAGCAAAAGAAATTTATTATGTTTTTTTTTTTCTGGAATTTGCAGGTTAACTTGTTGAGGTACAAAAGGCTTATATCAAAATCCAGTGACCCTGAAGCTCTGACAAGGGAACTCAGAGTAAGAATTATCTTGTATTTTATTGTATATGCTGAACACTTGAACTCAGTTGGCAATCAGAGTTATGTTATTCTGTGACTACCTTCACATCTTGATACCCTCTGCCTGCATGGGCAAACTTTTTGTACATGTACAGTACCGCTCAAAAGTAAGTTGCCAGTCACATCTCGTTTCCTGCATGGGGATAGTCATGTTGCGTGCTACGTGTATGTGAACAGAGGAGGTTGGACAGCAATTTGCAAAGATTCACAGGAGCAATTTTGAGCAATGATGATTGTGGAAAGCCATCTTGCTGTAGACCTTGAGATGGTATGTGAATCGCGTAACGTGAGAATCAGTGATGCAGCAAGTTTTGGCATTAACATTTTCAATGACCCGTCCAGAGAGAAACCAACAAATTTTGCGCCATGTTATCTCGAAGACTGAAGAAACGGGCGTTAGATTTTACGTTATTTTAAGTATCCTTCAGGAAATTGTCCTTGAGCTTTTCATCAGCAAACTGTTTGCATGGACTTTACAAGAATTGCATAGCGCATGACGCGATTTGCATCTCGCGAGAGTATGGTAACTTACTTTTGAGCAGTACTGTACATTGTGTAAATCAGTGAATCAGTCAGTCAGTCTTTCAACCAGAATAAAAACTTTAACCAGAATTAAATTTTCATCTCTACAACCTTGAGCTACTTGAGCCGAAGAAAATAACCATGTGTGTGAAATGTATTTATATTTTCTCATGAATAGGAGCTTGTTCTTTTCTCACTAACAACACCAATTCAAGATGATGTAATATTTACAGTTCCTTTGGAATTGGTTTCTGATATCCTTGCACATGTAAGTTGACGTGTTCTGTCTTCAGCCAAAAAGCAATGATTTTGTCAGAGTCTATTTATTGTTGGGTTCCTTATTTCTTCAATGTAAAATGTGAAAGTTGTTATTGATTTCATTTATCTTGATTTAAAATGGTTAGTTGAATGACCACTCGGGGTCAGCTTCTTTGCAAACTTTACTACTTCCTTTACTTGTGTAAAGCATGAAATACACTAATGCTTTGGTTAGCCATGTGTGGATTTATTGACTTTTAACCCATTCGCTCCTGGAGATTTTGCCGAAAAACACGTTTTCAAGCTAGTCGAGTGGTTTTCTGGTCACTGTCGTGCTATAAAGAGCTAAAACTTACCACAAACCGGTTTACAGGTCGTACACTTCACGGCCTTCTAATCCAGATGCAAAATATCAGCTTGCGAAGTTCGGGCATGCGCAGAAAGCAAAATTTCGAGATCTTGAGAGTCTTGACTTTTACTTTTCGCTTTCTTTCCTCCCTTCTTTTTTCGCTTTTCTTGCCTCATTTTTTTTTTCTCTTGCTGGGCATTTAGTAGGCTTCATTATGGTGGGAATAGTTTTTAGGAAAGCTCTTAGGATCTTAGGATTAGGTGAAAGGAAAGGTAGGTGGGCAATGGAACACGATTTTCATGGAGATTTTCAGGTCCATGTGATGTGGTTTTTTGCTTCTTTCTCCGGTGTCCTTGACTGAATTTTGCTCATTCTGTTATGGTTTGAAAGATCTCTTCACTCTGCACAAGTGAGCGAAGAAAGTTGTCCTTGACCGTTAGAACTGATGACGTCACAAAGGGTAGAAAGGACCTGGATCCGCACGGGCAGTTACGGGCAGTTCAGGGGCGAATCGGTTAAAGAAAAATAATTTACATTGTGCTTGATTCTCATTATTGTTTACCTTAATTTCTTATTGAGTTATAACTAATATATTGGTGTATCGTGTTAAAGCTTTAAAGCTTTTTGGATAGGCTGATGACCTAAACTGAATGTAAGTTGTCTGTTTTGCAATTGCAGCACTTTATTTCATTTTCTGATGAAGAACAAGAAAAGCTCATAGTGGTAAGCTACATATGTATTATTGACATAATGTCAAACACAAGCAAGAGTGTTTCCCCAGGGCTGAGTTTGAAATGTCTGGGTACCAGGTGAAATACTTTTCAATGGCATAAAATACCATTCTAATGTACAAAAGAATTATAGTAATTAAGAGAAATTCAATGTACAGGTTGTCCAAAACAAAGAGTTGTAACTTGTGCGGGTGAGGACAGGGAGGTGTGTGCTCAGGAAAATAGGGGGCAGGAGTAGTGTGGGAGGCACAAGAGGAAAGTGCAGGTGGTGGGAGTTCTAAATGGGTGAGGGCTGTAGAAATAGGGGAAAATAAAATTGCAACAGTACTTCATATTTAGTTATTGAGAGAAGGCTAAAGGGAAAAAGCCAAGAAAAATGAGGGAGGTGCCGGGAATGCAAGTTGCCAAGTTCATGTACACTATATGGGATGTGGGAAGTTTGGACTCCCCTGTAACCTCCTTCCCCACCCCCCAATTGTTTGTGTTACAAGTGTGCTTTGGAAGGTTATTTTTATTCTCGGTAGAGTAAAATGTCTTTTCTTCAGAAGCTTCAATTTGGCAAAAATGACTCTTTCCATAGCACGCAGTGATTCACTGAGGCTGATCAATTGTTTTGCATTCTGGTTATTTGAAATCTCCCCAACCAATCTTTTTAGTTTCATTGTGCTGGCAGAATAGAGCACTGTACACTGTTAGCCTAATTTATTGTTTGTTTTGAATACTGGTACTTATCATTTAATAATATTGTTCTTGTTGTCTGAATTTCTTATTTTGTGGTTCTTCTTTCTTTATCTTAAGACACTTGCACCTGTTCTGGAGTATGTTCAGCCTTCCCCTGAAGTGTGTGCTTTCTTTGGCAAGGTAACTACACAGTTATCCATCACTTGTAGCAGTGCATTACTTGACTTTTAGCAGGGCTGTCACTAAGATTTCAAGTGTCTGCAGGGTAAATGCAACAGTAGGCAGGGAATCAAATAGCTAGGGATTTCTGTGGGTTCTGTTTTTCTTCTATTTTCTTATGAAAGTAGCTGGGGGGGGGGGGGGATCCCCAGCCGTGCCAGCCCTTAATGACAGCCCTGTTTTAGTGTGGTCAAATACCTTTTCCTGCATTTCTCTGAACCAAGGCACCAACTGATGGCATGGGCTCACAAAATACAGCGATTTTTTTTTTTTGTATATGAAATTTTCCATCTAAGCTTCAAACTCATTTCATTGTGTGTACTCACTGGAGATGAATGAGGCAAAAATCTATGAAAAATAGTATTGTTGGAATAGACCGAATTGTTTTGTTGATGTAGTGAAGATAGATATTCAATTCACATTTTATTTTTATTTTCTCTAGCACTGCAAAGGTCAACTTTATAACAATGAAGTACTGGATGTTTTCCTTCCAGCTGTTCACAGAATCCTTAAGCACAATATGGTAAGACTCTTACTTTGACTTTCATACAGATATGCAGCATATGTTGAACAGTGTTTTATTTTGTACTCTTAGACACTATTTTAAAGGCTGAGATTTGAGATGTCCTTTACCAATGAAGTAGAACTTTTGTCCAAGAAACATGTGTCAGAGAACATGTTTTCTGGGTGAGGTTTAAGTGGTTTGAGATGTATAAAGCAACAAGGAGATTTTTCTACTCCTGTCTTTTTGGTTTGCTATCACAGTGCTAACCCAGCATTCAAACATCCATTATCCAGAGACAATGTGAAGCAAACATTACTCTGTATGACCAGGCCCTGCTTGGTCAAAAGTTGGATAGCCTTTCCACCACATTAATTGGCAACCATTAGATATGTGCAAGGGAAACCAACTGCGTTATCCACTAGATAAAGGTTTTCAGAGTGGATAGCTTTATCCATTCTGGTGGCAGGTGGTAGCCCTGGGGACTTATTTATACCCTTGGGCAACTAGGAAATCTTAATTTAGTGTAAAACTTGTAGTATTATTATTCTGAGGACCCTTTGTATTAAATGTTTCAGAGTTTAAGGCTCTCTATTTCCTTCCCTGAAAGTTGAAGGGCTTGTTTTGTAGAATTTTCTTGCTTTCATTGTAATCTAGGTTTTTTGTTTAATCTAGCTAATTCTTAAAGGCTGTCTGGTTTTATACATGTACATCATGGATAATAGAAAGACTACATGTAGTCCTTTCTTTATAAATAGGAGCTGAAGCTCTTCAAAATGTAAAATTTATTTATGTTCAAGTATAGTTGAACTGCCATTAAGCGGCCACCCTCGGTGGTACCAGCAAGTAGCCACTCAATGGTAGTTAGCCACTCAATAGAGGTTCATCATAAATTAGCATAATCTTTGATGGAAACATCAATTTATTTTGAAACAATCTTGCAACAAGAGCAGCGTAACTAGTCCACAGTCAGTTGTCACCTTCTTTCTTGTACTGTATTTTCCTTCATTATGTTTTTAAAATAAAGCCGCACTAAGTGTAGTCAACACTGTCTTGATGTCTGCTTTATAGAGGTGACTACGATAGGGGAACTCTTTTCAGGTTTGCTGCTTAATCAAGGTTTGATTTTCTTTTCTACAATATTATTTTGGGACTTTGATAAATGGCTGCTTAATGGAGGTTGGCTGCATCATTGGGGTTCAACTGTACACTGTACTGTGTGTTAAAACTGTTTTCTTGTGGTAAAAGAGCTATTTCATTCTACAGACTAATCAATTAAAAATTTGAGCAACTCTGCCTACTAATTCTACTAGTTGACCAAATTTGATAACTCTAAAGTTTTGGTGAGTGTTGACTTGCTATTAGTTTTGAGCCGAGAATGAATGCAAGTTATCACAAGAAAACAAAACTATCTGCAGGCACTGGCGTGAATGAGTTGTAAGGGAAAACAAGTTTCTGTCTTGTGGTGTCTTACATCTCCATTGGGCCAGGACCTGTCAGTTAGACAAAGTTTAAAACAATCAACTTAATGTCTCTTTTCACAGAACACATATTGTCTTCCACAGGATTTTGGTAAATATCCCCATCTCCGAATGTTTGTTCAGGATTATATTTATACATTGTTCTGTAAAGATGAAGATGCAGATGTTGTTAGAGAATTTGTGGAGAGGTTAGTTGGTCTGCCTCAGTGTTCTTTCAGGCATATAGTTCTTTTGTGTCAAGAGTTTGGTCAGGTGGCCTATTTAACAGAACACCAGTTGAAGTACACTAACCATTTTAGTCTAAAATGTTTGGTCAGGAGGAAGTAATGGCGATGGTTTGGTTTTCTTGAGAGACTTGATATAATTTCTTGTGTGAAAACAATGCATCTTGCAGTAAAGAAACATTGTATTCCGCAAAGGCATCAGTAGCTACAAAGGAGAAGGATTTTAGTTTGACTAGGGTTCAGTGGTCACTTATCGGCCATTGAAAGTCAGAGTTTCAGGACAGACATAGGGATAATAGAACTGTACCATTTTTATAGCTTTAAAACATTTTTATTATAGCTCTCCAAATAACTATTATTGTAGTACTAATGTACAATACATTACAAAGTACATGTACCTTTGCATATTTTTCTTGGATGGCAAAAGCAACGATGGCACAACTTTGTTGTGCATCAAAGGTTAAGTTGTCTAATATGACTTGGAGTTTTCCAAAGTTACCTTTAACATACATCAGCAGTATTATACCTTTTATTTGCAAGCATGTGACTCTTGCAAGCACCCTTGATTACCAGGCTTTGCTGCCTGTTACAGTCTGAAATCTTCTCATCTTTGTGATGTGAATCATGAGAGAAAAAAGGCAGCTTTTCAACCTGTGTTAGTGCAAAGTGATACTCATTAAGGGAAACTCATTTGCTCATGTTTTTATGTTCCATAGCGTTCACAGTCCTGGAGCTGCATGTCCACATCCTCGTGTCCTTCCTAATCTAGTTGCTGTTGTTCTTTCTGCTGTCTACTCCACATTTGACCTGAGCGACAAGTTGTACGTTACTGTTTTACTTTGTGTTGATCGTTTTGTGCCAATGTTCTCCTTTATCAGAACATCAGTGGCTCTTTTACATTTTTATTTTTCCACACATAAAACTTGAAGGAGTTGTCAGAAGCTTTCAGCAAAACAATTTCTGGTATCATTTGGCTGAGAAGCTTCTTATTTGGCTTATGGTTGCCTTGGATACCATCAACCATGACTACACTAATGCTTGTCCACCTCAAAAATCCCATCCACATAAGTGGATAAGTTTATGGAGTGAGGTTTAAGCAAGTGTCCATCTTAACCGTGTAGAAAATCTTGTCAACTTCTTCCTTGCGTCCCTTCCATTGGCTGTTTGACATCTTTCTCTTTTACAAATATCACCTCAAAATCCTACAAACCCAGTACCAATTTTTCAGGTATGTGCATAAGAGTGTTACAAAAGGCTTAATATACACATACAGACACCTGTACTTTGATCATATTAATTTTTTCAAAAAAAGTTCTTTATTTTCTTTAATGGTTATTACCTTTTCTGATTTCAGGCTTGTCAAGTATGAAGAAATTAACACTAAATTCCTACTGTGCTTCATGACAGTCCTGGACACAATGTAAGAACTTATGGGACACTGATTTTAACTAACTAAGCACATATTTTTGTTGCTAGACTTTTGATAGAAAAATGTTGCACCTTCGTAATACCATCTATATCAGTTCCATATCAGCCAACAAGAATCAGGGTGTTATGGGTTCAAGTCTGCTCTGACTGTTAATATTATTGGGCCATTGCATGTAATATCCACCCATAACATGTCGTTTAATTTTCAAGTGTGAACAAGTTTTTGTTTAAAATCTTACCAGTATTTCATTGCTTTCCATATAATAACGCATTTCATTTATTGAGGCTTGTGTTGATGATATTTTAGTGCACAATTTGAAGACTGGAGGCCTAGCCTGTCAACGCTTCTCCAGCCAATTCCATTTCCAAAGGAGTAAGTAACCTCAAATTAACCTTCATGTAACATTACTGTAAGATGCATGGTTAATGATATATTAGGTGAGCCCCGTATCTAAAGAACTTTGGTGATCTATCCATCCAAGAACTTTAGGTGGTCACAGGGCTGCACATTAGGCCATCCACTCGTCTGACCACATCAGAGGGTAACCAGTGTGAAATCTCACACTTTCTGGCTTGTGTGAGAGCCTGTAACTTGGTATTGCACATCCGTGTTGAGGACAATTATTGACCGCTGTCGAAACAGGGTATCTGCTGGCCACATTCAAAACCTATCTGTCATCGCCATCTGCATATTTGTGCCACCCATTGACACTATTAGCAGGGTTTGAGCTAGGATTTGATCACTGGGGGACAATTTGTCCCCTTGGCTAAAATTTTGGGGGACATTTTCATTTTTTAGGGGGACAGAAATTTGTACACCCTTCTGCTGATGCAAAGGGGTTTGTCTTCTTAGCAGGGCTTCTGATAGGTCTCGGAAGAAAAAGTCAAATTTCGCGGGATTTTTAGGGACAAATTCGCGGAAAAATCGGCCGATTTCGCGGGCGTTTTCGGGGCAAACTTCACCGAAAAGCAATCGGTAAAAAACGGCCGATTTTGTGGTTATTTTCAAGGCAAATTTCGCTAGAAATCGATCAGTTTTGCGCTGATCAGACCGGCCTTTTTAACGTTTTTCTAACAGAGGTCATGATTTGCTCTTTCAAGAAAAATACGCTCCAGAAATGAACCAATGGCAACGCCTTTAACATCATGGCTAGTGCCCAGTTTTTCGCAACATAATCTGTTTGCACGTTTCAGTGACGAAGTTCCAAGATAAATTTGCAAGTTTACGGCAAGTAAATAGCCCCTATAGCTGAAATAAGTTTCAAATATGTTGTACAGACATGTATTTGATAAGATTTCTACCGAATTTCGCGGTATTTTTCGTGTTTTTGTGAATTTCAATAGCAGTAGAGCGTGACTGAAACGTAACTTTGGGATGAACTTTAAAGGTGCGATAAAATATACTTCCACGTTCTGTTTCAGCTTGCAATTTCTGTACTGAAATAAATCTCTTCGTGTGTGCTTCCTTGCGAGTTTTTTCCCGAAAATTTGAAGGGGACAAATTGTCCCCTTGGCCGTTTCTTAAAGGGACAATTCCAATTGCAGTACGGGATTGGCGCAATGGCGCGGCCTGGCTCAAACACTGCTATTAGCATATGCTATTGGCAGTTAACCGATTAAAGGTAATGACCAGTTCACATGACTGTATCGCGAGGCCAAGTGTCAAATCATTGAGGTTACATATTTTTTGAAGTTATCTGCTCACAAGTTACTAGTTTTCAACTGATGACAGGCTCAACTCTAAGTGGATTTCTTTGCGATATTTACAAGTTTAATTATAAATTTATAAGCGGGAGCTTTGCTTTTAATTTAGCCTTGGCTAAATCTATATATTGGTTTAAAACTTGGTCATTTTGTTTACCTAAACAATGTGTTTATTTTGTTCTCCTGCAGAGCTCTCAAGAATGAGACATTCGTACTGTAAGTGCAACTTTAGACTAGCTCTTGACTACTTGGGTACCACAGGCAGGCAGCTATTATAATCTACCACTGGAAGGCTTTATTGTTAATTATATTGAATTTAGTGGAACCTTTTTTTCGTACTTTACAAGTTACAAAAAAAATGAGTATAAAGGAGAACCTCGATAACTCGAACTTGGTTAACTCAAATTCCCCGCTAACTCAAACTAAATTTCCTTTTCCTTCATCAAAATTTCACTGAAATTTACTCTGTTATTTCGAATTCCCCGCCAACTCGAACTTTTTTTTCGTTTCCCTTCAGAATTCGAGTTTCCGGGGTTCTACTGTCATAATAAATATAAATAAATAATGAGAGTTTTTGTGCTGGTTGATAAACAAGAAGATTTAGGTAAGCAGTACATGTACTTTAATGACAACTTTTTGATAGATTTTATTCTATTTTTTTTTTCATCTTTCCAAATGTTGTCAGAGTTTGGATTGTGCCACCACAGGGCAAATTCATCACATTTATAGACGCACCGAAATTGATGTCTCGTGTTTACTCTCTTTATGTGATGCCCACTAATTATTTGTGTTTGTACTGTGAAATAGATACATCAGTGCAGTGATTAAGGCATTTGCTGAAGATCAGCGCTGTGAGGTAACTAAGAGCAGTGCTGTGGTTATTTGATCATTTGGTCCATCTACCATCACGAGAAATTACTGCAGAAAAATAATGATGATGTTAAACTAAATTACAGTGTGTAAAACACAACAGACAACTGCCCAGTTTGAATAATTTGAAAACTTCATTGCATTAAAAAGGATTATTTTTAACACACAATAGACTGAAGAAACCTTGATTATAGAATTTTTTATGACACCAGCTTTCTTAGTGAAGTAGTTATTTTGTTGATGTACTCATTGTAACTTCACATGACTCAGGCGAAGACCAACTTTAAAAGTATGAACGATTTCATTTACAATAATTAAAGATTGAAGATGATGATGATGATGATTATGAAGAAAACTAGGCCAGAGAAGTTTTGCTTTATCATTTTTTCTAAAAACAATAAGTAATGGTAACAGGACTGAGTGGAGTCCAATTCGGTCTGTAATCATACGAGTGATTAGCCAAATCGGACGACCGCGTAGCGGGAGTCCGATTTGTTTAATCACGAGTATGATTACAGACCGAATTGGACGACACGAAGTTCTGTTACCAATTAATCATAACTTTAACAAAATTTGTGATATATAGGGCTCTTTTTAAATCAAAACACAAGAAATTCCAAGATTTTTTCGCTAGCTATGAAAAAAAAAAAAAAGCCATTTAAGCGCGCGCGTGATGGCGCGTACTGTCCAATTACTTAGGCATGACGCGTACTGTCCTATTAAACTGTCCTATTAAGGCTGAAATCAGGGCAGTTGAGAACCAATCGGATTTGAGAATTTTGTTATAGTTATGATTATAATAATAATAATAATAATAATAATTTTTTATTTTTATTATTATTATTATTATTATTATTATTATTATTGTCATTATTATTGTGATTACTTTAGTGTGCATGCATCTACAGGTTTCAGAGACACCCTTCACAATACTACCTTGTTTAGTAGAAGTAGCTTTCATTTGAATTACAGCAGACAACTTAATGAACAGCCCACAATATTATCATTAAGCTTGCGTTGATTAAATCGGTCTATTCTTTGGTTTTGCAGGTCCATCAATCAATTCTTCCAGTCAGAAAGGGAAAAGATGGCTGGATTGACATCATCTGCCCAGGAGGAGTCTCCTGCTTTGACGAAGGGCATTTTTTCTCTCATGTGGTAAGTTGTCTAACTTGTAAAAACATTGGGATATGACCTTGAAAGACTCAAGACTGCCTGCTCTCAGTTTTGCGCTTGAAATTATGCGCGCTTGCCATTTAAACCAAAATTACATCAAGTGGAACGGACTGTTTCGGAATATGGACCAGCTTTGAAGGTGGTCCACTTTGACCAGTCCGGTTATCTCGGTTAGTCGGACCGAAATGCCCTTTCCATTAGACAAAATTGTTGTTCGCAGTACCGCTCTTTTGTATCCTGCTTTCATGAACAATAACCAAACGCGCGGTGGCTTGAGTCGGGTCTGTGCTACCGGAATGTACCGTTCCATTGGGCACGTGGAATTTCCGAAATTTCAAACCGAGAGATTAGGAAACGAAAGGTCCTTGTTCGAGTGCTGGGTTCGACCTGGGTTGCAATCTTCTTTCTTTTCGATAGAAACACCCTCAATAACAGGTCAAAAATTTTCCAAGTGTCTTAAAAATGGCAGCGACTGTTTTTGAAAGGGAAATTTGCAGTGGCGTCACAGTCGGCAGTTTTCTCAGGCTGAGTGATGGCTTGAGGTCAAGTCGCCCCAAAGTCATCTCGCCCGAAACCAGCGTCATGTCGCCCGAAATTTTATCATGCTCAGCAGCATCCTAACATCTTAATCGCTCTTTTTCGTTTCATCAAATCTTTAAGGCTAAAAGAATTCATGAGATGTGTTACACATTCCTCTCGCTTGTTTCGTCTCTTCATCGCATAAAGAACGGGATATGGTACACATTCATACCCCTTGTTTCGTCTCACTATAGTATCATTGCTTAAAGAACGAGACTTAATTACACCATTATCCCGCTTGAAGAACGAGATATATTACAGACACTCTTTAATAAAATTTCTGGGGACATGACTCTGGTTTCGGGCGATATAACGTCGGTCGAGATGACTTTCGGGCGACTTGACCGGTTACCTGCTGATTTGCTGTCTCGTGCATTTCGTGTACATAAGAGAGTTTGTTGAGCATGTTTGCATACATGTTTTATAGGCTAATGTTGCTTTTGTTCGTCAGATGTCCAGACTACTAAATTGTTGTGGAAGAAGGAAGAAGACTCTTTTGGATCTAAAAGACTCCATGCTTGGTCCCTTTATGTTGTTAGCCTTAAGAGGCGAGAGCAGTTTTATTCAGGTCAGTGGGTTTGTAGTATAGGACAGGTCCAAGGCCCTGATAAATGGCTGCTGGAAAATAACTCTAATTAGGTTTCCCAGAACTTCTGGGACTGTTGCAGGGACATTGAAAAAAATTCGCGGATAGCTGACCGGCGCGCCCCCAGTAACTATCCCAGAAACAATTGTGTAACACACGACTGCAGTTGCCTTCTCGTTTCTTAAAGGGGCTGTGTCACGGCAGTCCAGTTCATTGTGTTTAATTTTGCCAATTACTCGCTCTCAATCGCTATGGAACTTAAAGTAAGTAAAGAAATTACATGTAACTGACAAAATCAGAGATACGTGACAAACAAATATGTCTCCTGAGCATTATTTTTGAAGTTGCAAGCAGCAGGGATCAACTTTGAAAAACTGTTAGGCTGAACAGTTTTCAAAAACCCTAATTTCAATCCGTTTCAGTCTTCAGTTTTACCCGTCCGTGGCATCTGTTGTTTCTGTTATGTTATTTTAACTTTCCTTAAAAGTTTTAAGCGGTTATTTTTATGTTTCTCTTAATTTAACGGGCATTTTGTAATTTTCTGATTCGGCTGAATTTCGTGACACAGCTTCTTCAAGTGGTGAATTATCAATACAATACAGCTAAAATGACGATTACGTAGTTTCCTTTGTTACTTATCCCATTCGAAGCATTCGAAGTTATTCAACCATCAGCGCCATAGTTATATATTACCTAGCCTAAATTCGATCAAGAAGTCGGTGCTTTTATGCAAGTTCTGACTGACCGGTCTCATACAAGAACTTAAAAATAAAGAAAAAGACCAGCCGGTGATTGACAAGGAGGGGCTGTTGCAGGTGAGCGCGAATCAACTCAGCACAGTCAACTTGCAGTCCAGTGTCTTTAGCAGATGTTATTTACGTAGACTCCAGAAATATATTTTGCTCTACTGTTAGAGTGAAGATTTTTTAAAGCACTATCTACTACTGTGATAACATAAGTAAAGAGAGATAGATAGAGGATATTACATGGCCGCTTGGAGATGCGAAATTTCTCTTCCCGTGTTGAAAAAAAATATTTCACGAGTGAGCGCCACGAGAAGAGAAATTTCGTACCTCCAAGCGGCCATGTAATGTTCTATTTATTATATAAACACCAATGAAAAACCAAACCATTTCACTTTAATAGTTTTTTGGTGTGAAAGGCGCGATTTATTATGTAGCCATAGCAAAGGTGATATTTTCACATGTGAAGATAACATGTCATTTTCACATGTGAAGAAATCAAGTTTTCGCGCGAAAGCTCACCTGGTATTTCATTGGTGTTTATAATAAGCAAGCGCGTTTGCTTTTTATATTAAATCGTGTTTTTCTTTTTCTCTCACTCAACCAGACACTGTCATTTATGTTAGAAGTCGAAGTCCTACAAGACGAAAATGAAAAATTACAGATAATATCTACACTGGAGAGCACAGAGGAAGGCAAAACTTGTTATGAGGCTCTGTGTCAGAAGTAAGTTGGTGTCAAACAATTTCAAAGAAATGATTTTCGGGGTCAATATTTGATGCATTTTGTTCTGTTATACGCTATTTTGAATTTGCACGTTATCTTGGGTCTGTTTTTGTGTCGAATTGTACTATGGTTTTTTGCGCAACCACGTAATAGCCTATTCGCCACTTTGAGGTTGCGCAGGAGACCGGGTCGAGATGGTTGTCAAAGTGCATTGTGGGACTGTTTTGGGGAACAAATTGCCGCCATGTTAAAAATGCGTCCCCCAAAACAGTCCCACAATGTACTTTAACGAACACCTCGACTCGGTCTCC
This sequence comes from Porites lutea, assembly GCF_958299795.1. Taxonomy (NCBI): domain Eukaryota; kingdom Metazoa; phylum Cnidaria; class Anthozoa; order Scleractinia; family Poritidae; genus Porites; species Porites lutea. Next base: position 15,118,759 of record NC_133202.1, read on the forward strand.
CGCGTAACCTCGCAATAGCCAATAAAAGAAGCGTTTGCCAAAACAGACCGATGATGCAGTTCGACTCAATGCTGACCCAGCTTCACTCGCGACCTCAAAATGGCCGTTTCCGTCCGATCTTTGCCGGCCATTTCCAACTGTTTCAGACACTAGCATTGTTACTTATTATCAAGCATAACGCAAGAATAGATTTTATTCATATTTTAGGCAGTGACTAAACTAGAATCACAACTCGTTGCAATATTATTAACACATTTCAGCCAAAAACCACTTGCACCTCGGAGGAAAAAATTCTCGAATACGAGATATTTCGGATCAATTTAGATTTTTGGGAAACTACCCACCTACCCCTCCCCTAAGCTAACATTAACACTTACTTTTCACCTAGGGCAAAATGATGGCTTAGGGCAGTTTCCCAGAAACGTAAATCGATCCGATATTTTTTTCCCCTATTGCCTTGCCCCATTCAAAGTTGTCACCTGCAAGTGTTGAATACTGTAATGAAGTCGTTGCAACTTGATAAGGGGCAAGAGGGGCACGCGTGAATGGTTTGAAGTCTGGTAATCACCATTTTTAGCCTCTGTTTATGTTTTAAGTGTCTTGAGCCTTTTTGTCGCACTAGTGAATTGCGGTCGGCTCGCCCGAAAGGCGATTCGCCGGACGGTGTTCACCAGGACATTAGTCAATTCGCCCGATGACATACAACACTCTACAACATGGTGAACATACCTTTCGAGATGTTACGTATTTTAGTTACCCTTGGATTTCACATGTGCAATCACTGCCTTTCCATGCCTTCCCTTTCTTTAGGCAAATCGAGTTAGTCTAGGCGAACTGCTATCGGGCGAAACGACCTTTACCGCACTAGTTGTAGCTTTGCAGTCGAGGGAAATGTAGGGTAATATACAGAGAATATGGTGTAATAACACGGTTGTCTATTTTTCCTCTGTTTTTCAGAAAAGCCAAGTTCAGGCAAATGGTACGTATTATTCAGTAGTGGGAAGATCAATTTTAATATAAACGTTAAGAATAAAGAGAGCGAAACTTAACAACAGCAAATTCAGGAGAAATAGCTCGCTCTTTAAGAACGATTATTAAATGCCCGTTGTGTCTTATTTGTAGCAGGAGAAAGGTGGACCAACAGTTCTCACCCTACCTACAAAATCAACGGTGAGTGGAACACAGGGGTGGAATTTAACATTGTTTTTGTTTTCCGTTTATTTTTTTTGTTCTTACAGTTAGGTTTTGAGAGTTTCTGGTGATGGGAAAAATCGCCGAGATGGAATTCCGTTTGACAAAAAACCGTCTAATATGAAATTAACTAGAGTGAAAAAAGATGTCTTTGAGTCGTCTTGACGAGTACGTTTTAAAACGGGAAATAAGGCAGGTAAATGACAGACAGGCACGGTACGGACTAGAACATTTTTCAGGATTGGTCACCATTCTAGTCGCAGTTTGTTAACAATCAAACGAGAATGTCCTGACCTTCTTGTCTAACGTGAACTTATCAGTGGCGGATCCAAACCTGCAGATACGGAGGGGCCGGTCATCCAGACCCTGAGATGGTGGAGGGGGGGGGGGGGGGAGTCATCTCAAAATGATTTTTTCGGCCCTTCGGGCCCCATTTTGGTCAAAGTATGCTTGTAGCGTTTTCTAGAAGGAGCTTTTCCTTCAACCAAGCTAGGAAAATGGACGGATATTATGTGCGTCATAGGTTACTACTTATCCTCGCCTTCCCTGGAATCAAGTCACCTATTCGTCTCTAACCGCAAAGTAATGTTTTTCTTTACCCAGGACGATGACCTGGCTCGGCTTCTCAAGTCCGGTTCATTTGGGAATCTCCAGAGCCTCAACCTGGCGTTTACGCACGTGACGAGCGCGTGCGCCGAGTATCTTGTACAACTTCCCGCTCTGCTGCACCTAAATTTGTGGTCAACGCAGGTACGTAACTCCTAGGGACACACTCGTTAGTGCTAGATATGTGCCTTATTTTAATTGGCTAGTTCACTTTCAATTGTGCCCAGTCATGAATGGGATCAAGGTATTCAAAATGTTTCATTCAAATCAAAATCACGCGATAATAAGCAATTATTGGATGAAACTGAGTGTGATATGGCGTTTGAAATGGAGAGTGAGCTAGAACAAACCTTACCTTCATGACAAACGTGGATGAAAATGACTCCTAACCTGAAGTTTCATCCACTCTGTACTGTTTCCATGCAGAGAATGAGTTCAAGTAGGGGAACGTTTTTTCTTGTCTTTCAGTTTGGCGACAAAGGTCTTCACATGGTGGCCGAGCAGCTTCATAATTTGGAGTCTTTAAACTTGTGCGAGACGCCGGTGACGGATGATGGACTGTCATCCTTGGTAATCATGTCCAGTCTCCGTAGTTTAAACCTCAACAGTACCAGGCTCTCTCCAACAACGTACGAAAAACTCAGGGTAAGTTGGTTATTGTCAGTCATTGCACACAAAACGTGGAATGTTTCCCGCGCTTTGTGATTCCTGTGTTGCTATGTTTGTACTGTCGCCAGTTACGCGATTTCCCGCACTTTCTGATTCCTGTGTTACTATTTTTTTACGGTCACCAGTTACCCGATTTCCCACGCTTAATGATTCGTGTGTTTTCTATCGGCGGAGTCATCTGCAGCATACACGTGCAGCTGTTGCATTTCTTCGTTGGATTTTTACTCCGCTTTAAAGCTTAAATTACAGCGAAAAAGTCCATCGCACGCCCGGTAAAGGAGACAGCGATTGCGTGTTTGTATGTTCCCGCGTTTGTTAGCAGCTAAAGCCCGGACGTAACATTGTTGGCCAACAACTCCCAACATTGTTGGATGTTACATGTTGCGTCCGTTTGGACACCCTGTTGCATGTTGTTGCGTGTTGTTAAGAGCTGTTGCGCAAAGTTTGAAACCGGTCAAGCATTTAGCCACGTGCAAACCAACAGTGTTGGGAGTTGTTGCGTCGGTATGCACGTAGCTTAAAGATTTCGCGCCGTCAAAAAAGGTAAATTTGCAAAGGCATAGTAAAGTACTTTAAAGCTAAGGTGGCTACTTTTACTGTTGAAAGTTTAACATATTACTAATATGCTGTTAATTTACTTATCCTTTTGAAAGTTTTGTTGGATTAGTGTGATGTGTTTTTAAATCTTCAAAGGGTGTTATTGTCGCCCAAGCCTCTGTTTCAAAGCGAGGCTAAGTGCGAAGCCATTGCCCTGAAATGATTTTTTTATTCTCATGCAAAGAAAACTCATTTTCACAAGAAAGGTTTTGTACTAAGCCTCCTTTTGAAAGTGAGAGTTTTTGGAACTCCTAAATGGCCTATTCTGAAGTATTGTTTTTTCCTTGTCACTAAAGAAACTACCAAGACTTCAAGAAATTGACGTGCGTTACACGGATGTTTGACTGTGATTTCTGCCAAGCGTTATCGCAAGTCCCTTGCTTCAAGAAATACATGAGTAAATGCATCTGTGACTTCATCACAAACAATTTAGATTACCGCGTTAGTCTTTTGGCCACCAGTCAGTTGGCGCGTTACCTCAACCGTCTCCTAAAGACACCTGGGAGCGAACAGTAATCAAGAAATTCATATTTATAACTTCATACGCGCTTGGAAATGTGGAAGATGTTTTACGATTTAGATTTAAGTAGAGGAGTGTCTCTTGTGTGACACTTCACTCCCTTTAATAGTTTGGTAAATAACTTAAAGGGCTGTACAGAGATCAATATATCTGAGAATTTACACCGATTTTGTGGTAGATAACGAAGAAGTTTGTTAATGTAGGAGCTAACTTCTTGGGGATTTCAGCACAGGGACACCACTCAGGGACACCACTCAGGGACATTGGGACCACGTGGGACTTGTTTACAGAGGTGTGATAACTAAGTGCGCGTAAAAGAAGGCACCATGAACCTCAAATTGAATTTTAAATTTTGTTTCCTTTTTTGTCCTTGAGCCTTTTTTGAATATATGGATTTCTATTTCTTTAAATTTTGGTGATCCACCGACCTGTTCTCTGGGGCCTGCAATTAATTTTCGTGACTTCTTAATTCAGTATCAGATGATTAAATTATTTCTTATTTCATTAGCATATATGTTGTATTACCAAGTAAAAGGAATTAGGGGTTTGCGGTGCAGCAAAATTGAATTTCGACGTTTCAGTTTAGAGAATGAATATTATTTAGTCTTATTTTCCGGATCATCATTACATTGTCCAAGAAAATCCCCCCCCCTTTCCAAGAATTTTGGGAAGAAAAGCTGTTTGTCGCTCCGAAGGCCCAGTTGAAACGTCCAACTCAATAACCTATTTGGCTCCACTCAAATGATAACCTTCGAACTTAATTAGTCGGACTCAATTCATTATCACGATGTATACGCAAAATGAATTATAACGATTTATGCATTAGACTCGGCACATGAAACGCTCGCACAGTTGAAATACCCGTCTAGGCCACTCGAACTTAATTCTCGGATCGACCCAACTATGGCGATCTTTTCATGTACTCAACTGAAGGAGTTAGGTTTGTTACATGAAAAGTTAGACGTTGGAACAACTAGGCCTTAGTCAGATGTCATTTGTTCTCTGACTGGATTAGCAAAACTTGCATCCAGTTTAGGACAGTGCTTGTGCTGAATTTAAAATGTCAGCGCTTTGTCCTTATAATGTTTAATTGTTCATTGAAAGCAGTATGTATATATAAAATCGTGGCCCTATAGTCTTTTGCCACGTTAGCAAAACCTTCCTTGCCTCTTCATCTCTCCATCCTGCAAATTAGTTTGGTTTCAAATTAACGTAACGCAACTGCAATTTTTCGCTTCTGGTTTTTGACTAAATAGTGGTTAATGTCTTGATAGGGAAAATCGTGGTGACTGTTCCCGTTTCGTTTGAAAGGTTTTAAAAAACCCAAAAAGTGCTTTTGTATATTTTGGCTGGTTGATTGATGTAATATTTGGAAAGCATCGAAAATAAATCGCTGATTAAGATTTCAAGACAACCAAGTCCTAGATATGAATACAAACGCAAATTTCAATGACATGAAGGGAAAAAGCAAATGATGATATTTAGAGTCAGCATGTGGGGTATTTTACTCATATATATTAGTGCATATTCGAGTATCATAAAATAATGAACTACATGAGGAGGAAAGCTGTTTCTCGTTGTGCTATATAAAATATATATTGTAGCGTTAGAGAGTTTGTAAACATATATAAAGAGCTATAATAATTAATGCTTATTGTACATAGATTTCTCTTAGCAGAAAAATTAACTCATGTATAGAATGAGGAAAAGTGTAAAGTTCTTTTCTTGAAGTTGTTCTCTTCCCTTTGCTATATTTATGCATGGAAGAAAAGGCAAAGCAGGTGTCATGACCTAAAATTATTACTGATGTCTTTGGGCTTCCTGTTTGTTACTGCACAGACAACTCGAAACACAAGAACCACACGATACAAGTTGATTCTTCTGTGTCGTGTGTTTTACGAATCAGTTCTGTGCATGTAGGAGGAATTCGCCAAAGAAAATGTAAGGACGTATACACGTCATAGAGTGCAGTTTGGTTAAAAGGTGTTTATGTCATTGTCACCAAGTGAGGACTATCGTGTATAAGTTGAGCCTGATGACTGAAGTCGTATTCTACAGATCGCAAAAGCTGTTGTATCACTAAGTTACGATGTTACAATACTGAAAACTGAATTAGAAAACGTCTAGAACAATACCGTTTTATCATATTATGAAAAAATCTCAAAAATGCGATGCCCGTTGGCGCACTTTGAGTACAAAACTGGCAGAAGATTTCACCAGCTGGTCAGGTTTTTAAATCCCGAGAGCTTTAGGGACACTTCAGCTATTAGATGTAGAAAATAGAAATGTAATGAAATATTAATCAGTGTCATTCCATTTAAAGAGCGGTTTTCATGGACGTGTGGTTGTTTCGGCATTTAATTCATTGCTGCGCTATGTAATTGGCTGAAAAAAAGAATGGCGCCTTTTTCTGAACCAATCCGATGTGAAATCATGAATAGCCTACAAGTGTTTTTCCGCGCTTTTTGTCGGCTGCACGTTTCTTTTTTGGAGTTTTGATTGGTTCGTGGCAATATATGCCTTTCTTGTGACTGCCAAGAAAAAAATTGTTTGCGACAATTCTTAGCACACTTCACTGAAAGTCGCTCTAGTATTAAATGTACAGCTTTAGTTTCCTTCGTTTATTGTGATCTTTGAGTGAATATCTTGAAACGAAGGTCAGTACTTCCCCCTCCACCACCTCCTGCCCCTAAATAAGAAATAAAACTTTGGAAATAACTTTTTTCCCAGTGGTTGAGAAAGTAAACCTTAGCATCTATTGCTCTGTCGAGCCAGGAAATTCCCCTAAAAAGCTAATGTATAATATAATAAAAACTATCTAAAGCTATTTCGCAAATGTTACTGTGTTTCAAATTGTTTGTTAGAAGCAAAGTGGTGGTAAAGAAAGACTTCTAAATAAAAAAAGAGATTCTTCAAATTAAATCGTCCAGTTTTTTTTATCATTCCACAGTGGGAAAAAGTAGAAGGGGTTTTTTCTTGTCACTTCTTCATGGAGTGAAAATTGATGTTAAAGTGCCACACCTACTTAAGGACATCGTGTCCTCTTATAAGGTCTTAGTAATGAGCGCAGAAATTCCATACTTACGACTAAGTCACTTCCCTGTTCCGGTTTGTGCTTGTTACAGATTGAAAATTTTCTTCAACCAATGGGAGGCACTACCCAGATCTGAGTAGTGACACGTCATCAGTGTGGAATTTCTGCGCTCGTTTCTCACAAGTCATTTCACGGGAAAACCAATGGTGGTGTCGCGAAGCATCGGCTGGTTTCTCAGGCTAGAAGTATAGAGTCGGTGAGAATTGGTTCTGAAACATCTGAACCCCGCCTAGTCTCGTATGGTGTACCACCAGGATCAATCTTGGGCCCGGCATTGTTTAATATCAAGGGTCGTTAGAGTGCTATGTTGATGACTCACAATTATACCTCTCATTTCCTGTACGTGATGCCACCTTAGCCGCAGATCAGCTGACAGATGATCTTCGGAACATAGCCGCATGGTGTTGCAAAAACAGTCTACTCATTAACCCGGACAAGACTAAACTTCTGGTTCTGGGGACTCCGGAGATGCTGAGAAGATCCCAGATGATCTAAGCATTACACTACTCAGCAAAGAGATTACATCATCTTAGTCTGCGAAAAACCTGGGGGTTACAATGGACTGTAATCTAACGTAAG
>NC_133202.1:15131014-15188514 GCF_958299795.1 Porites lutea
GAGCCTCACTATTGGCCTAATTCTTACGTGTGCGTGACGGTTGGGCGCAGTGACATGTCTAAATTCACAGAAAGGAGTCGGCAAGGATCGTTTACCGTAAACAATGAAAGAGCAGTTCGAACTTTAAAGCCGTCTTCTAAACAAAAAAAATGCTTTGAGAGAATTCCTTCAAGGCGGTAATTTGCTTGTAAATTTGCCGACTGGTTTCCCAGCGTCTTCCAAATGATGCAGATGCACTGCCACGTATTCTGCAATCTAGCCGACAGTTCTAGATTCAAAACAAATTAGGAAATCATGATATTCACGGCGAAAAAAAAGTACACACATGTACTGAGCTATTCAGGCCCAGGCATTTTGGAGAAAACCAAAGAAACTAAGGTTATTTAGCCGCAATAAAAAAATTTAAGGCTTGAGCAAAGGTAAAAGAAAAATGTTTTAATGGTAAACTGCATCTGTGATCAAATCAGCTTCGTAACCTCTAAATGTGAGACTCAAAGCGGAAAAAAGAATTGCTCAGTCAAAGTGTAGAATACTCCACGCACTGCATAAACTAAGCAAAAAGAGAGCAAGAAAAACCTCTGTTGCTCAAACTGACTACTCTAAGGTCACGTTTCACACTATCACAAGCTCAGTCTCTCTTGTCACAAGCTATGAGTCATGTTTGGCCTGTCAACACTTAATTCAAATCGGACTAATCACAAACTGTGTAAGAAATTAGCCAATCAAAAACGCCGACATATGTCCTTGCGACTCTGCAGGATTCGAACACGATATTGTGCACTAATTCACAGACGCTATATACAGAAGGTTTAGAGCGTCTGCGACTCAGGCAAAGTTTGATGCAGTGCTAAAAAAAACATGACCATTCCCTGGAAAAATCGCCAAAAATATGACCGAAGCTGAAAGATCTTCCTCTTCCATGGCCATTTTTTAAGTTCATTTGCTGCTGAGGTCGATAACATATCAAAATATTGACCAAAATTGAACATACAGGCAGCAAATTGTTGTCCATGTTGTTCTCTTTCTAAAGCGAATCTCCACAGGTTACCCAAGACTCTAGCCACAGGTCACCCAAGACTCTGGCCAATTTTACTGCAGACTCTTTCCATTCGGACAAATTCTTCTGATTGCCAGTTAAAGGGTTAAATGAAGCTATTGAAGCTTATGATTTTATCACATAAATGTTCTATTGGGGTCATAAAAGTTTTGAATACCTTTAATCAGTTTGTGAAATCGCTAAATTAAAGTGCCACTAAAATAAGGATTTTTTAGAATCACTGAATTAACAATGATGTTGCCAAAATTTCAAGTAATAAGGACATACATGAACATTCACTGCTATCATTTTCTCCCAGTTTATGCATCATTATTCCGAAATATATCCACTTGACAGCAGACACCTTTCCCCCTCCCCAATGGCAAAAATAGAGTCTCCTCCCCTGGACATTGTTGGTTTTTGTTTATTAATGTGCAATATAATAACTATTATTCATTCAAAATAGTTCGACATTTCTGATTGGTTTCAATCCCCTGGGTGATACTTCATAACCAACTGGCTTACCATAAATAGATTTATGTAAGATTCAGGCATTGTACCATCTATTTGATGGTATATTGCCTAACAACCCATTGATCAACCTTGTTTTTAGGTGTGGCAGCCTAGCTGTTTGTTCCCAAGTGAACGAAACAAAATGGCATTATATTTGAAGATGAAATAGCAGAAATTCTGACTAAGGTCAGTTCACAAAACTGGAAATTTATTTGTTTATATTATTCTTCTGGACAGGTGGAGATGCTACTGAAAACTTTGAAGATGTTGGCCATTCTTCTGATGCAAGAGAACTGATGTTAACATATCTTATAGGAGAGCTTGCTGATGTAAATATTCCATTTTATAAGATGACTGTTTTCAGTTGTATTAAGCAGGTCTTTTTATAGAGCACCTGTGGGAACTTCAGCAGGTATTGGGGATTTTAACCCATTTTCTCCTGGTATTCAGGGTGTTCATTAGGCATCGGAGATCGGAGAATTTGCCATTTACTATGAAAAATGCTATTTTGTGACTATTTTTTATTCAGACGAGGAGCCTCTTTAAGAATATTCCCCTGTAATGTTACACTTTTCTCCTGCTGCTAGAGTTCTTCAAGAAAATGCTGGGTATTGGTCTACAACCATAGTCTGTCTAGCAAGTTTGGTCAAGAACTGAAAAGAAATTTAAAAGATACTTAAATTTAGCCTTCATGAGCACTCCGGAGAGCTTGCTAGCAGGCTGGATGACATCACAATAAAAGAACAAGATGAAAAATGTTCACTTGCCAAAAATCAGCCTGTTGGTGCAAATCGGTGAGGAGATATACATGTAAGCAACATTATGCTCTGATGACTCCTTATAAATCCTTCTAATATAGACCCGGATGGTTAACATTACGATCTAAACCAATTTTGGAAGGATTTGTGTCGATTCATCAGAGCAAACCGGTGCTTGTATTCACCCACCAATTTGCACTAACAGGCTGATTTTTGGCAAAGGGGCTTTTCTCATTTTGTTCTCTCTGAATAATTGTGCTAACAAACAGGGCTGGCAGCCAGCCAAAACTGCTGGCTAATTAGCCATTCTTAGCCGGCTACTTTCATCTCCTTCTTCCATTACTGCTCACAAAAAATAATTAAGCACCATCAAATAAAATTGTAAAGCATCTGTTTCCCAGGTTTGAATGACATTGAACGCATATTCAAACAGGTTCTCTTCTCAATGACACCTTTTATGGCTGGTTTGGCCACCACTATGAATTATGTACTTTATTTTTATTGCTCAAGTACCACTGAGTAAGTGCTGTAGACAAAACTAGAAAAAAAACTATGGTCAATTTGTGTATTTATTATTATTGTTTTTTAATGTAATTTTTATATTTTAGGAGGACAAGATTCAAGTAAAGGTATGCATTTTTATGTTTATGAAAACAGTAGAGAGCATAAGTGGAAATTTTTGTGTTTAAATCTCACTTGCCTGAAATAACTGAATTTTGCCTCATGTAGGTGGTTTTAAAATTGTTTGTTAAAAAAATATATTTGTCAATTTCTTTTAATAGCCTTAAATTTGATTGACAATCATGTATTTTTTCACACTTGTTTGTCTGTATATATAATCAGCAACCTATGTTAATTTTCTTCTCATTTGACAATGATTAGATGAAGTTATATACTGTCAGAGGATGTTTATCCTTAATATTAATATTTTTCTTTTAAAACAGTCTCTCATAGACCTTGTTACAGCAAGACATTATTTTTTTAAAGCTTTCTTGCAACCAAACGGCAATAAACACTAAAAAAAAACACTTTTGAATCTGTCCACAAAATGTTATCATGGTGTTACCATTCAAATGAAACCAGTTTGGCAGAACTTTTCCATGCCGGATCCAGACCTTGAGATCAGGGGGGTGCCGGTCATCCAGACCCTCAGAAAAGGGGGGGGCCTGGCCTCCAAAAAAATATTTTTTGGCCCTTTGGGCCTCAGTTTGATCTTAAAGTAAAGCGGGGGGGGGGTCTGGACCCCCCAGGCCCCTCTCCTGGGTCCGCCACTGATTTTGCATAGTGCGCCGCTGATTTTGCATATTACAAAGTGCAATTTGAATATTTTTGTGAATTTTTTCTTTAATCAGTAATAGAAGTGAAAGGGTTAAAATAAAACTTACAACTTGAGACAAAAATTAATGTGGCTTATGGCCTTATTGCAAAATTGTTTACTTGAAACAGGACTGGTACTAAGGGTACTGGAGAAGATCAAGGGGGGTTCTACCGAACCCCCTAAGTTAAAACAGCTAATGTCAAATACTTGTAAAAATATAAAATAAATACAGTCAATCATAAATGCAATAAATTCATAACCAAGTTAAGCCTCAGAATGGCAGAAATCACGTTTCCTTTCATCGAATCCCCTCTGATAAAAACCTTGATCCGCCCCGAGGTTTACATGGCCAGGGATTTTCCCGGCCTGGTTTTGGAAATCAAAAGGAAAATAGAACCAAATGGATTTTACTAGCTGTTCGATTTCCAGTCTACCAATAACAATTTAAAATCATAGTGAAAGGGTTGAAATATTTGTTCTTACACATTCTTATTTTCGAGTTGAATTTGTGATATGATAACATCATATCACCAATATAATGTGCACTTGATATAATAGACTTCCTACAAGTTGACTTTATGAATTTCTGAGTGCGTGAAGCGAGCTTTTTTGGCAAAAAAAGTAGCCAAGTGAGCAACAAAGTCATGAGAGGTCAACTTGCCTTGTTTGAAGGGTTGCCATATGTGTTTTGCTTCAAAAATGGGGAGTGTCATGAGTCGCATTTGGGGTTTTAGGTTACATTTGCTATTCATTGAATTCAATGATTCCACTCTGACAAAAACAATCGAGCGTGTGTTTTTTCGACCTATAAAGAGCAAATTAATTTTTATTTACTTTCTGCTAAAGTTGTCACAAACAAAGATTTCAGGTATAAGTTAACGACCTTGGGCGGGCAGAAAAAACCAAAGCTTGTTTTAATCTCGAGTCGATATTCTTGGAAAGAGATCTCCAGTGACGGCTTTTTAACAAATATTTTGTGGTGTAACCTAAACTGTGCCAACAAGAACGAAACCCTTGTTAGGAAGAAGTGAGGGAAAGCTTCGAATCATTGAGGAAGGCCATTGCAGAGGAGAAAGGAGTGGTTAACTCAATAAAATGGCAAGCGCACTCTTCAGATTGTGATACATTTTGTACCGGCGAGCCAAAAAAAATCACAGCAACAAAAGTGCGAGATGATCTCCTTTCGATGGACAGTTTGACTGCAGCACTGTTATGCAGCGATACAGCAACATGTGGGTTTCAGGGATTTCCATGAGGAAGAGAGTACACTAGTTTTTCTTTCAGATCTAAAATATCCTCTAACGTTTCTTATGAGCAATCATCTCCTATGTACAATGCTTTGTCATGGCAATTGAGGTTTAAGACCTGATCTTTCATAAGATTGCAATCCTCACCAGGTAAATGATCAAAAGCATATGAAGCCAGCTCAAAAGTCAGATTTTTCCCAGCTCTGCTCAGAGCAGACACAAAACCGAATCTCTCCCCAACAGATATTATGCTTCAAGGGTTTCCCTCTGAATATCCCTTGGCTTCAAGAGCATCTTTTATCACTTTCGCAATGAACAAGTCATGTATCAACGTGCTTAACTATTTGTGAGTGACAACTTTATCCTCAAGGGTCCTAAAGAGCTACTTTGATTGGTCTAAGTGCACCGACCAGTTTTTGGGTCGTTTAAACTGGTGCCAATCAAGTATGAAAAGCCCTTTGTCCTGCACCATTTTAAATTGGACGAAGTTTATTGTTATAATAATGATAATTTATTCTATATTATTTTGAAATTTAATCAGGACAAGAAAAAGAAAACTATTTATTAATTTTTATCATTGTGAATCCAATTAGGGCAAGGAAAAGAAAACTACATCCGTTGAAGAAAACAAATCTAACTGGTAAGCAGTATTTTTTATTGTAAAACTTAAAGTGAATTCCAACTAAATGCAAAATAACCTGAACTCTTAACTGCATTGCTTTTCAAAACCAAACCACTTGACCCATGAGACCAAAACAAAATTATTAACACAAGGCCAAATTGAACAGTGAGGTAAAGAAAAAGGTTTTTTAAAACCCACTAATTTCCTTTTTTTTCTTGATTGGACATCTAGCAATGTTCAATGATGATTAGAATGTGTATCTGAAGTGATGACTTCACATAGCTGGGTACCCTGTTAACATAACCACGACAGGATCACCATAAATTGTGGTTGTGTTGACAGGGTGTTCATTATGATGGGTAAGGGTATTATAAAGTTTTAATGAATTTAATTTTAACAAATAAGCTGAATTAGTATAATTACATTAATGATTATCGGAAATAGAGCTTTATGATTGGCTAGGAGCTTTGCTTCATTTTGCTATAATCACCTCGCAGTGACTATAACATTGAAGGCTCACAGTTTTCAAAATGGCAGCCAGATTTGTTGATGTTTCGGAGTCGGAAATTGATCAATAATTTTATTTTCCTGAATAATAATGTAATTATACTAAAACAATTAGTCGCCTCAGGCGACGTGAATATCGGCAAATAGTCACCTCAACTTCATCTTGGAGACTATTCGCTGATAGTCACGTCGCCTTCGGCGACTAATTGTTAATGAAAATTAATCATGTACTTAGGCTTAGCCATCAGCTCAACAGCAAGGTGTAAATATTTACACCTACAAAGTCAGCTTTTATCATTATCGCATCTTGCCAATGTGTACACTGATACAAGTTAGCACATGCTCAAAAGGCATCAATTTTATCTGACAAAAATTGGTTTTTACCTCATAGTTTGCTAAGGTGTTTGCCTTAACATAATGTAAAAACAGCTTTTGAAACCTTATTATATTTTAGAAGGAGAATATTACCATAGTGCATGCACATGAAAACACTGTCATTAGTCCCCTTCTTGAGCAAAGTTAAATGTTTTTCTCTTTTGTTTACGTTATTACAGTCAAACTGGAAAACCGAGAACACCAGAAATATTTATGGAATGTGATTATGTTGCAAGAAAAAAGCCAATCACGCATGTCAAGGAGAAAACTAAACTGCAAGCAAGATTGTTAATTAGTTTGTGGTTTTGTGGCTAGTTCGCTTGTCCTGATCTTTGCTGTGATTTGTCATAACACAATAAACATTCCTGAGATATTTCCAGCGTTCATGGTTTTCCCGATCGCACTGTAAACGGTGGTACTTGTCTCAGCATGAACTAAAGCACTCCGCCACTTTCTCATGTCCAGTCTTGTTCCTCCGGTGGTGGAGTAAAGGGTCATTAATCGAGCCTATAGAGTAACATGAGAGAACTCTTGCTTACTTCTATAACTTAATAATACAGCTAATGACTTGGGCTCAGTAGAGTCTGATATTTGCCAGTTCATATAACCTAATGGCAACGAAAGCACTGCAGAGACTTGGGCATTCCACAGAGAGCCCAAGTGAACGGTTTTTTTAATGGCTACCACTGAAAATATAATGAAGCAAAGAGGACAGCTGTTAAAACTAGGCTTCTCAGTGATACACTAACTGAATTTTGTAAGAACTGTTCACTCACACAAGTACTCCAAAAAAATTAATAAAACAAAAAAGTTATGTCATTCAATAATCGGATCAATCTAGGTTTCTGGGAAACTGACCACCTACCCTCCCCTAAGAGAACATTTTGCCCTAAGTGAGAAGTTACTGTTAATGTTGGCTTAGGGGAGGGGTAGGTGGGCAGTTTCCTGGAAATCTAAATTGATCTCAATAATCTTCTTGACTAGAACTCTGACCGTCATCTTGTTTTTTTCAATAAACTTATATATATATTTTTTTCTTGTCATTGCTTTACCAGGATGAATTCCCTCATTCTACCAGCAGCAGCAGTTGTCGTGTTGATCTCTATTGCAGCTTACAAGTATTTCCAGACATGAACATCAAACCACATGTGAAGAAATTACTGAGAGAGAGCAAACGTGATCATACACTGTAGCTTGTTTGAATCCCCCTTAATGATCTTCACGGCGGCAGTCACTCTGGTGTAGCCTCTATCAACAGCCTTACTGTGCAAAGGCAAAGTTTTATCAGTGGTGGAATCATAAGTTACAAAAAAGAGAAAGGAAATAGTTCCAACAGTGAGACTCGATAACCAGCCAGTGTTAAGAAATCTACTTACGCTCCTTAAAGTCAAAATTAACTCCTTTCATTTCTTCATGTTGCATCACTGCCAGAACTTTGCTTGTGCACAGTCATACCAAGTTTACTTTGTTTTTCCTATTTGTTTATGTGATCAAGTCTTAAGCCTGAGAAAAAAACCAACATTTTGCGATGCCACAACTGCTTTTCGCCCAAAATGACATCTGAGAAACAAGTGCAAAAATTCCATACTGATGAGGCATCACTACCTAGATCTGGGTAGTGCTTCTGATTGGTCGTGCTGCATGGGAAATTTGCGCCAGTCAATCAGAAGTTCTATCCAGATCTGGATAGTAGCACGTCATCAGTATGGAATTTCTGGGCTTGTTTCTCAGACATCATTTCACAGGGAAAGTAGTTGTGGCATCACTTGTTTCCCTTTTGTGAACAGTCATTGCCATGCAACCATGTAATAATATTCCCTGTTACAATAAGGCAAATTATACATCACCTCTTATTGATGAATCAGTTAAGAAAGACAGTTCACTAGTTTATGTACTCAAATTTTTCAGAAAATGTTGAAACTTTTTCGCGAAATCTTGGCTGTTTTTCTCAGGCTATCATGTCTTAGGAATCTGTTTTTCTGGTTTCAGTGCTGTGATAATCAGGATTATCAATTTGAGTGTCATGTGATTGTGTAATGTAATAGTAAAGATGGGAAAAAAATGCAACCTCAGTAATAAAGGCATTCTTGCATGTCATTTTTGTTTTTGTATTTTTTTGTTTGTTTTTGAAGGCTTTCAGTCAAACATCATCATTACCTTTGCTTTCTGATACATGAGTTTCATTGAGCAAAGATATTGAAGTTGCTGCATCACGAGGTGGTGTGGGTTGGGGTTGCGTCACTATAATGCAGTTTGGATTCACCTAAAGCTGTTTGTGGTGAAATATTGATGGTCTGATTCAATACTATACCAGATGCAAAAATGTCGAAAACCTGCCATTTTTACTTTAAAGCCCTGCTAGTCATACATTCCAAGTTGTTCCTGCAAGTTTTGAGCATGTCCTTGTATTTCTGGCAACTTTGACAAGGGGAGAAGATCATGGACAGGCCATTTAAGCCCAACTAAGGTACACTTTGTCAATAGTTTTGCAACTGGTTGGAGCGTCACCGTACAGTGTTTTTTTAGAGAAGAACATGGTATGGATAGAGGATATGCAAAGCTTGTAGTTCGGTATCTTCTCCTATCTTCTCCCTCCTCTCCCATGGATCCACTTTGATGAGGTTTCAAAAGGGAGGAAAAGACCATATGGATAACCCTTAGGCTACACGTAAGCCGCTAACAAGTGCATAAATGTTAAGGTTGGGGGCATGAGGTATGCGGAAATGGGGAGTCTTGAAATTCCTGAAATTCTGTGTACGGTGAAAATGGGGGTCATAAAGTGTCTGGTGAGATGTTGACGGTACTCTGGGGGCCGTTTCTCGAAAGTTCCAAAAACAAATGGTCCCGGAAAGTTGTTGTCGTTTTCATTCAATATGGCGGTTTCAAACGTTTTGCAGATGCTATAAAATTATCCGTTAATTAAACTATACTTTTTATTTTTGGATTTTGATTTTCGAGAAACGGGCACCTAGAAGTTGAAACATTCCTTTGGCTCGTTACGAAGTTTCTACTCCTAAACGTTCGTGGAGAAGGAAAAGCATAGCAAGGAACTTTATGCCGCTACTCAAGGCGACTGAAAATGAAACTCTGGATTCGAGAAAAAGAAGGTGTTAGAGGCGAATTCAATTATATAGTTTCAACCAATTGAAGATATGAAATTGAGAAGCACCGAATGGAAAAAAAATTTGTATTAGTGTTAGTCAAATTTTTAAATTGTTTCATCTTTTTGGGCAAAAAGATATACAAAGAGTGTTTGGTAATGTTATATAAAGAAAACAAGCTTTTCTAGACAATGAAAATATCGATTTTTGAATGGTCTGTAAATTATAAAGTTATGGTCGCAAATTAGAATTTTCCGAAGTGAAACCATGATTTCGGCAAAAAATTGGAAATTTTTAAATTGCTTCTTTTGGGGGCAAAATAGGTCTAGGAAAAACGTTCTACACAGAAAACAAGCCTTTCTAGCCTATAATTTTTAAAAAGTTTCTATTTGGACAAATTAAGTCTAGAAAAAGTGTTGAGCTGTGTTGGTACGATTCAATATAGAAAACAAGCCTTTCTGGACTATAAAAATAACGATTTTTGAATGGTCGCAAAAATGGAATTTTTCAAAGGGGTTAACCCATGATTTTCAAAGAGGTTAACACAATGATTTCAGGCAAAAATTAGAAATTTTTAAATGCTTTCTTTTTGGGGGTAAAATAGGCTTAGAAAAGTGTTTGGTAAAAAATAAGCCTTTCTAGACTATGATAACATTAATTTTTGAATGATCGCAAAACTGGAATTTTCCGAAGGGGTTAAAACCCATGGTTTTGGTCTGAAAATTTTTTGTTTCTTTTTGGGCAGAATGGGTCTAGAGAAATTTTTTGGTAATGTTTTATATAGAAAACAAGGCTTTTTTGCGTATAAAAATATCGATTTATGAATGGTCGCAAAATTGGAATTTTCCATGATTTTGGTCAATTGTTTCTTTCTGGCAACGTAGGTCTACAAAGTGTGCGGTAATGTTTATACACAAAACATGCATTTCAAGACTATAAAAATATAGATTTATCAAAGGTCACAAACTGGAATTGGAAATTGGAATTTCCAAAAGGGGTTAACCAATGGCTTTGTACAAAATTGAAAAATTATTTTTAAAAAATTGCTTCTTTTTTGGTTAAGTACTGTTCTATATAGAAAACAAGCCTTTCTAGACTGAAAAATTATCGATTTTTGAATGGTCGAATGAATGATTGAATTGAATGGTTTTTGAAGTATTTGGTTACTTAGAAAAAAGCTTTCCTAGGTTATTAAAATATCGATTTTTGAATGGCCGCAAAACTGGCATTTTCCAAAGGGGTCAAACCATGAGTTTTGGTGAAAAATTAGAAATTTTAAATTATGTCTTTCTAAGCAGAATAGGTCTGGAAAGAGTCAGAGGTTTGGTAATGTTCTATATAGAAAACAAAGTTTTCTAGAACTTAAAAATATCGATTTCGGAATTTTCCCAAGATTGAAATACAACTAGAATCGCAGAAGCAGAAGCCTCGGGAAACTCGGGGGAGGAGCCTGTAAAATGTAACAGATGGGAGGGTAGAGGAGAAACAGAGTCAATTGTGTGACCGGGGAGAGCAGGTTTCAAAACTTGCTCTAATATTGGAAGCTTTTCTATGCTGTGTATAGCTACTCCTATACCGAGAGACATGAGGGACAGAGATTCCTTTATAGATCACTTAAGATATTAAGGGGCGTTCGATTGATGTATTCCGGACTAATAGAACAACGGCCCATGCTACCGGCACCGCCGACGAAGGCCAGAACGAAGGAGTCACATGCCCTTATTGTACCCTCCCTCCCGTCTCCTTCGTTCTCCTTTTTTTCCTATATCACTCACGTTGAATACTGATCACCAACGCGCATGCGCATCTCATGTGACTCCTTCGTTCCTGACTGACGACAAGATAGCCCGTTCCAGGCTCCGAGATAGTGGTGAAAGTGAAAAGTCGTTCAAAAATAAGAAAACGCGAGGGGGCTGGGGAGAGACTCTGCCGCCGCTACCGCCCCCTTTGCCCAATGCAAGTCGCGCGCGTCTTATTTTCGCTTTGCTCGTTTAATACTTCCCCACTATACTATCTGAGAGCCTGGCACAGGCTAATGACAAGATAGAATCGTAATCAAACTTCAACTTATAGGTAAGTCTCGTTTAATTCTCTGTTTATTCTCAAACTTCTGCGTGTTCTCATTCAATATAAGATAAATCGAAAGTACTATGCATATGAATTAAAAATTTTCCCGCCGCCGATTTTTATGCAAAATTCTTTCGTCTTCTCCCTTATATTTTCCAAATGTTAAGTAAAGTAAACAATGTTATTCAAGATCAGGCTGTAACGTTGAAACAAAGAACACTCCACAGCCGTGACATGAGTGGCCGTCTTTAATATACCCTGCGACTGCAGAGGTTTCTCTCTGGCATGGCTTTTAGCATTAATTTACGAAGTTGATCGCGTCGCTTGTCGCTCAGTTGGTTTGCTTTATACCCGGTCCCGGCCTAGCCTGCGTTGCAAAAGAAGCCTCAAAGTCGAACAACAAAAAAATCGATGAAAGCCAAAAGCTGATGATCTAGTGAAAACAACGTTGCGATTCTGCTTACGACTCCGTCGCTTATGTATCGGTCAAACCGAAGCTTCAGCATGCCCCCCCCGGGCAACCCCCCGGGCATTTGACTTTTTTGAAAATTATTGTTCAAATTCGCCCCTACCCGGACCAAAATGCCGTTCCAATGCCCCACACTAGGGTCCATTCAGGTGATCAAATGCCTCCACCCCGGGGACATTTTACAGGCACAAAAATGACAGAAGGACAGCGGAAACGCCTTCAGTTGTCGAACAAAATCTTTATAAATATAACAAAAACTGAGCAACACTGTTAGCGTATTTACCACGAACAAAAGTCTCGTGCAAAGCGGCGGAAATCGCTGCTACCAGGTCACTGAATGCTCAGCTTTTCTTCGTCAGGCAACATACAAAGCATTCTATAAAAAAAGATCCCACCCATTGAGATTACTACATCATGACCATTTCACTAACATGCATCATCGCTCACCTTATTAATTAACATACTCGCAGTAGGTCAAAGTAGTTGACCGTTTTATTTTATTTTATTTTATTTTATTTTATGTTGTTGTATTGAATCGCCGCGCGGCCGGTATTGGTATTGTACAGTGTATTTCATTGTAACCACAACAATAAAATACATTCATACATTCAAAGCCTGAATCCAATATTAAAAATTTTAAAATTTAAGTACTTCAAATACGGCACAAAGCTTGTTTAAGCCCTTTCCTCGTAACCAATTGGCCACAAAGGCACAATCTTTTCCACGAAAATCCTGTAACACCACGTCCCCAATGATAGCTCGCTACGCCAAAGATTTCACATGAAATCGAGGATGCAGTTCAAATTCCCCACCCCTAAAGCATGGGGATCAAATTCCCCACCCCCTGGAAGACTCTAATAATCAAATTCCCTCCTCCCCGGGACGGCAAAAGTGTCAAATGCCCAAGGTATGCCCGGGGGGGGCATGTTGAAGCTTCGATTTGATTTATACATTACGTTCCGCTTGTGATCTAGTGAAAACCAGATTGTCGGAGTCGGAAGCGGAAGCGGAACGAGAAACCAATCACAATGCATGTTCCCACGCTTTGTGATTGATTGGTTTAGTTCTTCCGCTTCTGGTTCCGACTCCGACAATCTGGTTTTCACTAGATCATAAGCGGCATGTAAGCGACGGAGTCCTAAGCGGAATCGGAACGTTGTTTTCACTAGATCATAAGCTCTACACTTCTTAAGAAGGCCACTAGACCAGATAAAATATTACCAAGGGATCTCACTGTTTCGTCGGAGGCATTGGCAGTTCCACTTACTAACCTTATAAAACCACTGCATAATTAACCATTAATACATGGCCAAGCTTGTGGAAAAGCAATGTAAGCCCCTTTACAAGAAGGGTAGTTCTACTGATAAGGTCAGCTATCGCCTAGTGTCACGGCGTTAACATGTTTTCCTAAAATCTTTGAAAGAGTTCTGCATGACCAAATGTTTGACTTTGCAAAGTTAATACTAAGTTAATGTCACTATTCCGCTTAAGATACGCATGAAAAGGTAACACAACTAAATAGCGCATGCAGGCAAATAAGACAATTACTACAAGATGGCAAATGTCTTATGATATAGTATGTCTGGCTCTCTGAAAGGTCGTCACTTCTGTGCAACCGCCCTCCTTAAGATGACTGAAGATTTCAGAGCCTCTCTCGATAATAAGGATCAGACTAGGATCATTGCACTGCCATTGCAGTAGCCTTACCGAAGGCCTTTGACTCAATCTCTCACAGCCTACTTATTTCCAAGTTGAAAGCTTATGTCTTTACCGAAAGTGCAGTAAATCTTATTCTTAATCTTATATCTATGCATCAATGAATATGCCAATGGTGAATTCGTTCTTCTCAAATGAATCAAATATTTTATTAGTAAGTTCCAGTATTGCCATAAAAGTAGAATGTTTCTTTCTAAACACATACTGATGATTATTGAGTATGCTATGTTTAGTGGGATAGTCCATAAGACGACGGTACATGGCACTCTCAAGGATTTTAGAGAAGCAAGGTAAGATTGAGATAGGCCTATTGTAATTTGCATAAAAAGCACCGCCGACTTGTGAACTTGGGATGGAGTCATACTCAGGGTACACTACATAATTTAAAAAAAAAACTACATGATTCATTATGTTTTACTTCCGACGTGCAAAATGTGCCCCAACAAAGTGACTGCACAAGTCACCTTGGATCGTATGAAATTGCCGCATTTTATGAAAGGACAAGGATTAAGTTGTTTAAACTTAATCGCCACCGTGTTTTGTTGTAGCCAAATTCGTTGGATCGCGCTGCGCGTTTACAAACTTCGAATGGGTTTTTCTGTTCCGTCAATCATTTGAGTGGGTGCGGAGTTTATGCAAATCACAATGCAACGCACTCGCCCAGCTTGGCCCGCAAAAACAAAACCGAGAATGACTCTGGACTGCGCAAGAATAGCGAAGGAAATCGCGATGATGAGTGGACTTTTTGTCGAGAGCAGGGGGCAGACATTGCTTTATTCTTGAAAAAAAAAAAAGCAAGAATAGGAAAGATCAAAACAAAGTGGATAGAAATGCACAAATCACTAGTAAAGATATGTTTCCTAAAGGCTGGTTTTCACTAGCGACGGAGTCTGAGTCGGAGTCGTAATCAGAAGCGTAGAGCTTATGATCTAGTGAAAACAGCGTTCCGATTCCGCTTACGACTCCGTCGCTTACGTTCCGCTTATGATCTAGTGAAAACCAGATTGTCGGAGTCGGAAGCAGAAGCAGAAGAACCAAACCAATCACAAAGCGTGGGAACGTGCATTCTGATTGGCTTATCCTTCCGCTTCTGCTTCCGACTCCGACAATCTGGTTTTCACTAGATCATAAGCGGAACGTAAGCGACGGAGTCGTAAGCGGAGTCGGAAGAAAATGGAAACGTTCTGATTCTTCTGACTCCGATTCCGTCGCGCTTATGACTCCGCTTACGACTCCGATTTTTGATTTTCACTAGGTCATAAGCGCTCTTACGACTCCGCTTACGAATCCGACTCTGACTCCGTCACTAGTGAAAACCAGCCTTAAGAGGGCCGCTAAGATGATTGACGGAACAGAAAAACCCAAAATTCCTTTGACGTTTGCAACAGAGAGCAGAAAACAATCTTTTTGAATTTCCGGCGTATGTGATGTTATTAATTCTAACTGTCTCATTTATTTACTCAACTGCCTTAGCTTCTTAAGTGTTCCATAAAATGTAGGTAGGTTCTATACCGAAGAAAACATGATTTTTGCTTTGCTCCTTGTATGCAGCATGATTTTGCGTCGGGGCATTTGTAAACTTGATTGGCCTTTTGAAAAAACTTTAGAAGAAACTCTGTCTGTATAAAAACTTGCAGGAAGGTGAAAGAGGTTGAAATACCGAGTGGCACGAAATTTATGCACGGTTCTAATCAGTTGCGCAAACATTTTCCCGGCAAAAATTTAACAACTGAATTAAATTACTCCAGAGTAAATATTCTCTAACTCAAATTCGCTACAAAAAAATACAGTACAAAGAAATCGTGTCTCTTCTATTACAACTCAAATGACAAAGAAAAGTAATCCGTTTTAGGCCTTGGTCAAACGTCGAACTTCTCGTGAGACGAACCAAACTATTTTGTTAAGTTCACGAAAAGTTCGACGTCTGGCCCCCTCTGGCCTTGGCCTTAAAATCGTCTGTTGATTCGGACGTCGAACTAATTTTCTCCCGAACGAGGCTAAATATACATTAACAAACAAATTTTCAGTTTATTAGTTTAGTTCGTCGCATGTGAAGATGGACGTTTGTCTCGAAAATGATCTTTAGACGTTGTATTCGTCTGAAGTATTCGGGTAGAACGTGTTGGACGATCCGAACTCATTCTGACGAACGTAACTAAGCCAGACGTCTAACTTTTTATGAACTTTACTAAGTTTGGTTGGTCTCCTGAAACGTTCGACTTTTGGCATGGTTTTACATAGGGTAAGCACATTGCACGTACTCCAGGCAATAAAAACCAAATTATTATTAATGATTTGTCCGAAACTTTCTGTAAATCACAAACATTAATTCCTACCAAGAAAAACCAATCTGTCCTAATCGCAAAAATTAGTTTTCGCGAAACGGAAAACAAATCGCCAGTTTGCAAAAATTTTGTGTCACACGGCATTTTCAAACGGGAGCCATGTACATTAGAAAATAAGCAACCTGTTGATATTGGGGAGAAACAAGAAGCAATCACGACTGCTCACGAACAACGAAAATAACGGGGGATACTAATGGGAATTCTTGGTGGTGGTGGTGGGGGTCAGGCTCTCCAAACCTGACCCTATTTCACACCATTTTCCATACCCGTTTTTAGACCTGGCCTCTAAAATCCAGAGCTGTTTTCAGATCTGGCCTCTAAGAAATCATGTCGTTATTTCTTAGATTAGAACGCGAACAAAATCCATTTCGAATTCGCTTATTATTCTTTCTTTTCGTTTTCATTTGGAATAGACCATTTTACAGTTGTGGGCTACAGTAAGTATCCCAGCCTTTGGGTGAACGTGAGGCTAAGGTTGACCTCACCTGTAACTGTGAAATGGGCTATTGAAACGACAATTCATATCCAATTCCAGACCAAAATAGGCGAAGTCTATACTCGTTTTCACTCCCGGGGGTTTTATTACTTTCGGTCCTACGTGGCAAAATTCAATACACTTTTTCTTTTTTAAAAGAATATATTTTATAAGGATATCGAGGCTGAAATTTGCGAAATTTTAAGAATATTTTAAGAATTAACCTGAGGCTGAAATTGTGAAAAGAATATAATTTCGTGCGTTGAAAATTTGTAGATACAAGACAATGATATGTGTTTACTCAACTGTATAAAATTACTCCTTTCTCTGCACGGCAAAACTAGCCAACAAGAGAAATGTCATAAGCTGTAATTAAGAATATTACAAGAATATTTTCAGCCTAAAATCGGCAGAAAAATAGGAATATTCAGCCTTGGCCGGAAAAACAATATTCTTATAAAAAAAGAAAGAGTGTATTACTGAATCGGATATAAATCAACAGTTCCGCAGAGTGCATTATATTATAATATTATAATAAGTTCGCGGACTGTTCAAGTTCATTTTACTTCACACTATTTATATTGTTACTTCACAGATCTGAATTAAAACCAGAACAGATTCTCTTCGATGGTTAATTAAATAAGGTAAAACAGAGCTAATACTTTGGTGAATGTGTTTGGTGGACAAAGTAGCAACTGCTTTCGAGTAGGCCACCACCTACTTTAGAAGTAATATATCAAACATGAGATGCAGTGTTTCATCACCAGATGAAACACCGAGAAGAGAGTTGAAAATACGACGCGCAGCGGAGTATTTTTGACGAACTTCGAGGTGTTTCATCTGGTGATGAAACACTGTGTCGAATGTTTGATATTTCTTCTCAAACAAAATCATTTTTGAAGGAGAAATTAAGGATGCAAATACTAAGCAGTGTTTCATCCGATTTCCAAACACTCATTAAACATTAATTTCCTTTGTATTTTCTTAATGAATTATTAATGAGTTTGAGAATAAACAAAAACGCACTGAGCTTAATTAATTGAGAAATAATCGAGCCTATATATTTTCCCAAATGGTTCAACTTTTTTAAACTTCCAAAAGTTAAACGACTCCTCATTTCTAAGTGACATGCAAAATCCAGAAAATCACAAAATACAGTATGGATAATTTTGCAAGCCAATTTTATTCATATGAATGAAAGAAAAGATCGTGAGGCAAAGGTCCCCCGTTTTTCACACGCACGTACCGCTATGAAAATTTCCAAAGCGATTTGGGGCCTATTTTCCCATTCTACTTTGAGGATAAGACCACTGGTATGTTCTCTAATAGGAGACTGAGTAAAATGAAAACGCGCTTCAGCCACGAGGAGAATCCGTGACCCGGAAGTCAGTTTTTCGCTGATAAGATGGATTTCTAACTGACACATCAAGTTTGAAACTCGTTTTACTCCTGTTTGACGTTATAACAAAACATGAAACCAGACCACTGAAAGAGAGAAAAGATCAACTTCTGATTGTTGTTTCTGAAGTACGGGGCGTCAACATTCTCTTTGCTTTATATACTTACCAATGCCATGATTAAGGTGAAAATCTCACTCAAATGGAAGCGCATTTTTTGCTCACCGGGCTGTGTTGAGAATGCGGAAAAGGAACTTTCCTTCTAGATCCTTTGTCTCATGCTGAGATCCCAGGCACGTGTTACGCGTAAGGAAATCCGTAAGGAGGTGGGTTGGAGGAGTGTCGTGGGTGTGACAGCTGCCTAGCCAATCAGATAGCGATTACATAAGAAAGTTATTTGTTATGCATGAATGGACAGAACGTTGGCGAAGTTTCTTTGGCTGTTGTTTTCTATCGTGCTGTTGTTTTCGGTGAAATTTTGGCGTTAGAGAAACTCAAAATACCATTTCAAAGGTAAGTACTGCTGCTTTAATCATGATAAAATGTAAGATGTAAAGAGCTTTAAACCTCCGTGGCTATTTCATTGAGTAGGGTCGTTGTTTTATTCTAACTGACTGCGGATGTTGCTCAATTTCATTGACTCATGAAGTTTGGACATTGAATTGAGTTTGCTTGGATTATCGATAATTTTAAGCAACAGAAAATTAAAAGCCGCTTCTTTTCACATTTTTTCCACCGCAACAATAGATTTGCCAAGTATTAAACGTTTCTATCTTGACATGCTGTCTTTGGTTTCGAAAATTGGTTTGGATTGAAAATATCAGGGAATTATGTTTATGGCTTCCCGTTGTCAACCCTCTCACTTATGCTGATTAGCTTACAGTTCCATAACGCTTACTTAGAACTTACTCTGAGACAGAGATGAAAAGTTAAGGCAATATTGTACTAGTTTGTGAAATTTGTTGTTTTTGGTGTCCGGCGTTGAGTTGTTGGGCATTTTTGATCATGTCCGCACACTTGACTCATCAAAGCAAGCTCGTACTATTTGCTTTTTGAACTGAATAAATTTCCAAGTATCATTTGGGTAAATTGTTCCTTGTAACTTACTTTATTACAGGTTTATTGGGAGAAATATTTCTCATTTTTCAGTTCATTCCGGACAAACGTACACCTTCTTATCACATTTAAATCATGTAAGTCGTCGCGATGATAAACAGAGGCAAATCTACGGGAGTTAGCTTAAAATTAGTTCACGCGGCCACGGCAAGAGGAACCAGGAAGAACAGTGCCGACTGCAAAATTTTACGGGCCTTGAAGCGAACGCAATTTTTCACGCAGAAGAAACATTCTTTCACTTATTCAGTATCTTGCTTTATGTATCGCATACGAAGTAAAAAATGCTTTCACGCCACTAAGTCGACCTCGTCGTCAAGTGCCTGTATAATACTTAATCTTAACATTGCAGTGGTTTGTCTTATTAACAAACGTGCACTACAGAAAATCTGAAAAAAAGTCACCATGTTTAGAGGTCGATATATTTTGACCTACGAAGATGCCCTTCATCTCCTAAAGGTCTTTGACCCTACACCAAAGCTTTTCAACATTCAGCTATAAGTTATGCCCATATTTACTACGTTTCACGAGTCAATCTTCTTCGCTTGTCCTGCTTGCAGCCTGTTTTTGGCCATCAAATAAGCTTAACTGTTAAAACACAAAAAAATATACTAAAATTGAAAGTTTTCTTTTCCTTTTGTACAAAAGGTCACAAAATATCTAAGGACTGGTCGTGCCACGCAATAAGCTATTATATTGCTTACATACTTATGTAATCATTGCATGTTGACTCCGTTTTCGAGTTGCCTCAAGCGTGTTTTTTTTTTGTTCAAAACAATGCTAAATCTCTCATTTGGAAATAGATTATTATTTTCATGCAATAAAACACATTTTCAGGAAAAAGGTTTTGCACGTCCCCTGATTTTGAACCTTTGAAAGAGATCGAGGGCTTTTGGAATTCGGAATAGCGCTTGACTATTAGTGAGGACATAACTTTTTTGAGGCTGGTACAGCAACCACGTATTGCAAACAAAAGCAATTTACTGTAAGTTGAGTATTGCCATTTGTTTTTACAGTATCTTATGTTGAAATCTATAAATTTCATTCTTTTTTTTTGGAATGTGTTTGTTGATAAGGGTCATTCATTTACCTTATTGCGCAAAGCCGTCGAAGTTGCTCCTGGGAATTCTTTTTGTTTTTGAGCTTAAAAACAAAAATATTCAATGGGCAAGATGAGACGGTAACACGAGTATGCCACAAATGAATCTACCCTTATTTAGCTATTATATTTTAGTTGACATTTGGTGACAATTAGGTCTGGTTTACACAAACGATACAAACACCACTGCAAAGTTGTATACCCATGCAGAACAACAGGCAGGTCTTAAACAATCCATTGTGATTAGCGTTTTTATCTCTTATCTGACTTAATAATTTTGTAAGGCCAGATGATTTTGAAACTAAAACTTTTAATTAGCAGTTTCAATAACTGTCATGTCAATGTATTTTGAAGTTTAATAAGAAATAGGTATAATCCAGGTCAGACAGCTTAACCAGCAAATAAATGTAAACAATATGAACTGCCTTGCCTTTAATCCATGCATACAGCAGCTATAGCGTGGCTTAATTAATATTGGCAAAGTCATTGTGACATCATTCTTTAGATTTTAACTCAACTGCATACGAGTTTGCCCAAATAAGGTTTCAGAGTTTAGGTAAAAGAGCAAAATGTAAAGATTTTGAGCTAAACAGTACCATTATGGTAAAATGCATACGCACGCCATCAATCAAAAGAAAAACAATATTTATTTGTGGTCAAAATATACAACCATCACTTCTGAGTCAATACTAGTATTCAATGTTTTTCAAATGCCTTTTTCTCCAATGTAAGATTGAACTTAGCCCTTTACTTTAAACTAAAAACCACCATTATTTCAAGAAAAGGTATATGAATATGTAACCTACGTAGCTTTACCGAAAACCCGGGCCAAAAAACCCTTCTGTGAGAAAAGTCTGGATATTTTTGGACAAAGGGCAGTACAAAATCACATTGGCACTGGGACACAAATATGAAGTGAAAACTCTCTCTCTCTCTCTCTGTCTTTTTCAGAAAGAATGTCAACTGCAAAAAGAAGAAGATGGCACATTCCAGCCTCGGTAACAGCCACAACAACATTCAATCCCATTAGATCTATTGTAGATAGAATGAAGATTACACCCAACCCTGAGAAGCAGATGATTGCTCTATCTATTGGTAAGTTATTTCAATATTAAGACAAGGGTGATGGAGGTAAAAATGTAAAGCAAGAAATGTGTTTGAGTAAAGAAAAGAAGATGCCACACCCACCAAGTTTGGATATCACATTAAACATTACATGCAAATAATGTATATTGGTAAGTTACTTTAACACTATTAGAGAGAGGTGATAGAATTAATAATGTGAGGCGAAAAATGTGTTTGTCAAAAGAAAACAAAGTGCCACGCCCACCAAGTCTAAAGTCTAATTTATTATTAGTTTATTATTCATTACTAGGTTAGAAAACTTTTATCAACTGAGGCCTTGTTTTGCCTTAATACTTCAGGGGATCCATCAGTGTTTGGAAATCTTACACCTTGTGATGAGATGGTGGAAGCTGTTGTGAAGTGTGCAAAGGAGTTTAAACATAATGGATATGCTCCATCTACAGGTACCTGTCCAAACACAGTTGGGCAACTGTTGCTTTTAAATTTGTCTGAAATTTTTGGCCCATTTCATGAATAAAAAAATACACACACAAGTAATGTTCAGCGATACATGATCATGGGCAGGGTCAAATAAGGCTTGATAAAGATGTTAAACCAGTAAATGCCAACCATAAAAAAAACTGAAGTTGCCTCAATTTCCTGCTTTGATTTCTGCTCTTCTCAAGCCACAAATTAATATCTCTGCAAAGAGAAATTACTAAGAAATTATTTTTGTTGCAGGTTATGTTGAAACTCGCAAAGCCATTGCCACTGAACATTCTTATCCTTTTTCTCCACTTACTTACAAGGTAATATATTTTTTAAAAAACAATAACTTATTATGTTTTCATTAGAACATTGATTCTTTAACACCAGTCTCCCTACCAAATTATCTTATCTACCCTACCCACCCTCACCTACCACACATGTTACAGTTTAGCGAATGACTCAATTTGACTCGCTCACTAAAACTCTTGCGATAATATGATGAACAGAACCTTACCATCAGTAAGATCCTGGCAACTGAACAGAAAATTAGACTAAAAAGTCACTAAATTAAGGACAGTATGGCTATAGTAATTAAGGCATGACCATATGTCTGTTGCCATGTCCCTACCATGTCCCCCCCCCTCCATTATTAGTGCACTCAGGACAAAACAATTCCCTAGAGTGACATTTTGGCACATAAGAATGAAAGACGTTGGACTACTCGTAAACTTCTATAGTTTATATACTTAAATGTTAAAAATGGTTGTGAAAAGGGTAAAAAGAGGGACAAATAGAAGAATGTCATGAATGAAATTGGGGGCCAAAACTGGCATCTTTCAAAGAGGTGAAATTTGAGATTGCTTTTTACAAGAACTGGTGCAGTCACCATTTGATTTTAAATTGATACATTTTAGAAAATGGTATTGAAAGGAATAATAAATATTAAAAATAAAGTTGCTGTACATCATACAAGTCACTCATCAATATTACTTTCATATTGCGGGTTATGAGCTGTAATAATTTAGCCATTTTAGGCGCATTTCACTTCGAAACAACTGTCCCATGTCTGCAGTTTTAGCTCTTCAGTTTAAAAATTAGCTGACTTGGCATTTTAAACACAGTTCTACAGAATCTAAATACCACATTGCCGAGTCATTAAGTGTTCATTTTGCTTTGGAACTCAATACCCTCCTTCTTTGAAAGTCTCAATCTGCATGAAATCTTTACATTAGTGTAAACTGAATGTTTTTTTCTTCACCAGGATGTAGTTTTAGCATGTGGTTGTTCAGGAGCTTTGGAGCTTGCTCTTGATGTTCTGCTCAATCCAGGTGACAACGTTCTCCTGCCCAAACCAGGCTTCTCTATCTACCAGACACTGAGCATATCAAGAGGTCATGAAGTTAGACACTATAACTTAATGGTAAGAAATGATGTTGTCAGGCTCTCTTCTAACCTTAGTCAGGGCATCTGTAGACATAATTATGGTTATGAAGGCAGGTGACTGGCAAAGTCCAATTTACTGTAGAAAATCATTAAGTGCTGGCTGGTAACCACCTAAAAAACCAGCTACTTTGAGGTCTGAGCACTACAACTACAGCTACAGCACTTAACCGCCAATCCACCTACTTTTACCTTCAAAACTTAATGAGAACCCTGGAAAATTAGCAGTGGGAAAAATTTGCTAGTCACTTCTAATAGAATGTGATTCTAAAATGTAACAGTATGCTCAGACTCATTAAGTCCAGTCATCTCTACAGCTCAAGAATAAGGGTACCGGCCCTTTCAGCACTAGGGGTCCTGGATAATTATTTATGATTACAAGATAAAAAGATAACCATTGTTATGAAAAACAAAAAATAAAAAGTTTATAAAAAAATTGTTAGTTTAGTCCCATTGGATTCATATATTCATTTTGCCAATAACCATTAAAAGACATTTTACAGTATACATTTATATATACATTAAAGAAGATTTATACACACTATTCTATTTACAAATCTTCAAAATGGTAATGGCAAGGAAACCTATAGCAAACCTGGGGAATGGGATAGTTCATTCTATTTCTGGGTTGCTGCAGAATTATTCATATTAGACACCTATGAAAGGAAAATGAATACTAATAGCCCAACAGGTTTTGTTAGAAGAACGTTTTAGCAAATTATATGATGAAGACTTACTAACAATAATGGCACGTGTGTTTTAGCCTGACAGGTCTTGGGAGGTTGACCTTGATCACCTTGAATCCCTGATTGATGATCGAACCAAAGCAATTGTTGTGAACAATCCTTCTAACCCTTGTGGCTCAGTGTACTCTAAGGAACACTTAGAGGCTATCCTGGAAGGTACATATAAAAAGCATGTATTAAACTGCATGAGAATAAACAAGTGGCTTGGCTTCTGCATTAAAGTGTTAAGCCCTGTGCAAACAGACACAACATTGTTGGCCAGCAACTCCCAGCATTGTTGGGAGTTGTTCCGTCCATTTGCACGTAGCTAAAAGTTTCACCGGTTTCAAACTTAGTGCAACAGCTCCCAACAACACACTGCAAACAACATGCAACAGGGTGTGCAAACAGACAAAACACGTAACAACCAACAACGTTGGCAGTTGTTGGCCAACAATCTTGTGTTTGTTTGCACGTAGCATTAACCACAAAATAAATAGATTTAACTGTCATTAATAGTTATATGAAAATGCCTTTGGAGTGTTAGCAGCAGCGCTGATTGGGCCAACACAAGGAAATTGAAATAAAAAATTATGATGTCTAAGGTATGCAGATAGTTCGAGTAAAACCCATGACCACTTGATTAAATCTAGCCTGCAGCGCAAGAGCAGGCATTTGTTTTTACAAAAACTCAGAGGTACATTGATCGCAGCTGCCATCTCATAAGCAATTGAAAAACTGACAACCTCTCCCTTGGAATCATTTTTTTTCCTTGTCCCAGCTCTCTGTCAAGGGAGAACATTAACAGTAAGTTGTTGTTTGCACTGCAAAATATGCCTGCTTTGCGGTACGCAAGTCAGGAGTAAATCAATGTTGCTGTATTGATCGAGCTGATACTGTACTATGCACTGTGATGGTAAATTAAACTGGAAGTGAAAATAATATTAATCTGCTCTCTTGATAATAGACGCCAAGTTATTAACATAAAGTAATTAGGTTCCACTGTGTCATTTGCTCTCCAGCAAGGTGTTTTTGTACCATGTGACTCCTTATAGCTGCAAAGGGCTCATGGCCTAGTTGTCCATTAGTTTGTGACTAAAAGAGTAGTTGGTTGACTGATATGAATTAACCTGGCTTTGTGGAAAAATGTTCAACCAAACTCAACTCAGATGACTTCATGCTATTTATACTGCTGAGTCTTGATCCTAATCAGTGTGTCTGTTGTTTCCTAGTGACTGAGCGATACATGCTTCCCATTATTAGTGATGAGGTTTATGAGTATGCTGTAAGTACTGTAGGTACAATGTTATTTTATGCATGCAGATACAAACAGTTAAAGCTTTCAAATTCAGACCACACAATTATAATTAAGGAAACGGCCACTTTGAAGGTCCAGTAATTGGGTATTTTTATAAACCCCTCAGACTCAAATGCAAGCTAGTATATCCATGTTAGCCAGTTGTAAAAATAATTTTGAAATTTTGCACCTGTCCAGTGTAAAACCAAATCATATGTCTTTTTTTAAGGTATTTCCTGGACACAAGTTCTATCCTCTTGCACAGTTGTCAGAGAATGTTCCCATTCTAACTTGTGGAGGAATTTCCAAAAGGTAACCAAACCTGACATCTTCCACCATGAAAATCCAGAATTGGAGATAAAAAGGAAAAAGAAAATGCACTTCATTTAGATGAAAGTGTACTGGGGATACTGTTTTTATATCTCCTACTTGAAGACGGGACCACTACATTAAGTGGTCATAATTTTGTCGAAGCCAGGCGAAGTAGCTAATTATTTTCTACTGCAAAGGCACTACATTCTTCTCCAATATTATTATTATCAGACCCTGAGTTTTGTGCCCCTACCTGGTCCATGGAACAGAACCGGTGACCTCCTGCAGCTGCTCTCCAGCGATCTACACTTTACTGACTGAGCTTACAGTATATCCTGCCACAGTCAAAAAGTAAAGAACTTGAAAATTTGTTTTTTACAAGTTTGAAATAATTGGTTGACACTTACTGTTTTAGATACCTTGTTCCTGGCTGGAGACTTGGTTGGGTTCTCATCTACGACAAAAATCAAGCATTTGAAAGTGAGGTATGGTTAAAAAAGTTAAAATTGTTGACACTCATCAAATATGGCACACACAGTTCCACAGATCTGTATAAACATCCCTCTCAATCTTGCTGTCTATTTTTTTGAAAAGTGCTGAGAGAGAGAATAGCGATCTGTCTCATTTTGAAATCTCTATAACTGTTTGTAATAGGTGAAGCCAGGGTTAATAGCCCTATCACAGCAAATATTGGGTCCTAATACTCTTGTCCAAGGTGCTCTGCCAGCGATTTTAGCAAACACACCATCAAGCTTCTTTGAAAATACCATGCAAGTCATTCAGGTTAGTACTAAAGTACACATTTTAACCCAGTGTAAGTCGGGGAGGCTCTACCCAGAGCCCAGGGGGGTACTCTGAATTTCAAGTGACAGGCCAGGGATGATCAAAAGGGGAAAAAATTAAAACCCCCAAAAAATCCATTGGGCTTCAACCAAGACCCCAAAAAATCCCTAGACCAAAACATTATTACCCATGCTTAATTTCCAAGTCGTAAAAATTGCCAAAAAGCATTGAATGATATAACATGAAAAATGGAAAAAATTAGTTTTGAATACCCAAATAAGATCTGTACTTAAATAAAGCTACCCAAAAAGAATCCCAAAATCGAACATTTGAAACCCCAAAAAAATCCTTCGACCATCCCTGTCACTTGAAATCCGGAGTACCTCCTTGGGGTCGCGAGGTCCAATGAACCCCTTAACATTTTATGTATCGTCTTTGACGGAAAAAGCACCCCTTTCGTCTACCTAGCTTCCATTGACAAATATTACCCCTTTCACGTACCTAGTCTAGAACTTTGCATCTCTTTTAACTGCTGTAAATACACAGGTCTTTTAAATATGAAATAAATCACAAAACCAGAAAATTTTCTTGACTTTTTAACAGCCACAAGATCCTTTTGTAGCCTTTTTAGGTATTTTACAGACCAGAATGAGATTTCCCTACCCTTTTATAATAATTATTAGGCTTCAACTAGTGAAATCCCTACTCTTTCATATACCCCTGAAGAGGGTACTAATTTTGGGCAGAGTCTCTCTATATAAGCCATTATGCTTCCTGGGCTTAGTCCCTGCCAAACATTAAAATAAAGTCACCTATTATTAACCAGAATGTTTATCAGAGAGCACATGAGAATATAGAGAGCATGCAGAGTTATCAGACAAGATGAATTCTCCTGATCATTTGCTAACTTCTCCCAGCTGCTTTTCCAGGGGATCAGACAAAAGAAAATACAAAAAATCTTTGTGTTCATACATGTACTTCAAGGGTAAAGAGAGAAGTCAAGCCCTAAGTAGCCCTGTTCAATCCTCAAGCTTCTAAAACTAAAACACAAGCATCAAATTAAAGGGGTATAGGTTTCCCCAAGTCAATATTGGTGTTGAGGAAGTATTAAGGCACAAAATTTTCTCTATGAACCAAGTTGAGATTGAAAAGCCAACATTTTAAGTGTAAGAGGAAACCCAAGGGCTAGCATGTGTAAATAGTTTTTTCAATCTTTTTATGATGGTCAATTGACTTTTAATAAGTAAGTTGATTTAAAGAATAACCAAAGTTTTGTACACACCATCAGGCAGCATTAGCTATCACATTAAAAAGCATGTAAATTTTAAGAAACATAAAAAAAAGCTCAACTTACACAACTCCTCATGTGTGGAGCAAAAGACATTAGACACGACAGCTGATACAGTACTAACTTATCACTATGTCACTACTAATTTGATATATAGCTTCATATGCAGCCAGCATGAGTAAACTGCTAAACTTTAGATTTGTTTTACTAATATTTGTTACAATTTCTTACAGAAAAATGCTGAAATATGTTATGAGGCGCTCCTTAGAATTCCCGAACTCAAGCCCATAATGCCTTGTGGAGCAATGTACATGATGGTGAGTTACAAATAATTGGGAAGGATTAGGGTGTTTCAATTGAATTTCATCCGAAGTGTAACACTGTACATTTACTTCTAAGATGGAAGCCAGTGCTTACAACTTACACAACAGGCCCCCTTTGTAACATTGCGATTTCTCATTATTTAAACCTACAGTTATGAGGAATAAATTTTTAGCTTTCAATATCAAACTCCACGTTTCAGGTTGGTATTGATATCCCCAAGTTGGATGGCATTTTGGATGACCTTGATTTCACAGAAAAGCTAATATCAGAACAGTCTGTATTTTGCCTTCCTGGAAAGGTAATTTAATGACAATTTATGTCTTTTTTACATTTACTTACAAAATTTGTAAGGTATGATTTAAGGGCCTAATTAAAACTCATGTCAGGTTGCATTAAGAAGCACTGCATTGTGTAAAACAGACATTGTGTCTTGTATCGTAGATCAGTTACGCAAATTACTTAAAAATAAACAGTCCATGTCAACAACAATCCAAATTAATGTCAATAAATAGCCAAAAAAATCCCTTTTCGTCAGTGGAATAAAAAAAAAACTAAAACTTTAAGCTAGTCAAGGGGGCAGTCACATTTGTTGCTCACAACAGTCTAAAACAACCCTAGGATGTCAATCTTCCAAGAAAGCAGCAGAAGCTAACAGTTTATCACAAAATCACTTATCGTTCATCCAAAATACATGAGCATCTGAATGTAGCAAGAAACATACAGTTGAAACTCCATGTGCGACCACTTCTCGTAGGTAGCCACACCTATCCAAAACTCCAAAATTTTCCCAGTAAAAGCCTTGAGTGGTAATGAAACCTAACTTGCAAGTATATACTAGCTATGCTAGTAAGAGTATGCAAAGAACTTTTATAAGTGACAACATGAAACAAATTAAAGCAAGTCATATCACAGGGTGCAAAGAAAGTCATTTTTTACTGCTTGCCATTCGGCCAAGCTGAAGCTAGCATTTACTAGCCCAAACGTCATTTCAGCTAGCCCCCCCAAATTTTTGATGAGCAGAAATGATTTCACAGTTGTTCTGTAAGTTGAATTCCTCAAAATACTTCACTTGCCTGTCAGGCAAGTTGAGAACAGAATTTACTTGCCCGATAGCAAAATCCACTAGCCCCGGACTACTTGCTTTGCATGCTGTATCATGTGTATTATCTTATATTCTTTGCCAAAAAGATGTCGGAACCAGTGGCAGAAATAAGGGGGTGGGAGGGGGGTGGAGGCCCCCCGGCCCCTCCTATGGATCTGCCACTGGGAACCTCTTCTCTAAAGACTCCTGTAGGTTGATCCTCTTAAAGGATCACTTCCTGGTGAGCGAACTCTAAATGTTCACTTTAAGGGAGGTTCCACTGTAATATTCCTTTTCTCTGCTTGATATTAAAAATATATTTAATCAAAATAAGTTGTACTCACTCAGCCCAAAGTTTCACATTTGTGTGATAAGTTGATCCACTAATACAAGCTCTGATGCTGTGTCTGTTTTAGTGCTTTCAGTATCCCAACTTCTTCCGCATTGTCCTCACAGTACCTGAAGCTATGACAGAGATGGCTTGCAAGAGAATAAATGACTTCTGCAAAAACCACAGGAAGAGTGATGCTTGAAATCCTGTCAGTAGATAACATTGGTTATTCAATACAGCTACTGAATACGGTCATAAGTAGGTAATTTAACAAAAGTCAGGGTTTCAGGAAATACATTAAGAGCTTGGAGAATTTGTAACAAATTTCTTGATACCATCCATTTGCAGCAAATTGGAGGGAAAGGGGCTGCACACAATTCAGGCAGGGTGCAAAGAAAGTCAGTTTTACAGCTTGCCATTCAAGGAAGCTGCACTTAAGCATGTACTAACCCAAAATTCATTTCAAGTAGCCTGAAAATAAATTTTCGATGACCAGGATTGATTACTGACAGTTCTTCTGTAATTTGAATTCCCCAAAGAACTCTGTTGGGCAAGTTAAGAACAGAATTCACTAGCCCAATAGCAAAATTCATTAGCCCCTGGCTACCAGACACTACTTTCTTTGCACACTGACAATTGTTTTCAAACTTTTTTATTGCCCCTTTAATAGTTTGCTTGCATTATCAAGTACAGTGTACAGATCAAAATTAATGGTCTCAACATTCTCTCAACAGCTGGGTAATACTGAGCTCTGAGTTTAGTCCACCCATTTTTGTTACTACAGTATTTTCTAAATTCTCCTTTTGAAATATGTTTTTTACACTTACTCTTTACACAATATCTCTGCATGCTTTTTCAAAATTGCCTATTATTATTTTTACTTTTTGTCCATGTCTTTTTGTTCTGGCAGTCTTGAGACATATTTCCTGGCAAAAACCATTAAAGTGAAAAAGTGCATAAAAATAACATGATTTATTGAAAAACTCTGTTATCCTATAATGTTTGAAACATTTTGGAATATGTTTAAAAAGTGCATGCTTTCTGAATTACCCTAGTTTTTGCATGCAGCTGACATGGTGTAATCCACCAAATGGATTACATTTTTTATTTATAACAACTTGATACATTAGGAAATGGACTTGTTTGTTTCTACAGTAGGGTTACAAATTTTAAGCACATCACAAAACAATTGTATTTTCAGTAAAAATGAATGCTGCTTGCACCATTGGCTGATTAAGATATTTGCACATGTCCATGCATGCATAAACATGCAAAACGTAAAGTAAAAGTGTAAAAACAAGAAGTTTAAAAATATATTCGCTAAACAGTAAGTGTATTTAACTGGAAAATATTTATGTTATTAATGTAAATTTAAAAAGGAATGCTTTGATAATGCAGAGACCTTGTAACGCAGAGAGCTTTCTTTTTGACAAGATATTTATAAACACGTGGTTAACGTAATGACCTAATAACACCCCCTCTACGTTTTTAACACTGTATTAGACACCCCTCTAATAAACTCCCCCTGTCTAATAGATGACCCCTTTTGAGGATTACTCCAAAATGCTGGAAATTACAAAAAAGGAGCAAAATCATTCAATTCATGCTTGATTTGTATTTTTGTGTTTTATTTGCCACACAGATAAAGTATATGATTACAATTACAAAAAAGATGCAAAAAAGTAGAAAGCAATGGCAGGGAGACCTAAAGGAAACTACATAGCTGATCTTAATTAGGCCTCCTCAATTACAATTTTCCAAATACAACACAAAAAATACGGCGACGGATACAATTATTATCAAAAGCAAATTAAAGTAACAATATATATTTAAGGAAGTTTACAAATATTGAATATCAAACAGTTTTTCCCAGATTTTTCTTAGAATGTAATAATATATTATATTGATCTTGCTCAGTGTCAAGTTTAAAGTAAGGATAGACTAACAATGGCAACACAATAACCCTGAGCAAGGATTCTGACATCAAATTGTTGGGATTTGAAAGAGCGATATAGACTTCTAGAAGGCCTAGACGTATTAGTTGATAGACTGGATATTCTGCTATTTTTAAACTCTTTTGATATTTTTGCCAAAAGCACATTAGTTTTGTTACAGTTACGAGAATAAAGACCTCCTATCTATTAAACACTCCCACTTGGACCCCTAAAATTAAATAGACACCCCAGGCATTTATTAGGTCTTGTACAGTATGTAAACAAGCTTAAACAGGGTTGCTGCTTAGATTTCAAGTTGCCAGGTATAATATGCAATCAGTAGGTAATTATGTTCCATAATATAAAACAGTTAGGGATTTCTTTGGGTTATTTTCCTGTTTGCCATGAAAGTAGCTGAGAGGTATGCTTATAGTAGCAGGAGAAAATCCCTAGCTCTTGGCCCTTAGTGTTGGCCCCGCACTGTTTAAAATATTATATTATTAGTGCATCCTTAGCAAATTTATGTGATGCAATATTTAGATTTAGAGATGTTTTTCAGAAATGCTTATTATATTATTTTAACTTGACAACCACGGGTTTGGTTTAAAGTGATGCTAAGATGGTCAAGTATTCTTGGTCTGAAACCACCGGACATGGCAGTCATGTTAATTGACAAAATACAAATTTTTTCCAGAAAAAAGAGGAAAAGAGAAGAAGACAACGCTTATGTTCTTGTCAACAAACATGGCCACTGTGACGTACATGTATTACTATATATACCAAGAGCAAAATGATAGACATTTATTTGCTAACATATACTCAGAGAAATGCTTTCCATGATCTGACAGGAATTTGTTACGGCCATAATTACATGAAAAGGAAAATAACTAAAACCAATGTTTACATTTTGTTATCATTATGCTTTCCCAAGGCTTTAGCAGTCTTATGGTCAATGTACATACATGTAATATTATCAATAAAGAAATTTAGTTATGCATAGTCCTGAAAAGTTTATTTGTGTACGTATGTACTTGTTATGGACCAAATTAAAATTAACTGCATTGGAATATTTTGGCCTTTTAAGTCACTGCTCATCCTCACTATTGTGCAATGTAGACAAGCTGATAGCTGATATAAGAAGAATAAGGTATAAAAAAGTATTACAGATGTCAGCAAGAAATATCTAAAATGTTGAACATGAGTAGGAGTGTTCTCTCAGTCAGACTTTCGCTTTACAAGTGAACAGAAATCTGATGATCAAACTACAGCTTTCACATTCATGATAACTCAACCATACAGTGAAGTCTTTTAACCTTTTTCCTGTATGCCTTTTACACTTCACTGAAATAAAGCAAAGATGAAGTGCCAACTGACTACAGCTTAACACCTTCAACAAAGTCATACAGTCTCTTACTCGTTTTATTGACAACAACCTCTTTCAAGTCAGCTTAAAAAACAACACATAATTTGCAATCCCTTGACTGACCCTGATCAATGGTACAATATGGAAAAAGTCAGCTTCGGAAGCTGTTTACGATAGAAAATTGACTTCATCATCAAGTCAGTTTTTTAAAGTAAATTCTTGTATAAAATTTCAATCCAGATTAAAAAACACTGATCTACAAACAATGATTTGTCTGGACTAAGTTATGTGGGTATATCAATGACCATCCCTGGGGGTACACCCCTGGACAACCAACAGGCATGCTGGGGCATTATATTTTGTTGTAAAACCTTGCCCAGAGCCTTGGAATTAGAGTGCATTTGTGTTTTAAGGCAAAAACCCAAGGTCCTGCCAGGGGATTTGCAAATGGTTTACCAACAGGTTGGTCAGCAATAATTATTCATAATGCATGGTTCAATTTGACCTGTTACCATGCCCCCTCCCCTGGCCACACCCCTTGGGATTTGCAATTTTTTTTCTCTCTTTATGGTCTATTCCCCATCCCCGGACATGCAAAAAGAGTCAATTCCCTACTGCTGGGCTCCTGATCAACCTCATATACAATTTTTGGAGTACATCTTTTGAGAGGAATATTGATTTCCATACAATGGCAAAACCTGGCATTTTTAGAACTTTTATAAATGTTTTCTAGAGTTAATTGAGAGAAGAATAACACAGTTAAAAATAATGTAGTTAAGATGTAAACAGCAGTATTAACATGTTTTTTGGTCTACT
The DNA here is from genome assembly GCF_958299795.1 of Porites lutea. NCBI lineage: Eukaryota > Metazoa > Cnidaria > Anthozoa > Scleractinia > Poritidae > Porites > Porites lutea. Next base: position 15,164,421 of record NC_133202.1, read on the forward strand.
GCAGCTTGTAAGGTTTTTTTTTACTGAAAACATAATAAGAAAAAAAAATGAAACTGTCGCTAAAAAATCCTGGAGGTACCTTTTTGCAAATCCAGACAGATATATATTAAAAGCCTTGTTTCCATTTTCATATACAGTTTACAGTCTATTTAAGTAACTTGTGTTATTTTTAACTAGGCTAAATAAATATTTCTTTGATTCTTTGGCAAAAAAATTCATTTGAGTACGCATCATACAAACATTCGTTTGAAAATTTAAAACCTACCTTTAAATACAAACTTCAATTTTGATACATGTAGGTTATCCCTCTCCAAACACTCTCCGACAAATTCCTGCATTTGCCCCTGAAAATATGTAGTCTTGAGGTCTGCAGCCATTGTGCAAACTGCACACAAAATGACACATACTTCACAAAATCTAAGAGAAGTTGATTGCCCCACCCCCTGCTCCCAGGACAGGACTGCCCCAAACAATTCGCCACTCTCTTGCCCCAAAGGCTGCACTTGACCTGGGAGTTGCTTGCAGGAGGGGAGGATGGGGGAGTGTAAGGGAGGGATGGCTACAGGTCAAACAGGTCAAATTGAACGGTGTGCATAACATTAGAAGGTATTTGTGATTGTAGGCATACTCACCCAGGGGATTTACAAATAGTCTACCAACATGTTGGTCAGCAGTAATAATTCATAAGAGTAGGGGGTGTTTGTGATTCTAGGCAAACTCCCCAAGGTCCTACCCAGGAGATTTGCAAATGGTTTACCAACCACCCTGACCACCAGCTGGATTTCTTCTTGGTAGTCCTGAGTTCAAATCCTCAGCCACGATTGTAAAATAGCCACCTGGTTCACCTCTAGCCTGTGAACAGGCCCTTGGTCGAATGGGGAACTGGGGAGAGGGAAAATGCCTGTAGACAAACATTTGGGGGTGCCGTTCCACAGCACCCGTTGTGATCAGATCCTGTTGCAAGCTCCTATTGGTGACAACAATGACTGTTGACAGGTCTGATTGACGTCGGCCTTACAGTCGGCACAAAGCATGCAATTTGATCACAAAGTGGCAATAACAAAACAGTTTAAAGACTGTTAAGCTTATTTATTACCAAGGCATGAACTTCGCTCTTCAGGTAAAAGACTCACACTTTCTTTAGAAAAACTCAAAGCTGGAGTTTACCAAGTCACAATGCAATCCTCCATCGTTGATGCAGCTTCGGTTTAAGCTGCACTTCAATCTTATAATTTTGGATCTGTAAATCACTGTCCATGATAATTTTTAACCATTCTGCAAAGAAAACTAATGAGCTGGGCCCAGAATGATACAACATTGCAGAAAAACATTACATTCACGGACTAAAGAAAATCGCTTAGTTATTCAGACCCAGAGGGCACTTTGGAGAAAAGTAAGACCCTTGTTCAGCTGCAACAAAAAGCTTTACAAAGAGGTCAAAGAAAATGCCATTGCATCAGAGGGCAAATCCTGCAGACCAGAAACAAAAACCTCAGTATATCGACATGTGTGCCATGACCTCTCAGTGTGAAACAAGCGGCTAAAATCACATTTGCTCAGTGAAAATGTAGAACCTTCCAGAGCATGATCTACCCAGCAGAGGAAACAACTTATGGGAACAAGCAGCATTTTGGCATGAGGTAAAAGTCATGTAGGCCTACCTATAAATACCCCAAGGTGTAATTCCTGTTGGCGATTGAAGTGCTCTTGATCTCTTTCTACTTGTCTTTGGAACTTCACGTTCTGGAAAAGTCACGATAGTATCTGTACCTTTCGCATTTCAAGTTCGCTGATCGCAGGGGCTTGTAAAATTAGAAACTGAACAAGCAAGACAAACGGCCTGTCACGCACAAGTTAAGCAGCTTAAATCGGACAAGGTTTCTCCTTGCTTAAGTGGAAATCTTAAGGATTCAAATGCTTGCGCTTATACAACCTGTCTTGACCACTGTCAACCAGCAAGGTCTTATTCCTTGAAACGCCAAAGACCAGCACCCTATTAATTCTCTTACTGGAGATCAACTTTTTGCAAAATCGACAATGAAGCTTGTGTTCCATTTCACGCTGTTTTCAGATGGAGCAAAACACCACTCATTTCCCACTAATTTTCCCACACATGAAACTGATTGACAGATAACGATCTTACTGATAGATGATCAGCAGGATGATTACAAGAGGGCGGAATAGCAGCCTCAAATGTTTGTGTGCAGGCTCTCTCCCCGCCCCCTTTCCTCGCTATTTTTTCCCCAAACAGAGAGCCTGTTCACAGGCTAGTTCACCTCCTACCAGAAGGGATTCTTAACCATGTTATTTTCCATATTATTTGTTTCATTATCCCTGAAAAGCCCGATAAGGAGAGACAATAATAATTAAAGTATTATTACTATTGTTATTATTAAAATGCCACTGCCTTGGGCTTGAGCTGCCAAAAAAAGTAACAGCACTTCTCAGTTCTGTTGAAAAAACCCATGTTACTTGTACACCAGGGCCCAGTTGTTCAAAGGCAACAGGGTTAAATTTAATCCTGGTTTCTTTTCCTTTCGTTCAAAAGCATTTTCTTGGATATTTTTTTCTATTCCTTTTAGAGTATCCAATCATCAAATTGTATGTACAAAAAGAAGTTGCATTGAATTTGCTTTTCAAGTTTTCATATCTGAATTCAAAATTCGCACTAACTCTGGGTTATCTTAAACCAGCTTTGAACAACCCGGCCCAGGAAACACCAGAGATCTGGCTACAGTGTACAATAGTTGTGGTTTTGTGGTCTTCACATACTACAACTTAAAACGCCACACAATGCGAAGTAATTAAATGTTGCTTTATTTAAGGTCGTAGCAAAAAGGATAGTAAGTCTTTACACCAGTGAAAAACAACACACAGATAATATACCTATAAAAAATGTAAGAAAGGCCATGTTCACTGCTTCCACATTTGCAATCGCCAAAGGCGATCCGAAAGCAGGACTGCACGACCCTTCTTTTACTCTACACTGCTAATAGAGCATCACCTATACACGGAGCAAAAAAGAGCAATAGCAGGGAAAAGGGCCAAACCCTTGAACACAGAAAGTGAACGTACTCACGGCTGCATTCCCCAGACGCTTTGCATCATTTCCTGTTTCAAAGGCGATGGTATTTTCCAGTGAGAGCTACAAAGCGCTTGATCCCGTTCGCCATCTCTTCTCCGAGGTTTCTTGTGTTCAAGCTCAAATTCTCCCGTCGAACGTGAAAGAAAACCCCCAAAAACACACTCGACAGACCAAGGAAGACAGAGCTTTGTTTTAATGCCCAATGATAGAGCAAAACCCCCAGGTTAAGGCTCGGTTAGGGTTAGAAAGCCAGGTCCCACACCATAGCACAAGAAGTCGACAGCGAAGGGAGAGGAAGACGGGTGCAAACTGCCGCCTCATTTATTTGGCACAATAAACCAATCATGTTCCTAGTTCCAGGAATTTCTGGCCGAGCGTGGCCATGTGAGTCTGTGACCTCAGACGGACATGTCGAAACTTGTTAGCTGAAAACAATGCAACGACTCGCGGTCAATTTAATTTTACAAGTGCAGCTAATTGTTAACAATAGCTACACTTGTAATTTAGGCTTTGAGCAATTTCCTTCTAAAGATCCTAAAGATATCCACAAAGCGACGTATCAGTGAAATAGCTGTGAAAAGATGTGTATAAAACGTTATTAAAATGAGAAGACAAGTCCAATCACATTTTTTGTTATTTTTCGATAGAAATTTATACTATCAGGGGCAGTGTGACTGACCAATTGCATTAGGCCTTGTAAATCATCTAGCGCGGGGTTGAGTTCCCGCCATTTTTTCCCGCCTTTTTAAATCTACACGCAGTGCGGGAGCCTTCAAAATTCAAGATTTTTACTAAACCTCCGGAAGAAAGACGTAAGTCTGAAAAACAAGTTGCTGGACGCTACTATACCTTGATTACTCTTTTTGAACAAAAGAAAAATAATTGAAAACTGTTCAGTGATTTACGGACTGAATTCAATAAAAACTTTAAACTTGAAGTCTTAACACCTTACGATAGATCACAGCACTGAAGCAAGTGAAGCAGCTTTGCTTCGCGTGAGAGCCGATTATTTTCGGTTTTGCGGTTGTATAAAGCCATTTCGTTTTTTCCTACAAATTTGACTGTAATTTGCGGTTTTTCGGTCAGTGTAGCGTCCCAAGAGGTTGTCGGCTTTTTTCTTTGTCAAGAGCTGATTTCGATATTGCTTGTTTGTGGACCTTAAAGTTGAAGTCTGCGGTTTTTCATTGATTGGGGTTTTGTTGTTGTGTTTTGTTACCTTTTTTACCAAAAACCCGTGCCTTTGAGGTCTTGCGGTTTTCCGATATGCCCGAATGCCCCCTCAAGGTCTCAAGGATAAGCGGCATTCGTAACAGAATAATTTTTACACACACACACACACAAAATGGAAATGTGGATAGTTTGTGAACAAAACTGACTAGGTTAAAAAAAGTTCATAAGTTTATAAATACCTTGAATATCCGATCTACCATAGAAATGACGTCAAACTGTTCAATTGGAACCATTTCCTTCTTTAAGGAGGTTAGAGTTTGAAGAATCAAATAACTGAACTGAAGACGACTATCTTCTTTTTTAGTCTTCTTGGCAAACACTCTCTGACAAATTCCTGCATTTCTCTTGCCCAAAAGGCAAGGGGTGGGGGGGGGGGGGAAATGTAAGGGAGGGATGGTAACAGGTCAAATCGAACCGTGCATAACATTAGAGGGTGTTTGTGATTGTAGGCATACTCACCCAGGAAGGCTTACATACTAGGCTTATGCACCTACCAATGTAAAGCTGGAGCGGGGGGAGGGAGGGAGGGCATGGGGTGGGGATTTGACATTTTTCAAAAATTTGCCGTCAAATTCCCTGCCCACGGGCAAATCATTCCAGTCAAATGCAACCAAATTTTCCTACCCTGGGCTGCACGTTGCTATCAAATATCCCAAGGCAGGACCCAAGAAAGGCACAATGAAAATATCTCCAAATAAAACTCTGCAATCTTTATTTATAAACGTTGCTGCATTACCAAAGATACATATTCATGCTACAGCTGCAATTATACGTTTTAACCATAATCCGTGTTACACTGCGTAGAATACAGAAACCTTTCAGGAGAAAGTCCACATTTTGTAAGTTTAATTATACCGTTCTTAGTAAAGAGTACAAAAAAGTCAGTTTGACAAGCTTTATACAGTGATTGTAGCGAATGAGCCATACACTGATCATTTGTACTTGCAAGAATCGACTTGGTTTCTCTTTACTTCCGTTTACTTTGATACCACAGCATCTTAAGAGGTTCAATTGATCAAAAACATGCTAAAACAAAAGAAATTTGAAGACAAAACCGTGAAATTCACTCAGCTTTCGCTTGTTCCCGTTGGCCTCCATGATTTCCAGATCTTTCCAGACCGTACGGCTCATGCGTGAAGCGTGGAAGCGGGAAACATATGTTTGGTCTCAGTCTTTTTCGTCCGAGTCGGCAGTCAAAAATCTCCAAGTCGGGCTAAGAAAGATTCAAATATCCCGTCCCCTGGGAGAACAAGATCAGTCAAATGCCCTACTCCAGGGCCAACAAAGACAATCAAATCCCCACCCAATGCCCTGCCTCCCCCCACGCCGGGATGACATTGATAGGTGCATTATAATTAAAATATGCTTGGGCAGGACTCTCAGCAAACCCTGTAGGGCTTTTCGGGGAAAGCCCCTGGACAGGTTTTATACAAGTATGATTTTAATTTAAGATTACATGTATTTTATTTTAGAGACCATTCTTAAGTGCTTTTGGAGGCTTTTGCCTAGAGACACTCCATCATTAGAGATTTGTATTCCATTCACAGTTTATTTCCATAGCTTTAATACATACGTCACATCTTTTACACATTTCACCCTACACTTTCTTTGCATATAGTTATAGCGCGCGCGAAATATTTTCTCATCCCTGATGATGCCGTTGATCGGCGAAAGCTTGGATTTTAGTTTTTACTTTTTAAACAGCAGTTCAAGGCCTCACTAGAACAGTTTTTATTATATTAAAATATTAGCTTTTCAGGGGACCTTCCCGGCTCGAAAAAGCAATAGACGCTAAGGTTAGCTTTTTCAATCACTAGAAAAAGTTATTTCCAAACTTTTAGTCGTTTTAATGGGGGAGAGGTACTGGCCCTCGTTTCAAGATATTCGCTCAATGATCAAAATGAAGGAAGGCAACTAAAGCTGTCACAGTACATATAATATTAGAGCGACTATCCGTGAATTGTCCAAAGAAAGCGGTAAACAACTTTGCTCTAGCTTGTCACACCTAAAGCAGATATTCCCACGAACCAATCAGAATTCAAAGAAAACACATGCAGCCGACAAAAAGCGCGGGAAAACAGGTGCAGGTTTGGGTCTAACATCGAATTGTTAAGAAGAAAGTACCATTTTTTACGCCAATTACATAGCGTAGTAATGAAACAACGATGAATCACTCCACACTTCAATGAAAACGGTTCTTTAATTGGAATGACATTGAATAATTATTAATTAAACCACTATTTTCTACAGCTAATAGCTGAACTGTTGTCAAAGCTGAAACGATTTAAAGGGAACCTCCACTTCAACAAAAAGATAACTTTAAATCACAGGAAATAACTGTTACAGTCGAGTCAATCTAAAATATTTTTAAAGAAAGCGTTTGTATCCGAAAGAAATAACTTTTAGATTCGCCTATTTTTGTTTTCAAATTTTGCGGGCGTCGCCATCTTGAATAGTTGTGACGTGTAATGGTTGCCCTATTGTTATTAAACAAAAGCTCTTTGTGTCAGAACAATAGAGCAACCGTAACACGTCACAATTATTCAAGATGGCGGCGCCCGCGAAATTTGAAAGTGAAAATAAGCGATTTTAAAATTGACTTTTCCCGATATAAACACTTTTTTTAAGACAAATTTCGAACAAATTTGTTTATCAACATAATTTTATTCGATTTAAACTTATTCTGTAGTAAGAGTGGAGGTTCCCTTTAAAAAGCTGACCAGCTGGTGAAATTTTCCGTCACTTTTGTTCTCAAAGTACGCCAACGGGTATCACGTTTTTGAGTTATTTTCAGAAAATGGTAAAACAGTATTGCTTAACGCATTTTCTAATTCAGTTTTCAGTATTGTAACTTAGTAATAAAACCTAGCTTTTGCCATTGGCAGAATACGACTTCAATCATCAGGCTCATCAACTTAGACAGGATAATCCTCACTTGGTGACAATGACATGAACTTTACTTACATACATACACTGTTTACAGATAGCCATTATGACATCTGAATGAGGATCATGTGGTTATCCCTATAATAAGAACTCTCGTTACTGAAAACCCACCCAGCCCAGGAAAAGTTGCTTTTAACACCGGGGTCTAAGTCTGATCCCCTAATCTTTTCGAACACGGTGGTGTGGGTTCTTTTACGTCCCACAAGAACCAGGTAAGTGAAAGTGCTGTGAGACGGGACCTACGGGTTTTCATCCTCATCCGAGAAGACTAGAAAGTCTAACCGTTTGCAGATGTCATAACAAACGCAGCACTTTCTTCTCAGTTATTTAAAGACCCTGAGTATTGGTCCGGCCGGAGTTTGTAACCGCGACCTCCCGTTCAAAAGACCGGCTCTTTCCCAACTGAGCTAACCAGGCGGCGGTTTAATATGAACACCTATTAACCAACTGCAATCTATGATATAAAGACGTCCTCACATTTACTTTGGCGAGTGAGTTCTTCTGCATGTACAAGCACAGATAAGTATAAAACACACGAAACAAAATAATAAACCAGTTAGGTTTCCTAAGTATTGTTTGGTTCTTGTGTTTCACGTTACCTGCGCCGGTACACAGGGGAGGCCCAAAGACATCAGTAATAATTTTAGGTCATGACATCTGATTTGCCTTTTCTTCCAAGCGTACATACAGCAAAGGGAAGACAACAAGTAAAAAGAAAAGAACTTTACATCTTTCTCATTCTATACATGAGCTAATTTTTCTGCAAAGAGAAATCTATGTACAATAAGCATTAATTATTATAACACTTTATGTATGTTTACAAACTCTCTACCGCAACAATATATATTTCATATAGCAAAACGAGAAACGGCTTTCTTCCTCACTCCAAAAATGGAGTAAAAATTTTAGGTACAAGGTAACCCCTTTTTTTGGGTTATTTTAACTCCTAATTTAACTCCGAATTTGGGGTCATTTTTACTCCTGAAAAAGAGTTCGTTTTACTCCCAGTCTGGAGTTAAGATAATTCCGAGATGGGGTTACTTTTACTCCTTACAAGGGTTGTTTTTACTCTTTTTGGAGTTAATTTAACTCTGAAAGTGGAGTAAAAATTTTAGGTACAGGATAACTCCTTCTTTGAGGTTATTTTAACTACACAATATCTGGGGTCATTTTTACTCCTGAAAAGGAGTTCTTTAAAGTCCTTTTTGGAGTTGAAATAACTCCCCAAAAAATAACTCCACTGTAAAGAATAAATTAGCCCCACTAGAGGAGTTATTATAAATCCTTGAAAATTACTGTGCATGTAGTTACTTATTCTATGGTACTTGATCATGCACCAAATACCCCGAAATGCTGAATAAATATCATAAAATTGAAATTTACGTTTGTATTCATATCTAGGACTTGGCTTTCTAGAAATCTTAATTAATCAACGATTGTTTTCGACCAGCAATCATGGACAAAATATACAAACGCAGTTTTGGCGTTTTTTCAAACCATTGAATCCTTTAAGCCCTAAGAGAGATCAACATCAAATTTCTCCTTGTAGTATCAATGTTTTGTAAAACAGAGTGTTAACGAGAATTACGAAAATGATCACACAAGATGAATTTGCTTGATATTTTATCAACTTCACCCCACTACTTCTGTAGGAAATGAATAGGGGCAACAAATGAGAATTCAAACTTTGATCTTAGGGTTTAAAGGGTTAACCACGAACAGTCAACTCGCCCGAACTTCCTTATCAAGGCCTCAACCAATCAGTAGCAAGATTTAGCCAAAATCTATGAGTAACAAGCTCAAATAGAAGTGATGAAATTTAAATTGCGTGCGATGTGATCACACATGCATCTAGCGTTTCTTGACCAAGGACGTGTGATAAAGTGCTGGAATCTAAGTCAAACATCCGTGTAACTTACATCAATTTCTTGAATTCTTGGTAGTTTCTTTAGTGACAAGGAGAAAAACAAGAATTAAATGCTCATTCTTTTATCAACCATCTTGTAATTCGAAAACCGTGTCTCGAACAAAACACCTTGTGGCTACGACGCGGTCAAACGAATAAGGCCCCACCCACAAGGATATTTTTTTAGCGTTCTGTCCACACGGAGTAACGAGAAAAAGAGTAACGGGATAAAAATTCAAGGGGTTAAAAAAATAATAAGTAAATCCTAATGAAAGAAAAAACAAAAATGGTTGTAATATCCTAATAATGACCTTTACCAATCTCGTAAGATATGTGTATTTCAAAAGGTTACACAACGACGTCAATCCCCCACCCCTCCCTCCAGCAAAGTCGAAGGTATTTTCGCGCCGAAAAAGTAACCTGGCAACAGCTGTTATTTGCAATTGAATATGCCTATTCAGCAGATACAGTAACAAAACGCTTCGTTTATCGTTCCTACAGCCCAGTATCTGGAAGACTATTTTAAAAGTACCGAGTTTCTGAACAATTGTCACAAACCATTGAATATTTACAACTGAACAAAACTGCATATACTGACCATGAGTGGTACCCGGGTAGTAGCATTAGTACTACCAACATCGACATCTGCATCAATAACATTGATTTCCGTATGGTTAGTTTGATCCCGCTGTACACGTTGTGTTTATTGAGATCATGAAGAAAAGAAACAGAAAGTTTGTTTTGTGACGAATTCTTTCTTAGCCAAGGTATGGGATTACCCGACGTATCAAGGTTTTAGTGTGAACGATTGTGATAACTAATGGATTAATGACCATTAATTAAATTTTGTAAGAAGATGAAGGAAAGTACTTCTTACACCGAATGCCGGTCCCTCTTTGTAGTCGCAGGATGGTAAAAACCGTCTGCAAGTGCCACTTCAGCTCCTAATAGGTCCTAATAATAGGAGATTGATCGTCAAATCAAGTCCAGAAGACACAATCATTCCTTTCTCTAAGGGGTCATAAGTGGGAGAAGACAAAAGTGGGAACGAGGGCTCTTCTACGATTTCAAAATACTATTAGTTGTTGTTATCTTAGCTCAGGCGTTTCATATAACACACCAGCGCTGACAGGGGTGTAGCCGCCTTTAAGCCATTAAGCCCGGGCTTAACAAATGAAAACTTGGGTCAAAATGAGTTCATGTAGTTGCATGTTATCAGGGCGTGAAATTGCAACTAATACAGGCACCAATGTCTCTGACGATCATGAAAAATGACGCATATTTCACTAGGAAACTGTCGCTGGCGAACGCCATCTTGGTTTTCCGAGTAGATATGTAGGGGTCCTCTTTGCTTACTTTGATTACCTGCTAGAATCATTTGGTTGGGTTCAAAACTTGTAAATTTGGAGGATGTCACCTCTAAAATAACATCTAGTAAAACGGCCTTTTGTGCTTGTTTGTTCTGTTTCTTCTTGTTTTGTTTCGTTTATATTTTTTTTTCTGGGGACTCGGGACTCATTCGACTTATATTTAATGGAATGGGCTACCACTTTGAAACATTAAGTAGCCAAGTGGATCCTACACAACAATAGTTAATTTCATGCCCTGGCAGTAACTCTGTTTCGGTTATTCTGCATTGATTGATGTTAAACGCAACTTCGAGCAAACCAATCCATTTGAAGGTTTCTTTACTTTAACTTACTTTAATTGAAAATCGATCTAAAAACTAGTCTTGCTCTGCAATTCTATTTTGGCGGCAATATTCAAATTTCAGAGTCTTTACACCGAGAGGTTATTTTTGCACATGATTTATAATTCCATTTAAACCGGTAGAAACGTCCACTATAACTCACTTTTGGAAGGTAGTATTACTGTCGAATCCCGTACTTTCGAGAGGAGTTAAAAGACTTTGAAAGTTGAGTGAGCAGGAAAAGGAACAACCCTGGGAGTAATAAGCGAGAAAACTGTTTCTAAGCCTTGGCGATCGAGTACTTGGCTAGTTAACCCTAATAAGGGCCCAACAAGGTTCTTGGTTTACCTGATAGAGCTATTTCTACTAAGAAATGAAATAATTGTGGCAATAAGAAAGAAAATCTGCACCTCACCTTCCTCCATGGTTGCTCAACGGTCTCTTCGTGGCTGTGAGGAAATAACCGATTGACCTGCACCCATCCAAACCTCTTATTTCATTGGTCCCTATAACCTGCATTCCCTATTGTTTTCAGGGATAGGGGCATTGTTATGACACGATCCCTATTGTTTTTCCAGCCAATCACAAACCTTGTTTAAAATAAGTGCAGGTCGGCCCAAAATAACAGCCGTAGCCAGGTGACTTTTTCGGCGCGAAAATAACTTTGACTTTGCTGTAAGGACGGGTGGGGTAGGGGGTTGACGTCGTTGTTTTAAGCACTTTTTGGAATACACATATTTTTCGAGACTGCTAAAGGTCATTATTAGGATATTACAACCATTTTTTATGTTTTTTCTTTCATTAGGATTTATTTATTAATTTTTTTAACCTCTTGAATTTTTATCCTGTTGCTCGTTTTCTCGTTACTCCGTTACTCGTTACTGCGTTACTCTGTTTAGTAACACCCGAATTTATGCTTAGCTGGCGACCTTGTTTTAGTTAATGCCATTTAAGGAATATTCTTCGCCTGCCATTGTCAGATGTTAGTTTTTCATAGGTGGTTGTGTTTGTGATGTTAGAGCTAACCTTAGTTAGTCTCGTTGAAGTTCCTGTTTGGGTTTGTTAAACAGCTTTTAGATTTTTATCAGTTTGTTGCTTCTTACCGATCACAACCATGTAGGTTCAGTGATACCAAGACATAGTTACCCACACCGAGTTCACCTTGATTTAATTCCCACGGTCAGCTAACCCAAACATCTCCACCTTTGGCTAACAAAACCGCTACTATACTCGAACTAGTTAGTGAAAGAGTTCAAAGAAGAATAAAGACCAAGATGTAAATCAGATTCCTGGTACCTCATCGTGTAGCGAGCGAGTTGCTGAAACACACCCCCACATGTTTCATTCAGTGGGATAAGATCGACCATCAAGTGAAAACATGGGCAAAAATAAAGAAAAAAAAATAACCAGTTAATCGTAACGATCTTCACATTTTTAACTTGTGGATTACCCGTAGCGTAAGGAACAAGTTATTGTGGGCACTGCGATATGCAAATGTTTGACCGCGGTGAAAGCTCTAGTTGATAACAAACGCGAGAATGCACAAACATAAATCGCTGACCTCTTACCGCGCACGCTAAAAACGCGTAGCCGTTGTCACTACAACCGTAGTAGCACAAACATCAGAAAGCGCGGTTTTTGTGCAATGACTGGCAATCTAAATGCACTAAAACCAACTCACCCTGAGTTTTTCGTACGTTGTCGGAGAGAGCCTGGTACTGTTGAGGTTTAAACTACGGAGACTGGACATGATTACCAAGGATGACAGTCCATCATCAGTCACCAGCGTCTCGCACAAGTTTAAAGACTCCAAATTATGAAGCTTCTCAGCCACCATGAGAAGACCTTTGTCGCCAAACTGAAAGAAAAGAAAAAACGTACTCTTACGTATGAACTCATTCTCCACACGGAAACAGTACCGAAGGAATGAAACGTAAAGTTCGGCTTGATTTTTATCCACGTTTGTCACGAAGGTAAGGCTTTTTCTGGCTCAGACTCCATTGGAATCATTTCATTGGAATCGTTTTCCTCGATCTGCATAATTCTTCATATCATACCTTATTGGAACTTAATTTTGCGGGTCTTAATTTCGCGTTTTTCGCGAATGCAAAACAAAAAACAAAAAACAAAAAACGCGAAAATAAAGACCCCGGTCACGAAAAAAAAATCGTCACGAAATTTTAAAATACTCAAATAGAAAATTCAAATCACAGAAAAAAAATATATTGACTGGAAATAGCAACAACATATACAGGATGTGTATCGACTATATAACTTGTTAACTGATTATACTGGTAAGCTCCGTTTTTTATCTCCAGTAGGTGAAATAAAGTTAATTTGTAAAGCTTTAACACATTGCTTTCCCGGTTTAACCAGAAATTTAATGTAGTTGAGAATGCTTAAATCGCGAAATTTAATGCCCTTTTTTCATATTTGCGTGTTGAAATCGCGATAATAAAACCCTGCGAAATACTCTCTCGCCAAAATTGCTAAATTAAAATAACCGCGAAATTAAGAACCAATGAGGTAATCAGTCTCTCATGATCTAATAATTCAATCATCGTTTGATCATTGATATGAATGAAACATCTTGGAACGGACTTTTGAGTACCTTTGTCCCATTTGCTTTCAATACTCATTTTATTAGTAACAACCAAATGTTAAGGAGTGCAAGCGATAACGATGCATAACCTCTTACTTTGCGTAATAGAAGGTCAAAGCACGCAAGTAAAGGTTAAGAGTCAGGAAGAGTGATAGAACGTCCAAACGCGCGTGATCAGTGCATTCCATTTTTTCATAGTGGAAGTCCAAATGAATGCTAGCTACATACGTGCCGCGCATGTGTAACAGCAACTTGGAGATTGGGATTGCGGGCTCCTCTGGTCGCCCGCAACGAAATGAAATTTTGGCACTTGACACCAGGTGCTCTTGGAAGAGAAAGGCAAATCATAACGGAGCACATATCGAGTACTAACACGCTTGTCCCTTAAAGTTACGTACCCTTGTTGACTGCAAATTTAGGTGCAGCAGGGCGGGAAGTTGTACAAGATACTCGGCGCACGCGCTGGTCACGTGCGTAAACGCCAGGTTGAGGCTCTGGAGATTCCCAAATGAGTCGGACTTGAGGAGCCGAGCCAGGTCATCGTCCTGGGTAAAGAAGAATATTACTTCGCGGTTAGAGACGAATACGTGACTTAACTCCAGCGAAGGCGAGGATAAGTAACCTATAACATACATAATAGGGTCGTTTATACGGGAGAAAACAAGCCGCGGCTTACATAAGACGCGAAAGGAAGCATTCATACGAGCACGGCTTACATAAGACGCCAACGCATAACTGGTTCACGGCTTACTTCGAAGCCAGATCGGTCAGATGATGACGTAATTTGTTTTGCTGCCTCGCGTTATTTTCAACAATGGCTCGACCAAGCAAAAAAGGGAAAAGATTGGCTTTGTTCAGGAAAATCGCCATATTTTACATTGTCTTTTTCGTTTCAAATTAAATTTATGTTGTAATAGTTTGCCTTTTCTCTGTTAATCTTGTAATTATTAATTTTTATTCTCATTGTAACTTAGCAGCAGATTGTAACTCTCTGACCTACGCCCTATAAGGGACTGTGCAATAATTATCAGGAGGGGGGCCCTAAAACGGGGGGGGCATTACATAAAATTGCTGCCAAGATAGGGGGGGCTCAAAGTAAAATCACTCATTTGACCGAGGGGGGGGGGCCTTAAGTTTTATTCGAAATATAAATAAAATTAAACGCAATAAAAGATTCTCAATACAGGCATCATGATAGACTGTAACAAATATCAACACGAACAGCTGTTAAACGATTATTGAAAATATTCCATCAAAATGAAAAGCAAATTCACAACTGAATTTTTTTTTTTTTGAGTTTTTCAGCTTCCCCCATAAAACAATGGGAATCAAACAGATCTCGTAGACAAGCTTTGTCGGTTTTTGATGTGACAAAAAGAAATGTTTCTTCATCGACTGAATCGATTTGCAGAATTCCATATATATGTGGCTCATAACAAAGTTCAACAGGCTCTCCTCCCAAGGATCTAAATATAATGCAAGCTCTTTTTCGTCTGTTATTTGAAGCGTTCAATCTCCTGTTCTTTAATTTTTTTCTCTGCTTCTTTCTCTTTCTGGCTTCAGAAATTTTAGATTTTGAGCCAATGTGGTAAGCACCCCGGTACTTAGCAAATGCTTTGTCTAAATCTTCAATCAAGCGATCAACATCCTTCTCGATACTAGATGTTACATAATAACGTTTGTCATTATTGAAGCTGTGATGGCAGCTCAGTCCAGTTTTGAGTTTACCAGTGTGGTGGGAGGTGGGGGGGGGGGGGGGGTGCGACGTAATTTTTAACATAACAGAGGGGGGTTAGAACTAATTTTTGTTGTTTTGGATGGGGGGTACTGTCTAAGTTTTTGCTAGATAACTCTAGTTTTTCAGCCCCCCCCCTCCTGATAATTATTGCACAGTCCCTAAGCCTCTGGCTTTGGCATCTTATTATCGTTAACTTGTGCTGTGTGTACTTATTTATCAATAAAGATTATTATTAGTTAAAAAAAAGAAAATTTCGGTCAAGATTAGTACTGAGCTGTTGCGAAACTTGTGTGGAAACCTCGACGAAAAGTTTGTCAGTGATCATACCGATCGAGTGGTTTGAAAGAGATGTTCCAGCGATGGATGAGGTGGAGTTTAGACGAAATTTTCGGCTCTCTCGTGCAACAACAACAACCTTTATTATTACATCCAATTAAAGAAAATTTTTACATTTTACGATGGTCAATGGGAAAGAAAAAAAGAAATTGTTACATAAAATGATACATTATGTTAAAAAGATGCCGAGGAGCTAAATTAAAAAACGTTTGTTTTCGTGCTAGCTCCTAGCTATAAAATGATATCTTTCGCACAGTGGTGACAGGTATAATAGTAGCAAAGAAACAGAGAAATACACTAACACCATTTAAAAGTGAGCTACGGTCACCACATATAGGTTTCAGCCCACTGGCTGCCAACTATCACACAAATAACGAAGAAAATCGGTCTAGAACAGCAGGAGCTCCATTCGAGAGCTCCTTCGTCCGTGCAACACCTTTTTTCAACAACAGGTCATTTTCCCGCCACTGCAGCGCGCGTCTTTCGACCGTGAAGGTCTTAGCTGCGCATGCTCTATTTTCAATTACATCCCAGACCTTCATAGCCTCCCACGCAGGCGTTTTTAGGGGAGCTCGTATTTCTCCTCCCCCCCTCCCCCCCCCCCCCCCCCACCAAACGCCTAAGCAACCTAGAACAGGCGTTCCTTTCCCAAGTGTACCCAGTCACACTGTACCTTCCAAAGTCTGGAAGGTTGAACTTGACTGCAGGGCAACCCGATAATTAATCGATCTGCACGAAACACTGGGAAAGCTTTATGACCTCTAATAAATGTTAGACTCAGAGCGGAAAAAGTAAGATTTAGTCAGATTTTAGAATACTCCGTGTACTGCATTAATCTTAGCGAAGGAAAGAAAAGAAGGAAAAAGGTAACTCTAGGGTCACGTGTTTACACTATCCCGAGCTTATGAGTCGTGTTTAGCCTGTCAACACTTTATTTGAAAACTGTTGATTGGTCACTTACCACGCGAATAAAACAACGGGAAAGGAATGTCGTTCTCGGTTGAGCAGGCGTTTGTGGGGAGGGACGAAATACGAGCTCTCCTAAAAACGCCTGCGTGGGAGGCTATGAAGGTCTGGGATGTAGAGCATGCGCAGCAATCGCCCACGGCTTCAGAAAGCCGCGGACAACGTTTGAGTGCATTTATACGAACACTTTAACGTTCAAGGTGAGCCGCGGTTTAGATAAGCTAGCCCAGCCCAAAACTTCTCTGGCAGGATAAGCCGCTGCTTGAGCTAGCCTTGGGTTAAATGAGCCGTGAACGTAGATTTTGTACCATTAATTTATATGCGGTGTTTGCGTCGTATATAAGCCGCAGCTCATTTGCTCTCTTATAAACGGCCCTAATATCGGTCTACTCTCCCAACTGGGTCGAAGGGAAAACTCCTTCTAAAACGCCATGAGTTCAAATTTGACAAGACGGCCAGGACACTGTCATTTGACTGCTAGATAAAACGAAAAGAACACTGCGACTAGAATAGTGACCAATCCTGAAAAATGTTCTAGTCCGTACCGTGCCTGTCTATCGTTTACCTGCCTTCTGTCCTGCTAAACATATACTATTCGCGATGACTTGAAGACGTCTTTTTTTTAAGGTAGCCACCTACTTCACATTTTCACAGTTTTCTGTCAAGAGGAATTGTCTCGGCGAATTTCCCATTATCTCGACCTAACTCCCTGCAAGAAACCGCCATAACAAAAAACATTCCACCCCCGTGTTCCACTCACCGTTGATTTTGAAGGTAAGGTGAGAACTGTTGGTCCACCCTTCTCTTGCTACAACAGAATAAGAAAGCAAACGTATTTAATACTAATTCAAAGGGGTGGATTTTTCTGCTCAGTTTTTTCTATGAAGATTTTTGTTGTGTTTACTTTGCTAGTCTAGCTTCGTTCTTTATAATTTTATAAAAGTTTATATTACATTTAGACTTCCTTCGAATAATACGTACCATTTCCCTGAACTTGGCTCGCCTGAAAAACAGAGTGGAAAAAGCGACCATGTAAATAAATCACTTTTTCTGTCGTAATCTGGAACTAGGGAACGTAATAACTGGGTCTTTTTTTAAGTTTATCACTCGTTTTCAAATCATACCCTAAATTTCAAAGCCAATCAAAAATTGTTCTTATTTTTCAAAACCAGCCAGTACAGTAGCTTAATGGCTGACATAGAAATATGACACATTAACAGTGTAAAAGACGTTTTAATTTTGCATACAATGTTTAACAAATAAAACTATTAAATGAAAACTTGTTGATGAATTTGTTCTTGGCAACAGGCCATTTCCCAGTTGCCGCAAGCCTCTGTTTCAGAGCGAGGCTAATGCGCGAAGCCATTGATATGAAAATACTTTTTTTATTCCCATGTAAATAAAAGTCATTTTCACAGGAAAGGTTATGCACTTAGCTGCGTTTTGAAAGTGAGAGTCTTGAAACACGGAAATGGCCGTCTAGTTTACAACGATAACGCTACTGACAGAACATCCTCACGGAAAAATGCGTCTTGTGCCGAATAGCAGCATGGGACTGTTTTGGAGACGCTGTGGCTTCTTTAATTGGCTAGTACGAGGTTGCGCAAGAAACCTGGGTCAAACTTCATCCCTCAAAACAATCCCATAGTGCAATTCGACACAAACAGACCCAGGATGACGTGCAACTTCAAAAGGACAAAATGCATCAAATACTAACCCGAATATTATTTCTTTGAATTTGTTTGACACCAACTTACTTCTGACAAAGGGTCTCATAACATGTTTTGCCTTCCTCTGTGCTCTCCAGTGTAGATATTATGTGTAATTTTTCATTTTCGTCCTGCGGGACTTCAACTTCTAACATAAATGACAGTGTCTGGTGGAATGTGAGAAGAAGAAAAACAAGATCCAATGTAAAACGCAAATGCAATTGCTTATTGCACAGTTTATCGAAAAGCAGCTAGGCCAATGATGCATATCTCTTTCCCTTTACATGTCATAACAGTAGTGCAGAGTACATTCAAACATCTTTACTCTACCAGTAGAACAAAATATATTTCTGGTGTCTACATAAATGACATCTGCTAAGCAGAAGACACTTGACCGCAGGGTGACTGTGCTGAAGAGATAAGCGCTCACTAGCATGTTTAGCTGTACTCGAAAGAAACCTGGAAAAGACCCTCCTTGACATGACAACCCTGAACTCTAATTTTTATGCGAAAGGAAACCTTCCATAAATTGACCTTCAACCATTTTTTTTCTGATACCCTGTCGGCAAGTTCTCTCTTTGGAGGATGTCGCGAGAAGTCACGCGCGAGCAGCACGTGAAGGGAGGCGCGTTCTGTCGTGGATCGCTTCGCTTACCACTCGAACGGACAGCTTGATCGCGGGCTATTTTTCTGATTAAAAGCTCTGTAAAGGCTGTAAAGAAAAGCTCTCAGCGACAGAAATTCCATACTGATGACGCAAAATCTGTCCGGAATATGGTCAGAAGAGTTAATTGGTCGACGGAGTAGTTTCATTGTTTTAGCTATTGTTTACGAATGACAGACAAAAGACAAAAGGCCACAAAGGTCAAATGTAAACGCGATGAATCTCCAACAAAACAGTCAATATTTGTGGAATATAGTCTTCTCTAGAAGAAGCATTTGAGTTTTGCTGGAGCTCATTCACAGATGAACACAACACTTTTCCAAAATCGACCAGGGAAACGTAAAATTGAACAAATTTGCATTTGGAACCCCATGACTACCGGATTTATTAAGTAAACATTGATTTATGTCATCAGTATGGAATTTCTGTCGCTGAATCGCAGACGTTCCTCCTCGCGAAACGTCCCTAAGCGGCGATGAGCGAGGAGAAACGTCTGCCGTTCGCAGGCTACCACTTACCAGGGCTTGCAAACCCACTTACCTGAATAAAACTGCTCTCGCCTCTTAAGGCTAATAACATAAAGGGACCAAGCATGGAGTCTTTTAGATCCAAGAGAGTCTTTTTCCTTCTTCCACAACAATTTAGTAGTCTGGACATCTGACGAAAAAAAGCAACATTAGCCGATAGAAGATGCACACATTCATGCTCAACAAAAATCTCAAACATCCACGTCAACAAATCAGCAATCGGCTCAGAGCGTCAAGCCATCATCGCTTTTAAACAAGCAATGTCATTTTAAGCCATAAGTTTGGGATATTCTCGAACTTCAACTGAAGTTTGCAACAAGTCACCTAACAGAATGCTTAAAGTTCTTTGTCACGATGGCGTTGTAAAATCTGGAGATATAGACAAGAGAGAATTGCCACGAGACTAAACTGCGAGCAAGCTCTCGGAGTGCTCTGGCGGTGGGCGGCATTTGCTTGCCTAATCGCAGGGAATTAAAGTTCTTTCTATCTTTCACGTCCTGTTCACGTGTTTTTCAATGTTTGTTTACATTCCGCGCTCGTTTCCCCTTCGCACTGATTGGCCAAAATCTGACAGCTCAGACGACGGGGAGCCACAGGGGGCGGAATTCAAATTCCTGAGACGTGACTGCAAGCTCTTCTTCCTTTTCTGCCCAGGCGCGGATCCACACCGGTTTCCACCGTTTTACGGAAATCGGTCAGATTTTTCACGATAAACATTTTTAATAATAAAATAACAATAATAGAACTTTCTGGAAAATAGTCTGGACAAATGTTTTCTTTTTCCAATTTCCGGGCATTAGACAGAAACCCGAGAAATAAAGGGAACTTTAGGGACTTTAAAAATCAAAAAAAATACCGGGGGCTCTCCTAGACGCTTGCTCCCTCGGCCCCTCGTTTAGGAAATCGGTCAGTATTAATCCTAGATCCGAGCCTGCTGCCCTGCCGCGGCACAGCGCCCCGGTAAGCTTGCTCTCAGGCTACTACGAGACCAGCGTCTCTCCCTGATCTCCATTTATCCTTCTCCCTTTTTCTCTATTAGGCAAAAGGAAAAAGGTCATTTCAAGTGTAAAACCGAGTGCAACGATCTTCAGTCTTACAAGGTCATATCCCACTGGTTTTACAAGACAACTTACCACATGGGAGAAAAATTGTCCGTCGTCAAAACAGGAGACTCCTCCTGGGCAGATGATGTCAATCCAGCCATCTTTTCCCTTTCTGACTGGAAGAATTGATTGATGGACCTATAAAACCCGAGAAAAATGCGATTAAATCAACACAAGTTTCTTGTTGTCAGCTATAGTTCAAATGAAAGCTATTTGTACTAAACAAGGTAGTATTGTACAGGGTGTCTTTGAAAGCTGTAGATGAATACTTAAGTATTACTATTAGCAAAACCATTCTGTCATCGTTATCATCATCATCATCATCATCATCATCATCATCATCAATCTTTAATTGCACATGAAATCGTATCATATTTAATTGGCCTCCCTATGAGCCAAGTAAAGAGTACATGAACAAATAAAAGAACTACTTAACTAAGAAAGAGTTTCTCTAGACTAAATGTGTTGAAAATAATCTTTTCCATGCAACGAAGTTTTAAAATTACTCATACTGGGCAGCTGTCTATTGTGCTTTTAATCCAGTTTACTATCATTATTTTTCTGCAAGGATTTCTCTTGACGGTAGATAGACAAAATGATCAAATAAACAAAACCTGTCCTTGGTTACCTCACAGCGCTCATCGTCAGCAAATGCCTTTATCACTGCAATGATGTATCTATTCACAATACAAACAACAACGACAACAACAAATTTTATTGAAAATTGGAAATATAACTAATTACGTTACTTTCCCACCCGCAAATAGATTATAAACTAATCGAGGCGGGGGGAGCTGAAGACATATTACAAAACAAGATTTATATATAGATGGACTAAATAACAGTGAAGACACTACTACAGAGTAAATAGAAGAAACCATCCATAAAACAAGGCAAGTACATAGCGATGACGAAGAGAGGCTAACCTAAAGTATTAAATAACTTAATAAGACGCGAGACTTCGACATAATCATCTTCTAACCGCAAGAAATTTAGTGATAATTCCTTTATTTTTTTACGAAAGGACGAACGTTTATGTATTTTAATCGAATAAGGAATAGAGTTCCCAATTTGGGCACCGATTCTCGAGAAAGAGGCATACATTTTATCGGTTCTAGAGAACTTAAATAAACAAATACAAACACAAACAATTAGTGAGAAGCCCCTTAAGAGGAAAAAGCAGGAGACATAAATTTCTGTGACAATATGACTCATGGTGGCACAATCCAAAACCTGATAACATTTGCAAAAATAAATAGATTTATTTAAAAGTTCCTAAGTACATGTAGTGCTTACCTAAACCTCCTTGTTTATCAATCAGCACAAAAACTCTTACATGTAATTTATATTTATTATTATACTCATATTTTGTTACTTTTACATAGCCTGAATTTCATCCGATTACTACGACTCGAAGTAATCGGATGAAATTCAGGCTAACTTTTACAATGCCTAAGAGATTCCACTAAATGCAATATAATTAAAAATAAATTACGTAGAACCAGCCCTCCAGTTGTAGATCAGATCACCTGCGGTCAGGCGGTCCCGACTTTTGCGCTTTCCCCGAAAAAGCATCGCCTGATGGCAAGTTAAGTTGTAGATGATATACCGTAAATCCTCTATTAAGTCCCCCGGGGGGCTTATTTTTTTCAAGCACTTTTGAGGGGGGCTTATTTAATTTAACGAAATGCATCAACGGGAGCAAGGTTTCTCGAGGACGGATTTGTGGCTACCAGGCGCTATACTGCTTTTTCTAACAGTAAGAAAATGGTAACATTTCCCCACAAAGAACTAGAGCATAAAGTTGAAAAAGTTCAGAACATGGAGATGGAGGTCATGTGGCCGAAGACCAAAACCAATATGAATTTTCATCCTAAATGAACCATAACTGATCAGTCCACGTTAATTGTTTGTGAAGACAGAGGGGGCCTTATTAACTCTCCTCCTCTGAAAAGGGGCCGGGGGGCTTAATAGAGGATTTACGGTATGGCTGCCTCTAGTGTTACCCAAGCAGTCAAGACTAGTCTTAGGAAGGCTCAGTCTCCAGTCTCGGGTGTCTCGATGCGCCCTTGGGGAGTACCGCGGACGCATCGAGACACCCAAGGCTGGAGACTTCAGAGCCTAAGTCTTAGGCTGCAATCAAAATTATTCAACTTACAGCACGAATGTCTCATTCTTGAGAGCTCTGCAAGAGAACAAAATAATTACATTGTTTAGGGAAGACGGGTCATTAACAACCCTTCCTATGATATGGTCAAATTGAAATTAAGTCTACAATATACTAGACAACTCCTGCGCATGCACCGACATGAAAACCATATCGGATAGGGCATCTGTTCATACATAAGAACAGTGATTTATTTCAGAGCGATTTCTGTAACAGAGCGAGCCTGTACCGTGCCGATTTTGAAAGTGGAGCGTCAAAGATAGAACAGGTTTCTGTGCCACTCTACATGGTAGTATTGTGAACAGGTGTTTTACTATACTTTATAGTGGATAGCTTTACACGTCAGGTGCACCCAACGACGGTTTCCTCCTAAAGACATTGAAAACACTTTTTAGACTATCAAGAGTATTTTTAGATCTCTAGTAATGCATTCTAAGCGCAGCTATAAAATTTGTATCTGTTCGGTCATCCTAAGGGAAATTGAGTCTTTTCGAAATTACCAGGGCTTGAGTTTTATTTTACCGAAATTTTAGATGTAATTTAACGTATTCTTGGTTTGCAACCACGTGACAAGGCGGCCATGTTGGGGGTCAAAACAAAAGGATTTTTTCTTGACGAATTTACATGAAAATAGAGTTTAGTTCCCAGAGGAGAGAAATGCTTTTGTTCTTGACCACCAACATGGCCGCCGTGACGTCACGTGCAAACCAGCAATTGTGAAGGTGAGAATTTTACTAATCACATTTTTGAATCCGAAAACTTTAGGTTTCATTTTTTCTCCAAAAAAGCATAGCCTAACCTGAGGAGTGAAATGTGAAAAATTAAACTTTAGAAAGTCATAGGGGATTTATTAGATAAGCATTGAAAATTGTACATGAATGGAACAGTCATCTATAAATTTTTAGCCGTCCTAAAGGAATAGAAAATTCCAGGCAATATTTGCTTCTCCGAACAGATATTTTACGGAAAACAGTCGTCGGGTGCCCCTGACTCGTCGACATAAAAACTATTTGGTATAATGTAGACATGGCCTAGGGTTAATTTGAGGAAACTTACTCTTTTGTGAATGGAATTGGCTGGAGAAGCGTTGACAGACTTGGCCTCCAGTCTTCAAATTGTAAACTAAAATTACATCAACACAAGCCCCAATAAATAATGAAATTTCAGGTGAGATCACCGTTGCTAGCTACATTAGAGTCAAATTTATGGCAAACGTCAGAATCAAGTTGAGAATTTCTCAAAATAGAAAATAAGCAGAAAAAAGCTGTCCAGAACCATACTTCTGGATAAAACTGGCTTGAAACTATTTGTTTTTGGGTAGAAGTAATAAACAATAAACGATAATTAGGGGGGTAACTTGGACACGTGGTTCAAATATTTCACGTCTGCCGTTTGGCGTAAACGTGTTTCTAAATCTCTCGAATA
>NC_133202.1:15196014-15216014 GCF_958299795.1 Porites lutea
ATTTTCGAAAACAGCCTCCATCCTGAGGAAACTTTTTTCTCTTGTCAGTGTCATGTCTTTCGTTTCTTTGAATTTATGCTCCTTGGCAATTCGTCCACGGTTCCCTTGTTTTCATACAATCAAAAAAATAAACAATTTCAAAACCTTTGCGTTAACTATAGAGAGTGTTTCGGCTATTTCCCTCAGCTCGATGAGACCTCGTTTTAACAATGTAATCCTTATTCGAAAATAATTGGGACCTTAAACAGCCAGGACGAGTTTGTCGACGACGACGAGAGAAGACAAGTGAGGTCTGGGTCGAGAACGTCGTCCAAAGCGGCAAAGACAAATGTTTAAGCAAGCTCCTGTTTCGGCTCGTTTCCGAAGTAGGCAGACTGCACTAAATGGCTTCGTTTAAAGAAATACGAGAGTTGCTTCTTTTTAGCATTGAGAACAACACAATTAACGAGGAAGAATTTTTCCTACTCTCCAAAGGATTTAAATCAAACAGAACAGAGCTGGTTTTGTTATCCTATACATTTTACAGGAGTTAATTGCTGGAGGCAAGATTTCCGTACAGTCCCTCTACTACGGATATACGACTCTACTCACGTTGATCAAGTTTACCGGCAACAGTATATACGAAATATAGTGAAAATCTTCCTTTCGAGAGGCGGACATGTACATCTCAAAACATATAAACAAAAAAAAACAGTGTGGATGAGATTGCCGATGCTTCGATAGATTTTCCTTGGGATCTTTAATGGGCCTCTTTCATGCAAGGGTCCCGAGTATCAACACCTTTTCCTTTTCCAGTTAAATAGTGCTTCTGGAAACGGATTGCAGTTCTGAAACATTTAAGGAGAACATAAACATTTTACTTTTACGCACGGGTTCTTTCCCGCCGAAGCCATTGAAAACCACGGCTCACGGTTTACCGAAAATCTCTCGCAATCTTCCTCCAACGGCCCAACCTTCGGCAAAAAGTACAAAAAAGGTTTCCTTTTTTCAAATATTGGTATTAAACAAGGTAAAATGGGCACAGAAACGTCAAAGATTGCTTTGAATGCTCACGTTCACCTGAGGACGGCAAATCAACAGATGTCACGTCCTAAACGCCATATGGACGACATCACTGACATGCGCAGAAGTTGCCGGCTTCGTAAGAACACTTCTGGTCGGCGTCCACTTGGCTTGTCGTCTAGGTTGCTTAAGGTCCCTATTCTCCTAAGTTTTCGCCCCTCATTCACCGCGATGAGGGAACCTTCTCTGTCAGAGTGCGTCCGAAAACCATAGAAACAGTTGATTGACGTCCACGAAAACTCGGGTTTAAACAGAGAGGAAAAAACCCTTCGAGGGCGCGCAAGCGTGTTAGTGGTAACCGCTGTAACTCGGGTTTCCTTTTCTTTTGTTCAAAAACATTCCTTTGGATAATTTTCTTAGTTATTTTTAGAGCATCCAATCATCAATTTGTTGACAAAATTAATTAAACTGAATTTACTTTTTAAGCTTTCACATCTGAATTCAAATTTCGCACTAACCCTGGGTTATCTTAACCCAGCTTTGAACAACCGGGCCCAGTTATCTTTAAAAAGCAAACAGTTGACAACGTTATAGATGTAATCATTAATTTTACAGTATTGGTAATTCCACATGTAGATAATCACTGAAATTTACTATAATATGAAACCGTTACTGGCGAGTCTTCTTAACTCGTGTTGATTAAAGACCCGAGACCACAGTTTTTGTGGTGAACGCCGAGGCACAATGAATTGTGTTTGAACACTGGTTCACTAACACTACACCTCTCAATTCCACACGTTTCAAGGGAATCATCAAAGCCTTCAGTGGAATGTGTGTGCGGCTCACGTGAATACCTTTTCCAGTAATTTGGTCTAGTGTGTTGATTTTAGTGACATGAGTGGCGCTACTGTGAGCTGGTATATAAGTTTTTCCGAATAAATAACATAGAACTAAAATGTTCGTTTGTCCGGTGCCAAAATATCACAAGTCATGATGAAATGGCGGCGTCGAGCTTCACAACTCAGTAGATTTACTCTGTGGCACAACGGACGCCGGGCTACACAACTCGGTAAATTTACTTTGTGGCACAACGGAGGCCGAGCTACACAACTCGGTAAATTTACTTTATGGCACAACGGCCGCCGGCTACACAACTCGGTAGATTTATTTTGTGGCACAACGGACGTCGAGCTACACAACTCGGTAAATTTACTTTGTGGCACAATGGCCTCCGCGCTAAACAACCCGGTTTGATGCATGCACCAGGTCCGACCAGGAGTCGCACACATTTTCAGACAGTGATGAACCATGCTGAAAAATATGAAGCCTTAATCCAAAGTAAAATTTTACTCAGGGTGTTTTACTTCAGCAAACTTTTGAAAGATGAACGCTTTGGAAGATTCAGATCGGTAGTAGACCTTCAGCAAACTCTTGAAATATGTACGGTTTACGAAGATTCAGCAAACTTTTAAAAGATGAACGCTTTACGAAGACAGAATAGCAGACCTCAGCAAACGTTTGAAAGATGAATGAACGCCGAGACATACGAATCACCACGTGAGTTAGCGTGTCAAACTGAGGCAAAACGTAAGCAGCGCCTCAAAGCGAGGCAAATGTGTGTCGACACAAATGCAATCTCAAAAAACCTCGTTTATAAATTGCACAGGACACCCAATAATGCATAGAGCACCCAACAGAAATTAGGGATTGCGTTTTCGTACCTCGAACGCAAATATGGGATGAAACATACTGAGCTTTTAATCGACTTAATACAGGGTGTCCGCTTACCATGAGATCCGCTTTATGCAGGCTTTACTGTATTTTTGCATGAGGGGTGGGGGGTCACATGATTGCAAGCTGTGAAGACCAATAAACTTTGGGACAAACAAGAAAAAAAATCATACAGATCACGCTCAGAGCACACTTGAACCTGCAACATCCTGATTGCAAGCCTGACACACTAACCACATCTAATTTATGTAATAATGGTTGTTATGACATGCAACTGATATTCTGAATGTAGATGGTATTATTAAGGTGCAACATTTGCCCATTAATGATCTTACACAACAAACATGTCTTTAGTTAAAATCAATTCTCCATAACTTACATTGTGTCCAGGACTGTCATGAAGCACCGTAGGAATTTAGTGTCAATTTCTTCACACTTGACAAGCCTAAAATCAGATAAGATACTAACTGTTAAAGAAAAAAAACAAGCTTATTGTATTACTATCATGCACAGAACATGAAATATTGGTACTGAGATTTGTGGGAGGCAGCGTGGCCGAGTGGTTAGAGCGTTGGACTTGCAATTCGGAGGCCCCGAGTTCAAGTCCCGCTCTGACCGTTAGCTGGATTTGTTCACGGTAGTCCCACGTTCAAATCCTCGACCACGCTGTTAAATAGCCAACTGTTCTGCCTCCGGGTATTTGGGATTTTTAATCCTGTTATGTTTGATTATATTTGAATCATTTGTTTTAGTCATTTGCTCGGCCTCACTAGCATAAATGTTATAAATACTGCCGAGGATAAAATTAAAGGAATTATAAGGGTTTTTTATTCTTCCATTTTGAAGTGATGTTTGCACAAGATTAAGATTTCAAAGAGCAGATGGAAGGGAAGCAAGGAAGAAGTTAATAAGAGTTGATACATGATTAAGATGGACACTTCCTTACATCTCACTCCATAAACTAGAGGGAGGATGGTTACAAACTTTGGGCCCAAATGTTTCTGGGATTGTTAGGTGGACGAGCTTTAGTACTGTTACGGTTGATTGTATCCAAGGCAACCATAATCCAATCATAAAGAATGCTTCTCTACAAAAATGATCTCAGAAATTGTTGCACTAAAATTTTCTGATCATTCCCCATTAAGTTTATGCAGTATTACATGTGAAAGAGAGAGTAATGTTCTGTTGTTGATGTTGTTTTTGTTAGAGAAGAGGGTTACAGAAAAGATCAACACAATATATATGTCAAAAAGAAACATACAACTTGTCACTCTGGTCAAATGTGGAGTAGACAGCGGAAAGAACAACAGCAACTAGATTAGGAAGGACACGAGGATGTGGACATGCAGCTCCAGGACTGTGAAGGCTATGGAACATAAAAACATGATCAAATGAGTTTCACTTAATGAGTCAGTATCATGTTTAACTGTAACAGGCAGTAAAGCCTAGTACTAGGAGAGGTAGTCAAAGGTATTTGCAAGAGTCTCATGTTTTGCTCATCAAAGGTTTAATACCGTTGATGCATGTTAAAGATACCTTTGGAAAATTCCAAGCCATATTTGACCACTTTGCTCAAATCTTTGAAGCAAAACAGAGTTTTTTTCACCTTATACAACAGGCCAAAATGGGCTTTACCGCTTAACACAATATGCAAAGGTGATTTAGTGTAATGCAATGTGCATCAGGACAACAATATTATCTTGGGAGCTATAATTATAATGAAATTTCAGTAAATAAAACAGATTGATTGACATTTGGTATCATCACTATATAACACCTGCCCTGGTCTCGCAACTCTGACTTTCAATGGTTGATGAGTGATCATAGAGCCCTGATCAAATTAAAATCTACTCCTTATGGGATGAAATTTAGCTACTGATACCCTTACAGACGGAATACAATGATTCGTTACTTCTTCAATGTTTACATGAAAAATCAAGAATCACACAAAAAAAACCGACCCCCACTATTTCATCAAGTGTAAAATGGTTAGTTTACACAAATCTACAACAACTGATGTGCTCTAACAACAGGAAGCCCAACAATTCACTTGACAAGAAAACTGTATGCCTGAAAGAACATGCACACTAACTAACCTCTTCACAAATTCTCTAACAACATCTGCATCTTCACCTTTACAGAACAATGTATAAATATAATCCTGAACAAACATTCGAAGATGGGGATATTTACCAAAATCCTGTGGAAGACAAAAAATGAACCTACAGGCCGTTGCCAAATGGAGAAAGAGGCACCACAAGAAAGAATCTTGATTTTTCCTTACAACTCATTCATGCCAACACCTGCAGGTACTTTTGTTTTCTTGAGATAACTTGCAAAAGCCAAGTCAAAACAAGTCAAATGTTTAGTTAGTTGGCCAACTAGTTATATAATAGGCAAGGTTGCTCTAACTTTTTATAGATTAGATATTGCTTATTCTGTCTCAAGGAAGATTGTGAGGTGTGTTGAAATAGCTTGTTTACCACTAGCATGCAAACACTTTCACATACTTGAGTAATACATGCAAAACTAGGCAGGGTTCCTATTTATAGCTGAGGACTGTTAAAAGCAGATGGCCTTTGACATTTAGTTGGAGTAAACAAAAAGCCTACAATGTAACTAAATAGCAAATGCAAGAAATTCTAAAAAATAATAATAACCGTTCAACGTTCAAGGATGTGTTGAAGGGAAGGGGAGAAAAAGAGAGCGCTTCAAGCTCTGAAACTTTAATTTTTTAAACCCAGGGTTCCCAGCATAATATTACAATAATTTTTACACAAAACCTACGATCTCCTAGTTGCCTAAAGGTAAAGGCAATCAACAAGGCTATCATGGGCTGCCACAGAACATTACCCTGACTTTCTGTCCCTTTTCATGTGTGCATCTGCGTTTGGCTTGGGTACGTATACCTGGCATAAAGAGTGTAGCTGCTTGTACACAACAAGATGATTTTTTCCTAGGTGTGGGGTTCTAATCTACAATGACCTTCTGGTAGTGTGTGTTTCAGCTGGTCATCACTGAATGACAGGGCTTCTGATATTCTGCGATGTTGCAATTTCGCATAACTGACCTCAAATTGCAACTTTTCACAGAATTCGTGAAAAATCACACAACTTGTACAAAATCGCATAATTTGAGAAATTTAAAAGGAAATATTCACTTTAACTTACGTTTTTCCACAATTTAAACGAAAAGAATTAAAAGAATTATTATTTTCTGTAAGTGGCGGACCAATGGCAATCGATATATTCTTTGAAGCTGTCCTTTGATCCGCCAATATTTTCAATGTAAGTATCAACACGAGAACAGTTCGATAGTCTCAAGATGTAGTTGTTTTTCGATATTTTCGCTGAACATGGATAAGTTTGATGTTAAAACGCCGAGTGTTTTTTCGCAGCAGAAAAAAGATCGCACCTTCCTGTAAATATAAGTCCAAAAGATAAGGCAAGAATTTATCCCGACGGTACATTCACACATTCATGTGGGTCTGATGTTTTGCTCTTCATGTAACATTGTGGTCGATCATCTGCGAAAGTGTGCGATGGACAAGAATCGGTCTATCCTTTACCAGGGAATGATTTAGACTGGTACCAGCTTAAGCAGAGGGTGTCCAATTTTACTCTAGGTTTGACTGTATTCGTATGGTAAAGTGTATTGTTTGGACATCATTGATCAATGCATAGCTTCAAATGTAACAAGTTTGCATAGCCCACAGAAACATTTCTATATGTAGTTTGTTCATTGACAAGTTATTTTTGTTTTGTTAGGTATGCATGGTTTGTTGAGGCAGACTCTCAAAGTAATTGAAACTTATTAATAAAAGGCCACTTGCACTAAGAGTTCACGTGACTAATGCTTCCTTTAAACAATGAGTTGGAATCTTGCTGATGCCAAAAATTGATAGAGCACATAAAAATTATCTTACACCCGAAATTTGAAAGGAAACGCATTTAAGGGAGATATTTTATGGCACTTTGATTTTTCAACAAAGTAGTATGATTTGTATTAGCCACCATGTTGGGGGGCATACTCTTGCCCTCCAACATGGCGGCCAAAACTACTTTTTGCTTATATCTTGTTAAACGTTTGATAGTTTCGCTCAGATGTACTGTAAACGTTACTACATCATCTTTCAACATTTTCCTTAAAGTTTAAAGTTTTTTCCTTAAAGTGGAAAATTTGTGTTCAGAAAGAGATAATTCATAATTTTAAAAAATCACATTTTTGGTCACGTGACCAGCTACGAACTTACTCAATTTAAGAAAATGCTGCGGGTTTCAAAAACCAAATCACTGCCATTTTGTTTAAGATATGACCCATTAATCGTTTTTCGAAAGAAAAATCATATAACTTTCATTTTCATAAAAACTATGTCACATGTCCTCTTAGAGCAAATGGCCTATTGACCTGTGAAACAGCAAAGTTGACAAAGTTGACAAAGTTGACTTAATTAACAGTTCTCAGATGCTTTTATTGTTTCTTTATGCTGTACACTTGCAAAATTTGTTGGCTATAACAAGGTTTCATTATATCCAGGTTCTTTTCTGTATATTTTACTATTACTAGGGTAAAGAAAATTGTTCGTTATACCGAGGACTTCATTATATAGATATTTAGTATATACACACTCAGTGTTCTTGGTAATTCAAGCAATCTGATTGGTTAGCTATCTCGGACTATGACGTTATATTATATTCACCGCGTTAGGCGGTGAATATATATAAAGCAGAAAAAAATCGCTGTCGTGAACTGGGTGTTTTGCCAAAGTTTCATAGTAAAGCCTTTTTGAAAATACACGAATATCCAAGTGCTGATGACTTTGAAGACAAGAAAAGAGTTCATGGTGTTTAAACAGCGTGATTTATTGTGAAGTGGTTTACTTTAGCTGACTTTTTGTACGCTCGAAGCTATGTTTACCACTACAGAGGAAAACGAGGTCGCTTTGTCACTGTTTTGTGCTTTCGGGATTTTCTCGCAAGACCAATTTTGCCTATAAATAGAAGTTAATTTATGGAGAAAAGAGGAAGGCAAATATTTTCGAAAATCGTACGTGCCAGCAAGTTAACAAGGCCAAGAACTTTGGAGATAAACAACGCTCACCTTGATCGTAGCCGCTGTTGACAGCATTTGCAAGAAGCGACAAAGAAAACTTTCTCATTCACGGTGAGTTGACAGAAACAAATAAAGCTCTACTTTTTTTCTCAGAATTGGGTAGCAATTTAAATTTTCGGCGTTTTCTTTTAAACCGTTGATGCTAAAGCTTACAAAACTCGATACAAAAAGATTAAAACAATCATTTGTCATGTTTGAAGATACTGTAAAGATCTAACTTTTGCGCGTCCACTGTTTACGGCTTCGTGTTCACGCATGAATTCACCCGTCAATAAAACTAATCGTTTTTTAATGGTTTCCTTTCTGATTCTGTTGAGATCACTTCGTGTGAATACACTAAAACAATTATTCACCTCAGGCTCAGTTAATATTGTTGAATAATCCCCTCGACTTCGTCTCAGGGATTATTCAACAATATTAACTGAGCCTTCGGCGAGCTTCCACTTTAATTGCCTGTTGGTCAGCAAAAAAGTAGTTTTCCTCCTCGGAGACCCTATAACACAGTGTCAATTAGCTAAAGAAAAATCGCATAATTTGCCGCATAATTGACCTTTCTTGCCGCATAATATACCTTGAAAATGCTGCATAATTTCCGCCTTTTTTCGCACCCTATCAGAAGCTCTCTGGATAACTTAAAGGAATGGGCTCTGTTGCATAAACCAACCAAAGACTATTTTTTTTGCAACCATTTCCTTTGTTCTAGAGGATTTTCACACACAGCATGACAGATAACTTGGTCTACGACAAATTAACGAGCATAGGAAACACGAAGAGAGCATGGGAAAGCTGTTATGAATAAAAGAAACAGTTGCTGAAAAGTTGCACTTTCCGTAAGTTTTAGTCGCTTTATGCATCTGGGCCCTGGCCCCACTGCAGATAAGTTCAAAAATGGATATAATGCTACCACTCTAAAACGAAAAGCTCTATATAGTAAATAACGCAGGTTTTCCATACACATAACCAGTCAGTTGGCGATAAATATGGTGGAAACTATCCAACCGTTGACCAATCAGGGCTTGGTCTTATAGAAAAGTGTTTGCTTCACATTGTCTGTGGATATACCGTAAAATTCCGAAAATAAGCCCCGGTGTTTATATTTTTCAAAGGCCCTTTTTGAGGGGCTTATTTCTGGAGGGGCTTATATAATATTCGGAGGGGCCTATCTACGGAGGGAAATTTGCGTTTCAAAATCGATTGGGCTAGCCTTATGGTTGGAAGGAAATTTACCGGTTTTGCCTTTTTAACTCGTAGGGACGCGCGAGCGTACCACGAGTTATTGCAGGGACAGAGATATGCAAATGAGTCACTCGCTCACTCGTAGTAGACGGACTTCGTAATTAATCGGGTCCGAACTCGAGAGTGCGAAGATCTAACGCTTCCGAAGAAGCACGCGCTCTTGAAGTTCGGTGGGATCAAATTCTTCGCTGAGAGCGTGCATCGTTCGGCGTTCGCTGCTCAGACTCAGAGTTTTCTTTATGGCAAATTTTCTACAGCACGGTTAGAGGTCTTACCAAACTTAAGACACGCAGGAGTCTTTCAAATGAGTACGATGGTTAACTTGGGGATTGGATTTCAAGAGCCTTTGACTCGTCCAGGCGTTAGACTTGACGAGAAAATGAGCAATTACTCTTCTGACTCCGAAAGATCACGGGGGATATACAAATTCCAGCTCGCTGGAAAGTGATCTGAAAGTAAGCAAAGGTCATGCCATGCTATTCTTAATAACCTGCATGGGCTGAAAATGGATGTCATTTTGCCCATTAGCTTCAAAATAACAGCAGAAATCGAGATAAGAAACATATGTTTTGCCTCCTACTTCGTTGACGAAGTGTATCGGCTTTGTCAAGCACATGTTATTTTGTTCATTCGTTGCCATGAAATGCGTTGACATTATTTTTTCATTGTCAATAGCTCGGTTAATGCGGCTCGATCATACTGAACGAATTTGCTGGCGGAAGTTCCATAGATAACGCATTAACTTAAAGAGTTTTCGCCAGAGTGATGTAATCAGCCTTCGTGGTGTAGTGGTAAAGTAAAGTCGCATACAGCCGAAGGTTCCGGGGTTCAAGTCCTGCTTTGTACCGTTCTTTTTTAATCTTCTTCCTTTCTTTTTTTCCCGTTTTTGGCTTGTTTTGTTTGCTTATTTGTTTTTTTGCTTTTCTATAAACATGTACCTAAATAACCGTTATTTAATAAATGCAATAAACAAAAAGAAAAGTATTGTGTTTGCAGAGCAAAGATAGTATATTAAATATATTGTACATGGATAAACAATCTGAATTTCTATCATTTCCTACAATTTACTGTGGGAAAACCAGAGTTGATAACCATTTGATCATTTTCTAAACAATGTTCCCACGAGTTGACGATAGGCTTTCTTTGATTTTACTTTGTATTTGAGGGCAATTTCCAAGTACAAGTCCCCGGGGGGGGGGGGGGGGGGGGGCTTATATTTGGAGGGGCGATTTAACGGAGGACTTTCTGCGTTACGAGTTTGGGGGGCTTATATTTGGAGGGGCTTATTTTCGGAATTTTACGGTAATAGGTGTTTTAGTCCGGTGATAGCATGCCACCCAGACAGAGTAGAAAAATATCCTTGTCGTTTTATGCTTCTGAAAATACATTAACCTCACCCAGTAGCCACTATCTCTACCACATGTTATAAAAGTCAGTAACTTCTTTGGAAAAGCCCATCTCAAATCTCAGCCTTTAAAATAGTGTCTATAAGGCA
This sequence comes from Porites lutea, assembly GCF_958299795.1. Classification (NCBI taxonomy): domain Eukaryota; kingdom Metazoa; phylum Cnidaria; class Anthozoa; order Scleractinia; family Poritidae; genus Porites; species Porites lutea. Next base: position 15,206,591 of record NC_133202.1, read on the forward strand.
AGCTACAAATTTAACTTAATAATACTGGCCAACCTATGCTGTGTACGCACATAAAAGTCAAAGTAAGAGTCTTACCATGTTGTGCTTAAGGATTCTGTGAGCAGCTGGAAGGAAAACATCTAGTATTTCACTGTTACAAAGTTGACCTTTGCAGTGCTAGAGCAAATAACAATAAGATGTTAACTATTTCAACAAAAAAATTTCTGTCTATTCTGATAACAATATTGTTTTTAATATTATAATTTTGTAAACCGTAGCCACATTCCACCCCAGTGAGCATGCACAACGAAATGAGGTCGAGCATGGAGGACACTTTAAAATACATCACCGTATTTTGTCATCCCATGCCTCTAACTGGTATCCATGTTCACAGGAATGCAATAAAAGCAGATGATCAAATTTTGACCATACAAAAACAGGGCTGTCATTAAGGGATAGGAGCTGAAGACTTCTGCCTGCTAACTATGAATGGGACCCCTGGCTACTTTTATAGGAAACAAGACATATGAGTGCGTGAACTCAGCCTTCTTTTAATTTATTGATAGAAAAAAAATGAAAATGTGCAACAGGTTATTATGGTACTACAACCCATGTGAATTTTGATGATGATTGATATGAATAAATGGAAAAAAAATACTAGTCCCTAGCAAAACAGACTGGAAAGACAAACATTCCATAGGGTTGCACTTGACCATGAATGCATGCATAACAATGTAATGAGTAGTAAACGAACATTTTGAGGACCAAAACGTTAAAATAACACCCTAGTAGTATAATATGAAGAAGATTTTGGTTGGAATAATTATGCCAGATTTTATTTTGGTTGCTGATCAAAGTGATACATGTAACTGTAGATGCTAAGGGACGGACCTTGCCTAGTCCCTAGGCCTCATTATTCCGCGCGGCCAAAGCGTTTCGGGTCACGTGGTCCAAGCGAAAACGTGAGGCCTGGACAAAAATCCTCAAAAGCTGCCTCGTACCCAGACGTCTCCCTCTCGATGAAAATGTGCGCGCAAGGGAAGGCGGGAAGGAGACAACGGGCTTCGCCTGCCGTCTGTACCCTTCCCATGGTCCCTTGCGCTTCATCACCAGTCGCTCGCCTCTACCTTGCGAAAAACGAAGCGCCTGCGGAGGAGGCTGCCTCAAAAGTGAGACAGCTCTCTGGCGATGGTAAACAAGACCAGTGTTTCGCATTTCAAGGTTAAAAATACACCTCTTAAACACACAGATGACAAAGAAAACTTCAAAAGAATGCTTAGTTTTCTTCAAGTTGACATAGAGAGGCTTTTCTTTATAAAATTGTCCTTCGAGGAATTCAAAATATACGAAATTTTCATCACGGCCGATCGGAGCGCTTGGCCTGTTTTGAAACGCCACCAAGCAGCGAAGCTTTTGAAGAATTTTCAGGTACATTTTGTACTCTATAGTCAAGAAAATTACGTATTTGTGAATATTTTATATTAAGACGTTTTATACTTTTTGAGATCAGCTTGAGCGCCCTGATTTGAGATTTGTGTTGAATAATTTTTGCCATGTGCTCAGCCAAATTTACTTGCGAGAACGGATCATCGAGCCAAATTTGTGTTACGCGAATCGCTTTTAAGGATTAATTTATGGGCCTCTAGATAAAAATTTTCCGAGAAATAATTTCTCTGTCTGTTGTTGTGTGTTCTTTCATTGATTAACATTAGCTCAAAACAAGATCCTGAGACAACGCATGCAAGTTTAATTTAATGCCTCTCACATTAATACACGCATCATTTCCGTGAATGTCGGCGAATTCTATAGGATTTTTACTTTTAGATTCAGTTTCTGGGCACTTTTTGATACGCAGTTAATGAATTCTATTTGAAAGTATGATTTCTCTGATTATTCAAGATTTGAGGTCTAAGTTTACAACACAGAGGCCGGGTCAATATTGTTTTTACTTTGAAAATTCGCGAGCGGCAAACTCCGATAGCTCAGTTGGAATGATGAGATTGAAGGAGCAGTATCAATCTTCATAGGACTATGAATAACATTCTGATGACTTTTCAAAGCCCGTCGGCAAAAGTCGATCCCGCAAATATCCACAAGGGTTGTTAAAAAAATCAAAATCTCCTGCTGCTTACAACATTGAATTTCAAATAGCAACGCACGCATGCGCATTTTGTTTTTGACTAGGCGTTTTCCGCCCGTTCGCCTCGGATACGTCATCGAAATGAATTGACCGATAGGGACTGAGAAAACGCCGTACAGGGACTAGGCAAGGACGGACCATGGATGGGGGCCGGTGGGGAATTTTGAGCTGCATGAAATTTCAATGTTTCTTCGTTAACAATTCCCTTGCATTAATTTTTTGGGGGGCCAGTGCAGAAATATTTTGGGGGCTACTCGGCGCGCATGAATTTTTTTTTAAAATAAGATAATTCCTTTCACGAATATTTTTTGTTGTATGTTAATGCCCCCCCCCCCCCCCCCCCACACACACACACACACACACACCCCTTCTTCCCATAACTTTTCTAATGGCCAGTCCCTAAAACGCTACCAGTGTGTACCTCATTGGGGATAATCCCCAAACCAATTAAATACAGAAGATTATAATCGATTTTTCAACCCTTTTCATTGCAAGCATGAATGTACAGTAGAAAATTTTGGCACTTCTAACAATGTTAGATCGATCAAAATGGAGTTTTGCAAGATCAAAACAGTCTGTTGAAGAAATTTACAAAACTCCCACTTTCCTTAAATTTAACAGTAAGCATAAAATGCCCATTTTTTACGTAATATATCAAACATGAGATGCAGTGTTTCATCACCAGATGAAACACCGAGAAGAGAGTTGAAAATACGACGCGCAGCGGAGTATTTTTGACGAACTTCGAGGTGTTTCATCTGGTGATGAAACACTGTGTCGAATGTTTGATATTTCTTCTCAAACAAAATCATTTTTGAAGGAGAAATTAAGGATGCAAATACTAAGCAGTGTTTCATCCGATTTCCAAACACTCATTAAACATTAATTTCCTTTGTATTTTCTTAATGAATTATTAATAAGTTTGAGAAAGTGCTATAAATGTAGTCTTCGATTTAACTTAACAATGAAATGTTGCTCGGTCGATCAAAATCATGGCAAATTTAGCATCAAACAACTAAACCATAACACTACCACTGACAAAAAAGCTGCCTCATCTTCTTTCACCTCGATAACGTTTCGTGGGTATTTTGCCTCTAAGCCAAAGAATTCGAATGAAATCGACCTTGTGATATTTCGCCAGAACACGCATGTTTCTTAAAGAGAAGATGTCAGAAGACAAAACCAAGCCCCGACCTTCACTCAGCTCTTCCTAAAAGGAAGGCTGAGTAAATAGATGGATCGATCGATTTGCGCTTTGTTCGTTGACTTTGTTCTTTTGTTTTTGTTCCATTATGAAATGGCAACAAAAAATTAAGTTCATTTTTTACAAAAGGGAGAATGGCAGTTGAATCTGAAAAGCACGAAAATGTTCATTAGAGTTGTTGAAAGTCTCAATGCCATAGTTTGACCTAAACCATTTTTGAAATGACCCAATTTAAAAGGTCATATGGGACATATGACCCACTTTGACCAATTTCTAGATTGAACAATGCCTGCCTACTTATTATATTTACCCTGCAGCCACTTGATATCTAAGTGACAGCCCTGCTTAAGGTGATCTGAAATAACGCACTGCTTCAAGTGATGGATAACTGTGTAGTTACCTTGCCAAAAAAAGCGCACACTTCAGGGGAGAGCTGAATGTACTCCAGAAAAGGTGCAAGTGTCTTAAAATCGAAAAATATAGAAATATTTAACACAGACAACACGAACAATGTTAAAGGACAGGCATTCAAAACAAACAATTATCCTAACAGTACACTCTTCTGCCAGCACGATAAAACTGAAATGATTGGTTGAGGAGATTTCAACTAATAAATAAAAACGAACCACAATGGGTAAAAATAATCAGCGAATTACTGTATGATACAGAAATGATAATCTTTTCCCAAATTAAAGCCTATTAACAAAATACATATTACCCTAGCAAGAAGAAAATAATCTTCCAAATCTGCACGACTGTTTCAAGTTTTTTAACTTGGAAAACTTGGACAAATTTTCACTTGATATATATCCTTCCTTTTGCAGGAAACTTCCAAACCTCGTTTTAAACGAACAACCACAAACTCAACAATTCTCCTATGTTGTATTTTGTTACATCGCAGCGTCGTGTCAAAAACTTTCCCGGACAAGTTGGGCAACCTAAAATTTTTCAAGCTTTCTTGCTGTCAACATGACTGGCTGCAAGTTAATAATGATTGGTTCTCATGTGACATTTGACGTGACAGTGTAGGCCCCAAAGGAGCGAAGCTATTTGGGGGCGTTTAGTAAAATGTCTGGGCTAAGCGCCAGACATTTTCTTTCCTTTCCCACCCTTCCCCTGCTCCTACTTTTTTGCTCCTTTTTGCCTCGCACGTCTTTCGTGCTTGCCTAAAGGAAACAAAAACGACTGCTAGCGTCGCAGGCTAATGTCCCGGGGGGGTACTTTAGGAATTTCTGGGTGGGGATGTGCCGCTGGGACCCTGGAACCCTTAACCTATACCAGAGCTAGTTCAGCTGAATTTTGCTACCCTATACTAGAGTAAACTCCCCAAATCCCCCCTATCCTAGAGTAGCTGTTTCCCTTGTCCAGATAAAATCTTCAACCAACTGATCAGTTTCCTGAAAAATGATACCCTATTCTAGACCCAAAAGCTCTGATTTATATACCCTATCCTAGAGTAAACTGCCTGAAAACCATACCCTTCACAGCGGCACATACCTATATAGCCCATATATGGCAGTACCCCCCCCCCCCTTCCCGGGGCTAATGTTTGCCTATCACAAAGGCGGAGGGAATCAAGATTAAAATCTTTTGCAGCAGCACATAATTATTTAACAATTATTCCAGCAACAAGGCGCGTAGAGCCAAGTTGGCTATAACTACCTCATATCCAACGAGAGCAAATGGAATAATTGTTTTATTAAGTTTTTTTTTAAACTCCAAACGTGTGGTTATTACAACTGAATTTTAGAAAATTTTATTTCAAATATTACAAAACGACCGGATATTAATGAAACTTCCGGTAAACCAAGGGAAAATCACATGACATGTGCACCGTTTGCGAACTTAGTTGAATGAAAAACCTGAAAGGTAAGGACGCTGTGCCTAAATTATTCTTGACAAGTACTGTTTGCGCTCTCCCTCGCTGTGACTGTGGAATTTGACGCTGGATAGGTCGACCTGATTCCACTTCAATTTCGTTTTCTTCCTCCACTGAATCGGAGCTGCACAAAGACCCAGCTTTATTAATCAATTTGTAGTTCATGGTTGTTGTTGTTCAATGCAGGAAAGCCGCTCGTTGTAGGATTCACTTGAGGCCCGTTATGGTCCGTTATAGACTTGCGAAAGTGTTAAGAAGTGTACACGTAAAAGCTTTTCAAACACGCAAAAAATCTGGTCTTGAAAACTTACTCCTGCAAGGACTTGCAAGCCATTTTGACAATTTGAAACTTTGTTGTTGTTATTGTTACATAATCAGCTCAACGTACGGAAGAATTACGCTTATAATTTCTTCGGAGTACCATTAAATAATTTCAAATCAAAGTTTGTGGCTCTTTTGTCACTGCCGGTATGACATTTTTTGTTGTTTTTTTTTTCTGTTATTTCGTCGGTAGAAATCTTGCAAAATTTACTTTTTTCGGCCGCCTTGTCCGAGAGAAATTTTGTTGTTTTCCATATAAGGTCAAACTAAGGTATATGAGCTGATAACCGAGATTGAGTGAACCATCAGAATGCTAGAAATGCATTACCCAAGGTTGAAAATTTAATTAAATTTGATAACTCTAATACCTATTGAGATCAGGTGTTCAGGCTGTACAATAGACACAAAATGACGAGTTCTTACTTTGAGTTCCCTTGTCAGAGCTTCGGGGTCACTGGATTTTGATAATATAATGCTTTTGAACCTTGACCAGTTAACCTGAAAATTCCAGAATAAAATAATAATATTTTTCTTTTAATTCATAAAAATATGTCCTTGATAATGCAGTTACTTAAAGGGAGGCAAGGATGAGCACAACATAAACAGGTTGTTGAAAAAGCTTACAACAATTACACAGATGCCAACCTCCTGAGAACTAAAAATCTGAAGACTTAATACCCACCCACATACGCTGATACTGTAGGTAGGAAAATAGACCCAGTCCACGTATTATTATCATTAAATAATCATAATAATCATAATAATTTACTTTTACCTTAAAGTGAAGCACAAGGGCCAATTATCATAAAGACAAAAGAGAAAATATTCGATGCCATTTTGGAACAAGGTTCATGGCAACAATGAACAGTACATCCAACCTAACTTGTGATCAGGTGTTCTATTCATTTTTCTTCTGGGGGAACATGAAAGTCACCTGCCCAAATAACCTCTCTAAAAATGGCCAACCCCACAAAAATTAATACAAAATAAAGCCATTTACCCATCCCTTGGGTGGCCCTTATGGTGAGGTTGGCTCATAATGCACAACTACTGCAATATTCAAAATGACTACAACAGTCACCCCTGGAAAACATAAATACAGCAAAAGGCAACATACCTTCCATTTTAATGAGTGTAACCACTGATCTCTCAAATACGCATTAGATGCCTGCCACATATCGATAATATTGCTTCAATATTAAAACCACAGGACTGCTCAAATGTAAGTTACCACCCTCTCATGAGACAAAAGCCTTAAGAAGGAATCCATCAGGAAATTGAGTAATTCTAATTTTCAGTGGACAAAAACCAGTACCAGAATAATTTAAACAATATTGCATTCTTTTTTACATTTTTCAAGGACTACAGATAATTAATTTGTTATCTGTAATAACACCAAAGACTATTTCTCATGGGAGCCCAAGAAAATAAATGTCCAATTTCACAAGAATTGTGAAAACCCAGGTACAATTCTGAAAATTTTGTGTGTAATATGTCATTTGTGAAATTTGACATTCATTTTCTCGGGCTGTCATAAGAAATTTTCTTTGGTGTTATTACAGAGAACTAATTACATCTATAGCCCTTGAAAAATGTAAAAAAGAATACAATATTGTTTAAATTATTCTGGTACAAGGTTTTTGTCCACTTAATGTCACTATTTTCCTTAAGACAGGCATGAAAAGGTAACACAACTAAATAGTGCACGTAGGCAAATAAGACAATAACTACAAGATGGAGTAATAAGGGGGGAACACAGCCCTGTGGCAGGTTCTGGCGGCTTCAGGATTTACGCACAGCAAAAACATGAGCCTCATATATTGCCCCTACCGTGAGGTAGGACAAGAGCATTGGCAGAGCCTTTCTTATGTCCCCAGCGCTGTATGGGCTGGATCGGGCAAGATTAAGGCAAATGAATAAGATGGCAAGACACAAGCAATGCCAAAAGCTTGGGGAAGTCGCAACACAGACTTAACCGCACCACAAGGAGTGACCCCCCAAACAAACAACAAAACTCCTCCAAAGGGAGGGAGGGTGGGTAACAAAAGTAGTCACTGTTTGCTTTCATACAAGCTAGATGAATAATGACCAGGTGTGAAATAGCAGAACTTTAATAGCTAAACAGTGTCTCAAATCTCGACCAATAGATACAGTTGTACCATACGCTACCTAGTCTTATCATGATTAAAGTCTAGCCATAAATAGGGCCTTGGAAACAGGGACCAATCTGCGCAATGCTAAGAAAAATATGATGACAAACATGCAACAAATTGGTCAGGTTCTAGCCATGAACAGCTTTTGTTTGTATCTTAAAATTAGTGCGCTTTCATTCATGAATAAGGCTTTAAAAATACAACCAAACATACATTGGGGCAGGCTACCTTAGCCTAACCCCCCCCCCCCCCCCGGGACTTCATGTTCCATTAACTGCACTATGAAAATTAAAACGATTTTACTCAATTTCCCAATGGATTCTGTCTTGAGAGAGAGAGAGTTGAAAAACAGTAAGTATCAAAGCGTCTTTAGATTTTTGCTGACTTAATGACAAAAACACTTATGTGCACAACTGTTCCAGTCATGAAACTTTAGACCTCCCATTCCTCGGCTAGTCATCTTCTATAACAGAACATGGTTGTCATATTTGTTGCAGCCTGGGGAGGTTTGGGGGCATGCACTTATTTGAAGGGGTTCTTGAGAAATATTTTTATCATCAAGCAGAGTGCTTATTAGAAGGGGGGCACTTACTTAAAGGAGGGCACCAATTGGAGCACTTATGTAACTGCCAACTTTTTGTGAGTCAGATAATTTATGCTTGAGATATTTGTCTTGTCAAGACTGGATTTCTGAAAATATCCCCACTACTCCTGTAGATTTCCAGTGATTTAGACTTAAACGTTAGCAAAAACGTTCCAAGCTGTTCTGATGACCCTCAAGCACTTCCAAGCCTATTCTAAAAGGCAACTAGCACGTTGTGATACGATAAGGACACGACAGGCAACATTAAGTGCCTTTCTGGGATATTTTTGGGAAAATTGATTTGAATTTTACTATTAATAATGTGTCTGGATTTCTGAGCAAGGCATGAGAAATCATCCTTGGCAGAGACTGATGTCTGCAGGCTTGAGATTTGTGCATAATGCAATGTATAATGCATGGAGTACAAACAGTACTGACCTTAAGCAATACAGAGCCATCTGGGATTATTACTTTCATACAATAGTGTTGTCCTGTCTCCCATCTGTTGACTGTGTAGGCATCCTGTATTTCTTGATATGACAATGGAACTTCCATAAACCCTACACTCTAAAGAATGAACAAGCAAAAAATCTGTAAAGCCAGGGCCAAACAGTCACAATAGTTGGCAAAAGTTTCAACAAACATTAGGGAAAAGGGCACAATCTACACTGCAAAGGCTAAACCAAGTGACCGCCATGGAAGCCTTGTACTAAGCAAATAACACGGAGCTGATGCAAGCAAGGCTGACTGCACTTGCACCACCAGACTGGCCACTGACCCACAACAAGAGACTGTGCTCCTTGTTGCAAGCAACAAGAGGAGCCCGCAGACTATTCTTGGTCAACAGTACTTTATGAACTGTACAGCAAGGTTTTTCCAAAAACTGTCTACATTCTTGGGATGCTCGTGTTGTATCAATACGCATGGTATGTGGCCACAAAGGCCCTGATGTTGAGTTTAAGGTCCATCTGATGTCACAGTAATCATGTGAATGCACATGAGAGTGATGCAACAATCACTATTCAATTCCCAAGCACACATAATTCAGGTACACAAGTCCTATACTATAAAATGTGACTGACCTTCAACATGGATTAAAACTTAGAATTCTGAAGATAAATCTTTGAGCAAAGGAAAACATTTTCTTATGACTCGTAATGGCTAT
>NC_133202.1:15221014-15231014 GCF_958299795.1 Porites lutea
TGTCGTTACATGTCACTTTAAGCTGAAGAAAGCAAACAAAATTTCAGAAAAAAGAAATTGTCAAAGAGTCTGTTGTATCACATATTATCAGGGATTTATGACAGCTATTCATGAAGAACAAATAACGAAATGACAGAACCCAAAATAGTTCTTTCCTAGGGAGGTAATTAATTTTTCAGCTTAACATAGGCCTGGATGCCATTCAGTCTCTCTTTATCCAGTTATCTGCTGGACGCAAGTGCATGTTTTGACAGAGAAGCAAGCACCGTGGCACAAGTCATATCATTTACAATTTCCGCAGTTTGTCTAAGCTTAACAAAGCAAAAACAAACAAAAAAGAATCTGGTCTCATAAACGAAAAAAAGAAACAAGTTAGCCCAAGGTTCAAAAAACAGCACAGTTTATCATGAAGCCTCTACATTTGGCACTGAAGCACTCATGTCCAAAAATAATAACAGCTTATCAAGTCGTAAAAGTGAGACTCAAGTGGTACAAGATTGACTCAAATGATAAATGGTGAATAGTTTAACTGCTGAAACTGTAGAAAGGGGGCCGGGCTAACTTTTAGGGCCTGTTTACATGAAGGAAGGGGACCCCAGGTAGTATAATCTCTCATTTTAATTTGATCACGTTTACCTGATAGGTGGGGGCACCCTTCAAGGTGGGTAGCCCGGTCTGCCACACCAGGTAACCCTCTCAGCTGAGGTCAAACTTTGCCATGTCAACGTTTCAAGGTGAGGAAACCCAGGCTAGTCGGGGTCGGATTCGAGATACATCAAATTCGCGCAAAATTCACTTTGGCGCTGGGTGGCTTCACATAATTATTAAAGGTAACAATAGAAAGCCACAACACTGAAGGTTGCAGCAAGAGCAGCAATTGAGCGTAGACGTGGTTTGCCAGCATTTTTCTTGCTTACATGGTTAGCGACCATTCATATAATCTTGAGAAACTGCACCCCAGGATGCATGGCGGGGTTGTAAGATTGCATGTAAAGGAGGGTTATTTTTTTACCCCACCTAAGCAGGTTGCCTCACCTACCTGGGGTCCCCCACCTTTATGTTAACAGGCCCTAAGTCTCAGGAACCGTGAAACTGGTAATAAACGGTATACCTAACCCGGGACTAGCTGTGATACTACCGGCCATCTTCAAGAACGTCAGCATAGCAGCCAAAGAAGCCATTATATCGGTGTAAAACGAATATTAGATTGGGGTTGTTTCATGCGTCTTGTTTTGTGACTATTTCTGTGTTCGTTTTTGTCGCCATCTCTAAATATCAATCATGTTCAAAACACCCCTACTAACAAAATATTTCGTAAAGCTCTTTAGAATGATAAGCAGCAATAAAAAACAAGGTGTGACCAGGAGCCGATTTCTAGGCTCCTGGTGTGGCAACATAGGCATAAGTGAATGCAAAGTTTTGCAGTATGTAATCTGTCAAAAATCTGTTTGAGTGGTCAAAGTTGGGACTGATGGGCTTCTTTATCATGACCACTCCATTATCATAAGGGACCAGGCCATAATTATTGTTGACCCTTGCTTTTTTGGTATTTCAGGTAATTTTCCACGGCATTATTTTGTGAAAAGCTGGTAACTGAATTGCTCTTGAGGAATTCATGATCTTAAGATTTCTTAAGCACGGGGTATTCGCCTAATTGCATCAAACAAATTACGCTATTTCATAAATGATGTATAATTGGTTGGCTAAAAGAGGCCTTGTTCCTGTAAATTTCAGCTCTTCTGAAGTTAGTTTGTTTGTAAATTGTAACGTACGCGACGACCTTCCTTTTTTTGAAAGATCGTATAGACGTACCATTAACACTCTGGTCCAAGGGCTCTGAAGTGAATGAGCCGCTTACAGGTGTATAGGCATGCAGGGACCTCATACACTTCTTTTTAAATGCAAATGTGTAAAAAATAAAGAGTGTTAAAAATTCCTGGAGAGGCATGTTTAACAACCTCGTCCCCAAGGCTTAATAAAAAGGTAGAAAAAGGTAAAGCGACCATATTTTAAGTCAATAACTCGTGACAGTAATAATAAGTGATAAACTTGAGGTCGACGGTGCGCTCCTTTTACCCCCCTCTCTCCATTAATTCTCCATTTTAAAGGTATTTAAAGCTAGTCAAAGCTACACAGAAAAAAGAGAAGTTGAAATAAGGAGGTGTTGGCACCGGGCTCGAACTCGGGACCTCTCGCCCCGAAGGCTGCGCACTAACCAACTGTGCAACCCTTGCTCCTCCTTTTCCCCCTGAGGACGAGGTTGACATGTTTTAATCATTATCTCAAGGACAGGGTTACCAACGAAGAAAATTATAATCTAATCTTAGCTGCACAATTACAAAGTGGGCGCGTTGTCAGTTACGGTTCATGAGGTCGTTCATGTGGCATGTCAAACTTTACGATTCTATCGTTTAGGATGTGATACGTTTGAGTTTTATGTTATTGTATGACATCTTTGAAAGCTGGCTTTGTGATCTGTTTAAATTGATATGTAATGATATTATCACTGGCAAGTCTTAGCAGTGACACTGATAGCCGCACAGTCCGCACAGTGAACATGGCCACACTTACCGTGTGGAGACTGGGCACTAGTCAGTATTATGTACATGTAAAACTATTTTGAATAGTGTAACAACAACTAAACATTACCAAATTAAAAACTTAAAAATTTGCAACCAATGTTTTTTAGCCAAATCAAACAAGAAGAGTACTCACCACAGGACACCCAATCTGCTATTATAGGTGAAAGTTAACCCCCCCTTTTATCTGTAATTAGGACCATTTGTAACGGGCACCCCCTCCAGTATTAATCGGTAGGTGCTAAGGAAGCTCTGTGCCAAATTTGACACTTTTGTCACGTCTGTAACGATCCGGCCTATATTTTGCACTAAGAGACCTGACTAAAAAGCCTCCTGGGGGCCTGAGCACCAGGACCAGGAGGCTCCTAGATTTTAGGACTTCCGGTCAATTCCGTTGGAGGATTCTCTTTTAAAAGCTTTGAATCACCTTAATTTACAGTCATTGACACTTCGGCAAGAGCAAGTGAGCGCTATTAGAAACGTTGTAGAAAATCAGAAATGACCAGAAGTCCTAAAATCTAGGACTTCAAATCCTGTGTCCCCAGAGCCTCCTGGTCCTCGTGTTCAGGCCCCCCGAAGGCTCTGAGGACGAGAATGTGTCCGAGAAGGACTCCGAGAAGGTTGGTTCGGATGTTGTCTGGATGGTCCGGATCTGGTCCGGATGGCCCTTGAATGGCTCCCGCTGTTCCCGCTGGGAAACACCGCGCCAAAACGTACTGCGCATGAGCGAAAAATCAACATCCGGTCAATCTTTCACCGGCGAAAAATGTCTGATTGGTCGACGCGCGACCACGTGACATTGCCAATACCTCCATAGTTTGTTTATTCCAGTGGAAAGAAGATTAATTGCGGCTTCATATGAGTTGCAAATGCATATACGGATATTTTTAGAATAGCCTAGACTTTTTATTATCCTTTTTCACCTATTCCTTTGGGATTCGTTCCCTGCGATGCTCGTGTTTTGGCCGGTTTACCGGATTCAACTTTGGACTCTTCACGATCACGAAGGTCACCAATATTTTTGATGAAAGCCGGGTCACTAGAAAGAACGGCCTTTGTTCACAGCTCTATGCAGCGGAGAAATAAGACACTATGGGTCCTTTGAAATTTCATAGACACCTGGAAGTTATTTTATTACTTTTTTTTACCGAAAAGATAAAGCAAAATTATGTTTTCTCCAGTATGGCGCGCCGTTTGTTTCAAAATTATTTGTAAACGTATTGTTTCATGTGGTTGTGACATTTCCAATAAAATGTTCCTGTGATAGAATCAACCAACCATTGTTATTTTTCACCTTGATATCATTTTACTACCGTGATGTAACATTTTCTACCTTGATATCATTTTACTGCCGTGATGCGACATTTTCTACCTTGATACCATTTTACTACCGTGATGTAACATTTCTACCTTGATACCATTTTACTAACGTGATGTAACATTTTCTACCTTGATATCGTTTTACTACCGTGACATAACATCTTCTACCTTGATATCATTTTACTACCGTGATGAAACATTTTCTACCTTGATATCATTTTACTACCGTGATGTAACATTTTCTACCTTGATAGCGTTTTACTACCGTGATGCGACATTTTCTACCTTGATACCATTTTACTACCGTGATGTAACATTTTTAACCTTGATACCATTTTACTACCGTGCGTTTTACTACCGTGATGCGACATTTTCTACCTTGATACCATTTTACTTCCGTGATGTAACATTTCTACCTTGATATCATTTTACTACCGTGATGTAACATTTTCTTCCTTGATATCATTTTACTACCGTGATGAAACATTTTCCTACCTTGATATCTTTTTACTGCCGTGATGTGACATTCTCTACCTTGACATCATGTTACTGCCGTGATGCGATATTTTCTACCTTGATATCATTTTACTACAGTGATGAAACATTTTCTACCTTGATATCATTTTACTGCCGTGATGCGACATTTTCTACCTTGATATATTTTTACTGCCGTGATGTGCCATTCTCTACCTTGACATCATTTTACTGCCGTGATGAAACATTTTCCTACCTTGATATCTTTTTACAGCCGTGATGTGACATTCTCTACCTTGACATCATTGTACTGCCGTGATGCGATATTTTCTACCTTGATATCATTTTACTACCGTGATGCAACATTTTCTACCTTGATATCTTTTTACTGCCGTGATGTGACATTCTCTACCTTGACACCATTTTACTGCCGTGATGCGATATTTTCTACCTTGATATCATTTTACTACCGTGATGAAACATTTTCTACCTTGATATCTTTTTACTGCCGTGATCAAACATTTTCCACCTTGATATCTTTTTACTGCCGTGATCAAACATTTTCTACCTTGATTGTTTTTTTTCCTGACGTGATGCAACATTTTGTACCTTGATATCATTTTACTGCCGTGATGCGACATTTTCTACCTTGATATCATTTTACTGCCGTGATGCAACATTTTCTACCTTGATATCATTTTACTGCCGTGATGCAACATTTTCTACCTTGATATCATTGTGCTGCCGTGATGCGACATTTTCCACCTTGATATCATTTTACTGCCGTGATGCAACATTTTCTACCTTGATATCATTTTACTGCCGTGATGCAACATTTTCTACCTTGATATCATTTTACTGCCGTGATGCGACATTTTCCACCTTGATATCATTTTACTGCCGTGATGCGACATTTTCTACCTTGATATCATTTTACTACCGTGATGCGACATTTTCTACCTTGATATCATTTTACTGCCGTGATGCAACATTTTCTACCTTGATATCATTTTACTGCCGTGATGCGACATTTTCTACCTTGATATCATTGTGCTGCCGTGATGCGATATTTTCTACTTTCATATCTTTTTACTGCCGTTCTACCTTAATATGATTTTACTACCGTGATCTGACATTTTCTACCTTGATATCATTTAACTGCCGCGTGATGTTTCATTTTCGACCTTGATATCTTTGTTCTTCCGCGATGGAACATTTTGCTGCCCTGATAACTTTACTACCGTAATCAAGCATTCTCTACATTGATATCATTTTACTGCAGCGATGTAACATTTTCTACCTTGATACTATTTTACTACCGTTATGGAGCATTTTTGTAATTTTGATATGTAACATTTTCTAAGTTGAAGTAAATTAGTTTATACGTGGTGGTCATTTTTGTTAAGATACTTTTTACACTAGTGAGCAGCTGTAAGCAACGTGAGTATATGATTTCATTCGGAAATGTGCAATCTTTAATCTAGGGATTTACCGTAAATGATCTAATAAACGCCGGGGGCTTTTATTAAATTTCAAGGGTCCAAGGGGGGGGGGGGGGGTTGTGGTGTTAAAAAGATAAGAGGCGTTTAAAAGAGAGAGGCGTTTATTCTATTCAGACTTCAGGCAAAACGAACAGCATGCGAAAGGTTAATCGGTGCTGCTGTTGCCTCTGGAGTAGATACTTCTGTTTCTGAGAATGTTCAAGGAAACGTCAAGCGGCTGAGCAATGTCATACAGCATCTCATTGATGATGTTGAGCGACAGTTACAATCAGTTGACTCTACCTTTTATAGCTCTTCAATATTTTCGGAAACTCTCGTACATCGTAATGGTTCGGTTTGGAGACCTAAGCTTGTCATTAACTTAACTCAGATAGACTATCTTCGCAGCTGGCAGTTTACATGGACCAGGATATGCCACACGCTATGTTTTTCAAGAACTACACTATGGAGGCGACTGAAAGAGGTTAATTATAATTTCCGAGAAAGTAGATTTACCATTATGTCAGACATCGATCTCCAGCAACAAGTGGCTGGCAAAAAAGCAGAATTTGAAAATACTGGGGAGAGAATGGTTATTGGCATCCTTCGTTCCAGGGGTATACACGTTCCTAGACATCGCGTAAGAGATATCATTCGTCGCATTGACCCAATCAACACAGCTCTTCGCTGGCGAGCTATGCATCCCAGATATCAATACGACGTTCCTGGACCTAACGCACTATGGCACATAGATGGATTACACAAACTTATTCGTTGGGAGTTTGTGGTTCACCCAGCGTTTTCCTTACTCCTTGAAAGGTCGATTCACGAGCTTAATGATAAGATTTGTCGATGACTATATTGAAGGGGATGATATCACAAATAAGAGAAATCTTTACGTGCTGCATGGGGGCTTGGGTCATGGGTGGGCGGGATACTCCCAGGAAAGAGAAAGGGTTCTTGCTGTCTCGGATAGGCGTGTAGATTCCCCGCAAGGGTATCCTAAAGGAAAAGATGGCAGCTCTGTTCTAACGATTAACTTAGCTTAACACGGAAGCCAAAAATTATTTTCATGAAGTGTAACTTTTCTGTAAGGTAGATTTTGTTCTCCATCAAGCATACCCGTTCATCCTTTCATGTAGAAACGTCACCTCCGGTTCCAAATAACGTGAGCAAGGCGAAGGCGTTAAAAAAGCGTCAAAGGATGGCCACTGCCCTTGTCAGATACTATCTGCAAAAAGGATTAATTTTGTTTCCCTCACCTGCTGATAAGAAACAAAGGACACGACACTTGATCTTAGACACGACATTTGATCTTGTCACCAACTCATTAAGCTTAAAATAAACATACAAACTCATGTGACGGCCTTTGCTCCTGTCGTCCCTTCTTGGCTTGAACGGTACTAGCCTGACAGCAAGCTTTTTTTTTCTTCTGTCTAGACGTGAAAGTTTCAACCGAAGAAAGCGTTGGTGTTTGCGAAAATATATTTTCTGATTTCCAATTTCTGTTTCATAAATTTCGTGCTTTATTCTTCTGCTTACAAGAAACACGATTGTTAAAATGAAGTTAGACAGACTTCATTTTTTTTTTGGTTTCTTCTTCTTTTTTTTCACAAATCGACAAGCACACCGAGCAATAGCGAGTGCAGAGTGAGAGACGGAAGGGAGCCTATCTTGTCTTTTTCCTAACCCCACAATCCTACTATATACAAGGTAGCCGAGAACAGCCTATAGCCGCCTCCTGAAAATAAAGACAAACTAGTTCTGCTCACGGTCGTATAAAAACAATATAAAAATACTCAGCCAAGCAGAAAAGGTCTCATACATCACGGCAGTAAAATGATATCAAGGTAGAAAATGTCGCATTACGCCAGTGAAATGATATCAAGGTAGAAAATGTCGCATCACGGCAGTAAAATGATATCAAGGTAGAGAATGTCGCATTACGCCAGTGAAATGATATCAAGGTAGAAAATGTCGCATCACGGCAGTAAAATGATATCAAGGTAGAAAATGTTGCATCACGGCAGTAAAATGATATCAAGGTAGAAAATGTCGCATCACGACAGTAAAATGATATCAAGGTAGAAAATGTCGCATTACGCCAGTGAAATGATATCAAGGTAGAAAATGTCGCATCACGGCAGTAAAATGATATCAAGGTAGAGAATGTCGCATTACGCCAGTGAAATGATATCAAGGTAGAAAATGTCGCATCACGGCAGTAAAATGATATCAAGGTAGAAAATGTTGCATCACGGCGGTAAAATGATATCAAGGTAGAAAATGTCGCATCACGGCAGTAAACAGGTAAAATGATATCAAGGTAGAAAATGTTGCATCACGGTAGTAAAATGGTATCAAGGTTAAAAATGTGACATCACGGTAGTAAAATGGTATCAAGGTAGAAAATGTCGCATCGCGGTAGTAAAACGGTATCAAGGTAGAAAATGTTACATCACGGTAGTAAAATGATATCAATGTAGAAAATGTTTCATCACTGTAGTAAAATGATATAAAGGTAGAAAATGTTACATAACGGTAGTAAAATGGTATCAAGGTAGAAATTGTCGCATCACGGCAGTAAAATGATATCAAGGTAGAAAATGTTACATCACGGTAGTAAAATGATATGAAGGTGAAAAATAACAATGGTTGGTTGATTCTATTACAGGAACATTTTATTGGATATGTCACAACCACATGAAACAATACGTTTACAAATAATTTTGAAACAAACGGCGCGCCATACTCCAGCAAGACTTTAATCCTAATTTATGAAAAAAAGCTTGAACATGAGCTAAATGAACTGTAGTGTCTGCACTCATGTTCTTTTCATTGCAATTTTAATATCAAAACTTTAAAGCCGTCTATGACCGAGCAGGTTTTTTTTTTTTCTTTTCAATGGTTACTGTGTTTGATCTGAATAAGATAATGAAATTTTTAAAATTAGAGGAATACTATATATAAAAGAAGAGAACTTTGATTGCAAATATGTTAGTTGGAAAAAAATACTGATTATACTATATGATCTTTTTACTATATAGGTTAGAAAAGTGATGCGTAGTCCTGAAAGTTCTACAAAGGAGTAAAAACCCAGATCTTTCCATTAATAAATTTTATTGACACTGTCAGGGACATATACTTTGCTTGAGTACACATTTGTTCGTCAAAAATCTTGTTTGTGAAGCTTCACTTTGCTTGATTCAGGATCAATCAACTTTTTCTGAAGAGAAATGAACAATAAAGTATGTTAACATGTCACTACTTCAACACTGCCTTAGCCAACAACTAAGAAGAAACTCAACTTCATATCAAAAAAACAAAGTGAAAAATACTTCATTGTGAAACAACAACCACTTCAAATATATTTCACATTACATTCATGCAAAACGTAGACCTGATGAGAAGTTTATAGGAAAAGAAACAAACAATAATTGCAATGAAACTATGTTAATATATATATCTATAATGAATGAGATCTGTATTTGAGTGTTCTCTCATAATTCTGACAGAAGATCAAAATTGGAAACTGCATATCCTAAACAACTGCATTCATCAAAATGATCCAACTAAAATTTCACTAAGACTCAAAGTTTAATCCAAACTTTAAACTCCTGTAAGTTTAATTTGTGAGGATTATTTTTTTTGTCTGGGAAAGAACTTTTGAATACTTAATAGCATGTTAACTCTATCATTCATTCATAACTTTGCTTTACAAGAAATTAAGCCGAAAACGATGGACAGAAAAACAAAAGCATTCACACGAATATTACCCTGTTCATCTCCTTCCAGGATCCAATTTTCAAGCAAAGAAGCACCCCCCACAGAAAACCTTGTGTGCAAAAATTTAGGGACCGGTCATTATTTATGTGGGGGGGTGGGGGGGGAAAATCATGGGGTGGGTCAGGCCTATTTTTTTTAGAAAAAAGGGGTGGGCCAAAAGAGAATTTCACGATGATTGGGGGTGGGTCATTGTGTGTTTTGTAAAGAATCACACTCACTAAAATTCATGTGGAAGATCTAAATAAATTCTAATGCAATGCTGGACATAAAATATAACACAACTGGATATCACATGTAGCAATCCAACCAAAGTATGGAGAATCAAAGATGTGGGCACTAAATATCAATAAGAAGGGAAGG
>NC_133202.1:15238514-15273514 GCF_958299795.1 Porites lutea
TTTTTATACAACTGGCATGATATGAGTAGTTATGCATTATTTTTGAGAAACATTTTAAACCCGCACAATTCACGTTTTCCCCCGCGCAATTCGCTTCCAAAATCCCGCACAATTTTAATTTTTTTTCTCGCACCCTGTCAGAAGCCCTGGTTTGGAAGGACGCCCAAGACTTAGAGGAAATCAAAGACAGTAATATTTTGAAGAGAAAGTCTTTTCTGAAAGATAATTTTAGTCGGAATAAATTATCCTCTCATTCGCATAGAAATGAGATTCATAGAATCAGATGTTTTGTAAAGATTGTTTTAATTTCGGTCCCAAAACACGAATTCTAAAAAAACAAACAAAAAGTTTGAAACTTTAGGCGACTGGATCATGGAATGCCCATTTCAACGCAAAAGCTTGTTGAAAACAGTCTTTACGCGAACAATGAACTTAATTCCGAAAAGAAAATGGACCATTCAAAAAGAAAGCCACACTACTCTGAACTCTTGAGTTTACCCTTGCAACATCTTGGCGATAACTTAAGGCAGCGATTGAAGGAGCTGGAGCTCTATTAAGCAGCTGATTTCGACTCTCATTTATAGCGAAGCTTTCTCGTTTCGCAAACAATTTGCATATTGAAAGCTTTCAAGTTAATTCACTGGCTTGGGTTTTTTTTTCAGTTCACGATAAAATATCGTAGAAATAATTGTTCTTTTGATTTTTCTTAAAAGTGATACCGATCTTTTCTAGAAGCTTCTAGAGGAGTTATCTGTTGATTCTTTGATTTTTTTTTTTCGCATTTAATTTAACCGTCAGCATAACGGAAAATTATCTTAATCTGAACATAAAGCTAATTGGTCCGTGCACGGTTCGTCCACTCAATATTTTACATTTTCTATTTTATATTCAAAAACAGAAAAAGCCAATTCACAGTCTTATTTTCCTTTTCCTGTGTAAAAATCTACCGATGCAGAACCTTAATTTATGTGAAACACATCGTTTTATTGAATTGTTAGTTAAGATCACCAATGCCTATTTATATACGTAAGAAAAACGTCAAAATCTTCAAAATTTACCAAAATTGTAGAAATCACTTTCAGTTTAATTCTAGCCTAACAAAAAAAGGTCATTTTCCTTCTTCGTTTTCGTTTTACTAACAAACTAATACAAAAAAACGAAAAACGAAAATCTACTTCCGTTTTCCGTTTTTTCGTTTTATTTGCAAAAAATACCAAAAAAAGGAAAAACGAAAATCTACTTAATCCGTTTTCCGTTTTTTCGTTTTATTTGCAAAAAATACAAAAAAAGGAAAAACGAAAATCTACTTAATCCGTTTTCCGTTTTTTCGTTTTATTTGCAAAAAATACAAAAAACGAAAAACGAAAATCTACTTCTGTTTTTCGTTTTATTTGCAGTCCAAACTAATTCTTGTTTTTCATTTTAGGTAACGGTTTTTGAGGTTGGTGGGAGGGAGGGGGGGGGTTGGCATGAGCCAAATCACAGGGGGTGGTTAGGAGACTTTCCTTAATATACTCGCGAGTTACTAGAGTGCCTCCTCGGGATTTCGTCTTCTGGGTTAAATCCCTGCGGGGGCAATTAGAAACCTTTGTTTAAGTGTTGATCTACAATGCACTAACTACAATAACATTGAAGGATTTACGACAGTGACAAAATTATGTTAACTAGCTAACTATAATATGGCTGCAATATTTAAAGTTTTTGCATTGCAGTCAGTCCAATGCAATATTGCGCGTTTAGCTCGTTCAGGATTATCCCTGATAATTTCCCATCTACCACCTTGGATTACTACACTGAATATGTATACCTTTTCTGGCTGAAATAGTCGATTTAGTGCAAAAAGAGAACAAAAGGATCTAAGAAGGGTCAGTAATTACTTGTTATTTCAACGATTTCCCACTGACATAAAAGTGGATTTGAGAAATGTCCTACGCACGGTACAGTGAAAACACCATTTCAGTTTAGAAACCTCCCGAGCAAAAGGAAATAGGTTCGAATTATCAGGAGGATCACTGAAAAATCTGATGTACCTCTTGTTTAAAATTGGAAAATCTTGTCAAAGTATTTAAGGGTGGTACACTGATTACCGCAACCCTCCTTTTTATGATCAAGGAAGGAAACAGGAAACTTCAGCAGCTTTTTATGTAACTGTTACTCGTGAATTCAATGCATGCTTCCTATTTTCAATGCATTGTATTTGTATGAATAACTTTTGCCGGTTTATAAAGCTCTAAATGCACCTGGCCGGCACTTTGTTTAACCCTCTTAGGCCCAATATCCGCCTACAAATCCTTAAGGTCCTTTTTGAGGGGCTTATTTTTGGAGGGGCTTTTCTACGGAGCAAAATTTGGTTTCAAAATCGATTGGGCTAACCTTATAGTTGGAAGGAAATTTACTGTTTTTGCTTTGTTTTACTTTGTATTTGACTAGGGCAATTTCCAAGTGGGGGGGGTGGGGGGGGTGCTTATATTTGGAGGCGATTTAAAGGAGGGTTTTTTGCGTTACGAGTTTGGGGGGCTTATACATGGAGGAGCTTATTTTCGGAATTTTACGGTACTTTTCCATAAAGAATTATATAGGAGAATTTACTATAAAAGATCGAATCATTTTCCCGTAAGTAATCATTTCTTTTACTCTCACAACCTTTCTCTTGATTATAGATTGATTTTGGTGAGGAAAAAATTGATGTAGGTACCTTTTGGGAATTTACGGGTCAGGTTCTTTAAATTTTTTGGATTTCCTGTGGCAACAAATTTTACGGCGATAAAGAGCATTTCCTAGCATTAAGTTATAGTAAAAGCAAGACAAAATCAGCGAAGCATCGTTAACGAACTTTCCTTAAACATTGCATTTGTCTTCCTAAGAAGGCAATATTGCCAAACCTACGGCAATCTATGCAACCGGAGAACAATATAGTACTAGTGTCCAAAATGACAAGTTTTCTTTTTATACATGTAAGAACAATTTTCCACACTACCTATACCTTCTTAGAAAGTTTCAATAGTGGTCTAATTTATCTTTAGATTTAACGTTTTTTATTTTTCTTTTGTAATAATTTTTTACGATATTATCTCTTTTTTTAAAATGTTTTAATGAAGGATAAGAGGCGCGTGTATAAGTCGATCCGTTGATCAAGTTTTGAAAGAGCTGTATTAGAACAAATAAGTAGACAATGATGTAATGGTAAGACAATATTTATTTGGAACTATTACAGGTTTTTTTTTTTACTCCTCTTCAGTCGAATATAGCCGACTCTGATCCTTTTTTGGCGATCGTAATAGTTATTGCAACTTTCCATACAGTATGTCTGGGTTGCCCGTGGTAAGAATATGTATTTAAAGCTCTCATTTGGCCTGACAATGTCCACGGCAGAAACGGGACCGTGTAACAATTTTGAAAATCTCGCAATGATTAAGCTGGAAACCTTTTCCTCGGAAAGCGAACAATGGGAAGCACACAAAAGTTAATCAAACTTTGCACTCCATTATGAATGATTCTAATGAAAATTTTCAAAAGGTGGGAAGAACTGAAATGTATTTATATGCAGGTGACCTCTGAGTATAACTGGGTGTTATAGATGATTTTATGATATGATCTTGTTCATACTATTATAGCAATCATCCTTGTATCACCGTCTTTCATTCCGGGTTGAGAAATCTTTTATAATTCATTAAAGGAGCCTGTCACGAAATATATCAAAATTCAAACAGTGTGAACCGCAACTAAACTGGGTGAACATAGAAATAGAGCGATTTTCGTATGACTTTGAAAAATGGTTTCGGTAAGTGTTCGTTAAATTATTTGTTTTGTGTCAGCCAATGGATGAAAAGATCGAAACATGGATTCTTCGGTTTCCCGCCAAAGAAAACCTTAATATGGAGAAGGCATTGTTCGATTGGCCAGTCGTGTTGCAGTAAGACTTCAAAGCGAAGTACCGATTGATTTCTAGAAAGTTCTTCGTACATGAAGTTTTTTCAGCTGAGCGTTCGCGTAACCAACCAAAAACCGCGCGCGTTTGTATCCGTTCGACAAAACCAATCAAATCGCTCTGTTTCCTTTAGTTTGTTGTTTCTGTTTTCTGGTCATACGAAAATTGCTCCAACTGCTCAGAACATGAAAAGAAGGTATAAAAATCAAAGCACATATAGAAGGAGGAATGGATGGACAATCTTGAAGAGGATTGAAAAGGCCATATTGCAATCGTGCTTTTTGACAACTTGATAGCCTAACAGTTTTTCAAAGTTCATTTTTGTTGTTTGGGTATCGTTTGATATACTACTTGGGAGACATATTCAGTCTTTGACACGTAGCGGTGATTTTGCCATTTACAAGTTATTTAATTCTCAAGTTCCATAATAAGGGCGCGGTAATATACTGGCATTATTAACAACAACCATGACACAGCCACAGAATATAAATACCGATTATAAAGGGACTTTTAAAACCGTTTTAAGGTAATATGTGCTTTATCGATTCCAAAATAACTCAGTGCATGGTTACTACCTCGGTACTGAGTTACACTTCCCTCGTAATTGACACGAACACTGATTCCTTGCCATGACACTGCAATTTCACTGCGTGAATTTGTTGCACTCGCACTCCACGATCAGTCTGCCTGACATTCCTTACAGAGTGGGTTCAGTTCTCCGTAATCATGGCATCGACTGCCGATGCACTGACAGCAGCCATTTCTAAACCAGCGGTATTTGGAAGCTCCCATGGATGAACATGAACTGATACAATCTTCTTTTGAAATACACGTGTTATAAAAAGCAACTTTACATTGATTCCTACGGCTGGACGTTCCTGAAATGAAGAGTAGAATATTATTAACGGAAATGTTCCAAATCCTGACTATTAGATATTTCGCGGCTTAAAACTCCGAGGTATAAGAAACAAACAGTAGTTAGTTCATTGCAATAGCAATGAAAAAGGAAGCATTTCAAATAAGCTATTTAAAATAATAAAACGATTCTGCAAAGTGTGGCTATAGAACGCTTACTGAGTCAGCTGTTTAGTATATAATAGGGCCATATACGAGGAAAAATAAGACGCGTCTTACATAAGACGCGAACTTTCGGCATAAACAGCATATTTCGTCTAAAATAAGACGCGACGTAGCTTATTTTAGAACAGCCCTGTTCTTAGATAAGACGCGTCTTAGCTAAGACGAGGAAATCGTTGTATAAATGACCTTCGCTTCCCTTCGCTTACATAAGACGCGAACGCATAGTACGCATGCGTTAATTTTTGGCGGGAAAATTATCGCTTGCCCCGCTGTGGACTGGCAGGCCACTGGCGTGGAAAAATTGCTTACAAATTGTAACGCGTTTTCGTTTCCTTGCCTATTCTACTTTAGCTTTATTTTTTTCTTCGCTCAAATACAATGAGCTCGCCGTTAAAGACAAAAAGAAACACGTGGTCCATCGCGGAGGAGAAAGATTTTTTGTTATTATGTAAGAAGGCGGTAATAGACCTCCTGGACAAATGCGTGACGTCTACTGGTGTAAGTAGACCCTTTTAACTTTAAGCTATCACAATTTATATTTACTAAACAAATTGCTATCTTCATATTATAAACTTACACTTTAAAAGTAAGTTTAAGTGTACAGAAGACTTAGATAAGACATGCTCGTATAAATGGTCCAGTTCGCGTCTTATTTAAGACGCGTCTTATGTAAGAGGCGTCTTATTTTTCCTCGTATAAATAGTCCTAATAAGGTTAATATATATATTATGTAACCGTGCCTGAGAAGAAAGCTAGAAAGAAAACATTTCAATAATTCTTGATCCCTAAAGATTTCCTAGAATAAATAAAAGTCTTTACTCTAGGTGAGAACCCGTCAAAAAAGCCACTGGAAAAGTGTCAAAGGTACGAACTTTTCACAAAAAAGCTTCCTTTATTTCTGGAGACAGAAGCAAAAAAAGTTCTTTTATTGTTCCAAATGAGGCAGCTTCAGATAAATTAAAAAGACAAAAACAAAAACAAAACAAAGAAAAAGAACACAGCCGTAGCAAACAAGCAAGGACTCTGAAAGATCTTGACTTCGGACTGATAGAAAAACGTTTCTTTACATCTTCACATTGCGCTGCTGAAAATGGTACATAATTTTCGGCAAGTAAACTTTCCAGCGAAATTTGATCATCTCTTACGACTCTTTAATCGCGGGGCCCGGCCCTAAGGATAAAAAATTAAGAAAAACATTTTAAACGTCTTTCCAAGAGTGATTAATCCATTAATCCTTTAAAGCTATGAGTGATGGCGTTCTTAAATGCAAAGCCAGGGTACAGAAATAGTAGCTGTCGGACGAGCTCTTTGCTTGTATGACTTGCAAAGAGTGCCTGTCTCACTCACACATGTCACACTGTCAATTTAACTGAACTACTTCCAATCTAATCAATCGATTTTCATTAAAGCATTTTTTATTTTTTTAAAAAAACAACTGAAGTCACTCGCCTCTTTCTCTAGAATATCTGAAAACCCCTTATCTAATGCGTGTTGAAAAGCTTTAACGTTGTATTTAGCGCTGCCTGATCAGTCTATCCCTAATGACCTTCATCACTTCGTAAGCCATTACGTACTTAAAAATGGTCGCCAGAGTCCGAACTGATTATCCCTAGGAGACAATATCTGGGCCAACACTAGCCATGAATTGATTCCGTTTAAAATTGCCATGTCATAGATAATTGGTAACTATATAAGTAAAATTAGAAGGTTTGAGAAATAACCGGAAGTTTAGTTCATTGTAAAGTTCTACTTATACCAGGGGCGGATCCAGGATTTTTTTTAGGATGGGGTGCACTCGTCTCTTGCTCTATTTCAACACCAATAAACCACATAGTTTTTTTTTTTGCGGAATACCAGTTGTATTAGAAAACCGCAGGTCATCTCATAGGGGGGTGCCGCCCCCTGCACCCTCCCCCTAGATCTGCCCCTGTATAGTGAGGTCATGGATACAGTGAAAGCTTTTTCCTTCTCAAATACGGTAAGCAGACACGCTTTTAAGCGAGGTTGGAAAACCTAAGATAAACTAATGACTAGCGATGATTTGATAGTTGTTTGTTATATAATGCTTAGTCATGCATTGTCGGTGACCACTAAATAAGCAGCGGAACAAGGGGATGTTAAAAATAAGCGGAAGTTAAGTCATTTATGGTTTCAGTTTAGGATCGCACGGCTAAACATGACGATAACCTTTTCTTTTAACAAGATTTAATATAATTTAAGGCGAAGGCATGAGTCGGCCACAACATTTATATATTGAATAACTAAGAACGGCTAATCTACAGTAAGTAAGATGAACCACCTTCTCAAGCCAAAGTAGTTTTATTAAACGCTTTGGTACTAGAACGAGCTCGTGCCTGTGTCGACTACATTAGAAAGTACCAGTTCCAATTTAGCTTAAATTTGGTTTAGCTCTTATAACTGGAAAAGCCTGAAGCTGGCTGTCCTCGAAGCAGAGTTAGCTGAGTTCAGTGGCACTGCGTCGCTGGATTAGGAAAGTGGCTTAACTTGCTTATTAAAAGCATTTTAAGAATTTAAGAATGAAAATAAGCGGAAAGACTCAGTCTACGAAACGTCGTGAAAAATCAGAACAGCAATAGTTACAAATTTAATTTTGATTTTTTTTATCGGTTGTCGATAAGTTACTCACGTTCTGGACCGAAGGGTGTTTAGTGTAGTTAACTCCTTACATGTAATTCAAACAAACATCTCCAAGGATTTCAGTTAAGCAAAGTAAAGACAGCACATGACGTCGTTGTTAGTGGAGCTTTTTCAAGATTACCCTCGATAAAATGATTACTTTTGATCTTTATATAGTGACGACTATTTTTATATGTTCCAAAACAGTCCAACAGATATTGGACAAGGTGTGTAAGGAAATTAAGATTGGCTTAGTGCCCTTGCTTTTAAAACTGATTAAGCAACTGGGTACTTGGTGAATTAGACTTTTTCAAAGTCCGTCGCTTCTCGTTTCCGGTTCCGGTAGTAGGCTCCCGCTTTCTCGCTCGCTTTGCCACCGAAAACATAGCAAATTTCTGGCTCGCGCTTTGCGCTCGACTTGTGAGCAAGTCTATTAGTAAGTCTACTAAAAGGGGTTTGTTTATTTTAACAATTAGCTTAATAAACAAATCGCCACGAGGTAATTTTCTAAGTAGTTAACTGGGTCACGATATCGGTTTTAGTTGACTTATTTTTAAAACAGACAAGTAATTTTTGGAATGCAGTGGGAAAGAAGTACCAATTAATTAAGGGACTTGCAAACTTTGTTCTTTTCAATGAGGCACGAAATATCGGGGCCTTTTTACCATACATTTTGCTATAAACGAGGTGAAGACTATCGATTGTTTTACTGGACTTTCTGGGGTCTTCGTTTTCAAAGAATTTTCAATATCGGAGTTGCACTAAAGGTCACTGGGTGCTGAATCACGAAAATTAAGACGACGTGTGCTTTCTTTCCACTTTCTTATTTGGAAAATTTTGGTCCATTAGAGAAGTTTCTTCCTAGTCATCATGCAGGCGCACCCAGTATATAGTACAGTACTTCTAAGGCGAAGTTACAGTCTCGAGCCAATGGATTCTTTATTTGATAAATCCGTTTTGTCTCTGTTTTCAGCCGCTAAAAACCTAATGGGTAGGTCATTGGCCTTCTCGTCACCTTTAAAGAACACTAAACAGTATTAAAGGAAACCAGACATCAAGAAAAACAGAGGTGAAAAAGGGCCAAATTAGGTCATTCCATTTAAAATGCCAGTTGGTATCCGAATAAAATGGTCACTGAATGACTTAACATAAGACTATATAACGTGTCAAATAACAATCCCCAAGTTATTTGGCAACCGATTAAATATAGGTGTTCTATTTAGGAAACGTTAAGTATCATCTGGTTCACTTGAAGTTTTCAGTTTCTTTTTTATTTTAAAATAACAGCCTTATACCGTAAATGCAAGAAGACATCGAGTGCTTTATAACTGAAGCTCAAACAACCCATGCAAGACTGGTTACATCAGTTGTGGCCTTTGCATTTGACCTCGAGTAGGAATCATGATTTGTATGTTTAGTAAAACGGTTATGAGCGGAATTAGGAAATATATTCACGCGCGACCGTGTTGTCAGAATCCTAAGTAATAAATTCCTTCGCCTAAGGGCTCGGGCAGTCATTTGAGTTTTGACAACGCACAAGCAAAATCACTTCCCAATTTCACGAGTATGCCAACTTGAGCCTGTTCCACTTGTTCATTGTGCCGAGGAGTCCACGCAACGAATAGTTTAAAGCATACATTTAAACTAAACCTCAAGATTTTCTGACTTCTCGTCAGAATCCTTCTTGCCGTTAAAAACAGTGCTCTTTCGTATGTTAAGGTTTCTAAAACTTCTTTCAATGCCCTGACATCTTCATTCGAAATATATTTAAACCTAAGAACGCCATCTTGGCATTGAGATAGAAGGAACTTTACCACACAGCACTATATATGTTGTAATTTCACATATGAAATTTTGAATTATCGCTGATTTCGCTCATAAATCAAGGGGGTAATTTGTCATCCACGGTTTTACCCTTTAAATTTCGAGCAAATTCTGTTCCCAGCTGTAACTCTCTCTGGATGTTGGCCAACAAATACGAGTATTTCAAAACATTTGCGGGTACAAGCTTTGTAAGCTATACTTAATTTGAAATAAACTTGTTGTCGTAGTGTCGAGTTAAAAAGGACCAAAAAGTGATCAAGCATACAAACCTGACGGTTTGAAAACTCATTCTCATGCACAATTTTTGTTTTCGAAGCCCAAATGATCTCCAGTTACTCTCTTATTTCTGGTACCACACTCTAGCTTATCGTCCCACAATGTCAGTCTAAGGTGAAAAGCGTTTAATATTTAATTCTCTAGGCTTGTTCGCGGGATAAGGCAGAATACTGAAAGGAGTGAGAAAAAGATAGGAAGATAATTATGTTTTACACTCTGTTGTCTATCTATAGTCACCTTGTGCCTCACAAAAAATGGCATGAAAACTAAACTTTCTCAGCATAAAAATTTTAAAATAACTTCAACATTAAAGAAGCTGCCTTTCCAAAAAAATAATAATCGGCTTGCTCCTTGAATGACTGACGACACGCTACTGCACTAGTCTTCGAAAATGCGTTTACACGTAATAATGAAAAAAAATATTTGAGTATTTTTTAACTTCCACGTCGCCTCTTTATTGACATAAACTAACGGCAGTTAATAAGCCACTGAATAATTGTGACACCTAACTGGTTTCAACATGATAGAGAAACGTTTTGAAGGTGAAGGACAAGAAGAAGAGAAGAGACTTTTCTTACGATTCACTGTAAATATTTACTTGCAAAAATTAATAAATCTCGGACAAGAAGACTTGATCTTGAAACACAGTTTTCGATTTCATGAATATAGCTGCAAGTGAAAATACATATTCATTTGCGACTTTACCGTGATAAACTAGAAAAAACTGCAAGCACAGGAATTCGTTCCTAGGCATTACTCGCGCTTACCGAGTGTCTTCTAACACTACTCCTGGCTCAGTGAAGCTCAGTTTTTGAGTTAAAGCACAACTAAGAAAAAACGGTTTAATATAAGATGTAAAAAATAATCTGAGAAATACAGCTACATATAGCTACCTGTAAAATTTCCCTTGCGCGGTCTCGTGAGGAAGGTCACAGGCAACTTCGATTGGTAACTCAACAATTCAAAAAGTGATGGCAAAGCTTTACCCGTCAAGTTTCCAGGCTTGCTTGGTATTCCAGTGGCATTTAGTGCTGTGAAGTTAAGAGTCCAGTTTCCGCAAAGTCCAACGCAGCTGCAGCATTTTGCCCAAAGATGAGAGCCAAGGCATCTGTAACAGTTCTCACAGCACTCGCAAAGTTTGCTCGAAGCTTCAGTTCCACAGCCGCAATCTTTCATGATAATACAGAAAGACACGCGCGCAGCACACACAGTGCTATTGCAGTTTTTGAATGCTTGGTAAGCAGTTCTTGTTTTATTACGTTGTCCATTAGGCGCTTGAAAACAGAAGATGTTCAGCCAGACTACGGCCATGAAAAGGAGGCATGAAGGCTTCATTTTTCGCTGAAAGAAAACAGTTTCGTTTTCATCAGTCGGAACACTACGCTTAGGAGTGAAAGCAACAACAATTCTAGAGGTAACGTAAGTTAGTGATTCTTGCGTGAGACTTCTTAAACAATACTTAGTTTCCAGTAGAATTTAATTCCTTGCTTTTGAGAAGACACAAACGGGGTATTGCAGTAAAAGCAAGACGTCAAACCCAGCTGCCCCTACCTGTGAACTTTACGAAGCAGGGTTCTTTTGTTCAGTTCCCTGAATCTTTTCAAAGGCTTTCCAACCGAATTTGGGAAATTAAGATTCTCAGGATTAGACAAAAATTTCGAATTGTGTCTTTTTTCCACGATACCGCAACCAACACGGTCTTTGTGCAAGTGCTTGAATGGCCGCGCTTTTATATATGGGTATATCGGATAAAACGGCTCTTTAAGGAGCGAGATACCGCCTTACATTTCATAATCCAATATCACTCTGGAAATAAACTATGGCGGTAGTATTTGCGACCCCTCCGCGCTACAACGTACTGCAGTTGCAGCTTGGTTTTAACGTACACTAAGCAGCAAGTGGAGAGTTTGAAGTATAGCTCAAAGAAGTGCTACATGTAAAAGGAGCTTTACAGTAGCTCATTGCTTGGCGTTCTTTTTCTACATTTCGTGCTAATGTCGGGAACATTTTAAAAATAGCTCCATCCAGGGGCCCATTACCCTTGTTATATTGCACAGGGACGTTATCGAAAAAATCCAGAGTTGGGCAGGCAGTCAAAGCATTTCTATCATTTTTGTCAGGATACTTTCCTGTCCGAAAAACTCCCGGTAAACTGAGGTCAACTGTTCTTCATCACAGCACTCGACCAGCTGTTACAGATAGTCGCCAGAACGTATGGCTAATAAACTCGCCCGAATAAAGATGCTGAAGGTCTGAAACGGTTTTGAAACATAACGGAAGCATTGATGTGAAAAAAAATGCAAATTAAGAAGTTTTTCATCCAAAATTACCTCTCTCTAGGAGGCAAAGGAGGTCATACTCGCTCATTTGAAGTCAAAATGGGACGACATTCGACCTTTACCAAAGTATGGGCCATTTTGCATCAGGAGAATTGACCTAACCTCAATTAGATTCAGTCCATAAACGACTTCACTTGGCCAGCAAAACAGTTTCTATATACTTTGTGGTAAAATGAAATAAGCTAATAATAACTGCAACAAGAAGATAATTGCTTGAAGTAGGATTCCAGACGAGAACAACTGAATATTTTGTGTGCAAAAATCCAAACTTGGTAACTTTGTTGGACCGAAAGTTGATTTTGCTCAGAAATTTGTTTCATCTGTTTATCGCAATGAATTGTTGAGTATTCTTGTAAATCAATTAAGCGTGTTGAGTAGAGGTTTCTAATTTGGGAACGTGTTCATGACGAGTTTATACGCACTAGCGTTTCCTTTGTAAACAGTTTTAATTAAGAGTTCGGAACTTTAATCACATGACCCCACCCAAATTAAGCTATTTTACTGTGCATATTTTAAGTTATTTTTGTTTGGCCAAAATTTTGTAAAAATTAGAATTTATTACCTTTTTGATAAATAAATCGCTCTTATAGATCATCAGTGAAATGAAATGGAAACTGTAATTGTACCTAGGTAGGCCATGAAGGAAGAAGTCATGCCAATTTTGTTTATTTACCCTATCCCATCCCAAAACAAAAACAAAAAACAAAAACAAAAACATTCCGGGTTTTATAGCTGTTTGAAGAGAAAGATGGGCATTATTGCTGATGTTTTCAGTGTTAAAAAGAGTCATGCCTTTGCATCCTTAAGGTGTTTCTAAAAATAGATGACGCAGTCCCTCTAAGCAGGAATGTTTTCTAGAAGTCATATAGGCCAGTTTTTATTTTCTAATTTTTTTAATATTAATGCTCAGCTTTCTACCAAGTCCTTCTAACCAACTATTTCTCTCAGCATTTTTCTTTTTCTAAAGGTTAATTTCTTGCCAAGATCCCCTTATGAGCTCCTACTCTTTCTTGGTCTTAAGAGAGCTGATACTGCTGAAGGACAATCGAAGATTCGAGTCAAATCTTTTGCATGTAACAAGAGCAATAAAGAAACAAAACAATATCTTAGACAGCTTCCTGTTATAGGATGTCTCAGGATCAAAAGTAGAAAGTATTAATGCTTAAATGTACAATTTCATATCCCGTTCATTCTCTGAGAACAGAAACAAGACTTTCAAAAGTACTGACAGGAGATACCGTTATTGGATCACTCTGAAACTCCAAAACATGTAAAGCCAAAATAAGTGGTCTACTGGATTCCGGCGTCATGCCGCAAAGCTCAAGGACTCGTTTAGAATATGGGAGTTCATTAGTTCGGGAAATCATAGAACTTAAACACTGGAGAGTGAAACGAAAGATTTCTATATAATTATAACCCAGCGATTCTGCTTCAAAGGTATGTATAAAAATTTGATATATCCTCATCTGGCTGTTGATATGATTCCAGCGTAAATTTATGATCTAATTTGTACGTTTAATTTAATAGTTGTTCGCCATATCGCGAGAGTCAAAGAGTGGCTCCTGGAGTAACTACTAAACTTCTTTAACCACTGAGGTTTATTGGAGACATCAGTTAATTAACAGCTCATTGACTTTTAACCGAAGAGAGAACCTTGTATGTCAAGCTTTCAGGTCCCTTGAGTTTTGCCCCTTCCCTCGAAGCCCTTTGTCTTTTCCCCAGCGGCAATCAACATCGACAAGGAAAATAACCGTGTTTTTGCATCTAATGTGGTGTTAAATTTATAAAGTAAACACTAAGAAACCAAGAGATTTTCCCTCTTAACAAAGTGAGCATTTGTCAGAAAGATATTCAAACAAACAATAACTGAGAATAACTCTCCTTTACATTCAGTCTAACAGGTGACTGGAGGATCATTTGCCTCTGTTGCTTTGTATTTTCAGTGTTCAATCTTGTCACCAAGTACAGAATTTTGGTACTTTCAGAGGTACATGCACAAATGCATTAGACAAATAAATCTTTTAGAGACCAAAACAGTAGACTGAATCTTAATAAACTGACTATTGGAGCTTTCAAAATATGGCTTACAGATGACTGAACCTTGAAGCGTTTAGACAAAACCAACCATAAAGTAATTAAATTGTGAATTTCCATTTGCTATAGTTATTTGTCACAGTTTTGTTGGTGGATGAAACTTTTAAGAGTAATTATTAACTGAGTGCATGTGTCCCTAGAGTTTAAAACAACAAACGTCTTCTCGTTTCACTACACCGTTCATAAAAAATAGTTGGAACATCTTTGATTAGCTTACCTGTTCGGGGCGGAGGAGTCAGTTGTATTTCGTGAGGTTCAGTTGAAATGACATTATCTGTTACCTGCGGAAGCAAAGAAACTGTATATTGCTAAGATGTTCATGACTTGTTAGTATCGTTTTCACTGTCGTTTCCTGAGCTACTTAAAGATGTTATGATTACCAAATAGGATAGTCTCTTTTAAACTTATTACTCTTTTTTTTAACGCCGACACGATATACAACGAGGAAGCCTAGAATGATCTTTTTCATTCGTTAAATTTCCAAATCCAAGAATATGTACGATGAGTAATTAAAGAATATTTCGAGAAATTACAGAAGAACCACGTTTCTGGCTGGCCTTGACATGACCTAATAACTGAAGTGCGGTTGCTACGAAGAGAAACATTTTTTCAATTCCTAATTAGCTTATCAAAAAATGATGACAGAAAGGACAAAAAAAGTAATAGATACAGTAAAAGGCTGGGTATGCTTGCCACGCTCTTTTAAAATTATTAATATAGTGAAGAGTACATACGTGATAGTCATCAGCATCAGCCGTCAAAATAAGTCCAACTTATATTGCTTGGATGTTTCCAACGTTCCATTTTAAAGAAGGTAAAGTATTCAACAGTTGATTAGTAGAGGGACTTGGCCTACTACAGGTTTTATTCTTGTCTTTACGCTAGAAACTATGATTTATTTTAATCTTTTCTTCTGAGTTAGTCCGTTCATTCAATTTCAAAAGAATGCGAGCTGAATTTGATTTGGCAAAAGTGTTAACAGCACTTTGTACGGTATTGTAAGACTGAACGTGGTTCTTGATTTACAACAATCGTTTTAAAAAGTGCTTGTCATTGCGGTTGAATTTAGTAGCGGCGGTTTAACTGATTAATCTGGGATTCTATGCTCTCATGCTTTTGCCCCACCCAGATAAGGAAACTGTCCACACACTACAATAACCAAGAGCGAAAAGAAGTTCTATCAGGCTCTCTATGTTTGATTTTTTCTACGTACATGTTGAGTTAGAACTTACTACAATTAAATAGCACTGTTGCAAACGCAGTTAATTGACCGGCAAATAAATTTCAATTTAAAAAACCCGCGCCGCTAAGCTTCACCTCAAACCAACACAGGAGCCATTTCTGCACACAGAAGTACAGTATGACTTGATTTGGCATCAGTTTAGTAATCAAGTGCGCTTAACGAGACCACTTTAACTTGGCAAGGAGGCAAACAGTTCAGCTGAATTTAGGCCAATTATACTAAAGCTTACTCTTCAATGCGGGCAGATTTCAGTTAACTGTGTGGTCAAATAAACTATTTTCGTTGACCCCGGCCAACGATGTATCCTTATCGTCAAACGCAAAATGGGAATACCGTGTGGCACGAAAAGTTTGCGGGAGTTTATTTTTGCGGATTGGCGATTTTTTGTGTTTTGCAGGGACTAATTTTTGCGGTTACGACGGATTGGTTTTTCTTGCTAGGCATTAATTTTTACGATTTTTAGAAAGTACCCAGTACCCAGCATTGATAATATTTTCGTTTTTATTGAGTACGTGCAATAGAAATACATATTTTCAAACAATAAAACAGTCAGGACAGTCGTTGCCGTATGCCGTTTTGTTTCTGAATGAAAGAGACAAGTTGTGATTGAACAGACACGATTTCTTAGAATGTATTTTTGTATATCGAATTTAACTTAAAGAAGATTTACTCTGGAGTAAATTTTTGCGGGAAAAATGTTTGAGGTAATTTTTATTTGCGGGAACTTCTTTTAAGTAGCGGATCGCTGGAAAAATCGCAAAAATTAGAACCCGCAAAAATTTCGTGCCACACGGTATATAGCTAGAATTACCATATGCTTGACGATACTCCGATATTCGTTTTCCTACTCTCAAGCTCACTACGGGGGACGTTTGAGCAAAGGCAAAGCTATACCCAAGTCTGATACTGAAAGACTTTTCCTTCAGAGAAAACCCGATTGAAGGATAAAATTCCTTGTTATCCTACAGGTCTTACTGAGTTCTCATCTAGGCTATCCTTCCAGGACTATTGGCCAGTCGAATGTGTTTCATGCCACAGGCATGGTTAGCCAAACTCAGCCGAACATATTTCACGGTTCATCTCTATATCTTAGTCAACAGGTTTTTCTCCGGGTACTCCGGTTTTCTCCTCTCCTCAAAAACCAACATTTCGAAATTCCAATTCGATCTGGGAACGCACGGACACGTTTAACTGAGTTCTTAAGAACTTCTCAGTGCTTCACCGGGGTAAACAAATTACTCTGTTAAAAGCTGTTATCTAAATATTCTTGTTTTTCGTCAACTTTGCTTTGTTTGCGACCTTTTACTACAGTGTATAAAAATGAGAAAAGGAAGTGTATGTGGTTACCATAGAAGAAACTCATAGCATTAATTCGATGTAGCTCATGAAAAATTGTCTTTTTTATTGTCCATAAACCAAAAACCAAGGAGGTTAAACATAATATCAAAGTTCAGAGAAACCGTTAACACTTTCGCGACAGCTTGCATGAAATAAATTGGGTATTTAGTATTCAAAACAGCTGACAGAGAAGACAAAAAGAGGTGATCGAAGCAATTATACAGCGGCCAGTGTAACATCCAGACGGTCCCAAATCACCTTGTTTGCAATTCACCGTTAGTCTGCAGACTTCATTTTCCAATTTTATAGGCCTCAGCATGTCATTTCTACTCCTGGTCCAAAGTCTTTTAAAACCGCTTTAAATAGCATATGTCTTCTCTCATTGAAAGCAAATGAATCATACCGTTAATACTAATTTTTTAACCTTTTTCCGCTAAGCATGCAAGCATTTTAATTTCGCGTTATATGGCCTTTCCTTTTGGAGTTTTCTGGCTGTCAGAGAGTAAACTACTTTGTCATGCAGCCGGGCAAAAGGAAATCTTAGCTTTAACTGTCTTTTCAATTTTCTTGTTTTCGCGATAATTTACTTGAATAAGGTATCATGCTGTCCCAACTTGACGAGACTTGGCTCTGTCTGTCTCTCTGGTATTCGTTTTAAGAAAAGATGTTGTGGCTTTTAAGCTCAATGAATATTCGCCAGGTAAAGGAAACAGTTCGGTGAGAGGTGAAGAGCAATTTCCACACGAGACAGGGCCTCCACACATCCAGATCTTAGCCCTAGTTTCTGTAATTCGATAGAATATCTACTCCGTTCTCCGTGCTACTTCCCTTAAGATGCTAGTCTTTCATGTATACGAGAGAGGCATTGCTAACCAGGTTATATGAAAAGATGGATTCTAAAAAGCCTTGCAGGAAAGTAGTGCTAAGTAAAACTAAAAAAATAATAATAATACCGCCGAGTATAACATGTATGAGTCTATGGCAAATCCAAGGTGTATGTTAAAAGAAAACTTTGTGGGCTAGCAAAAGAGATGCATGCAAGTATTCAAAGAATGCTTTTTCTTAGCTAGGACACTTACCTCATCAAGTAGGATTATAGTTTGCTTGATAAAGAACCACGCCGATTCCAATACAAATAAAGGCTAAAACATCAGAAGCGAAGTAAAGGTTATGTTCTCCTTCTCCGATGACTTGTTTGTTCTATGACAATTCTATGCACAAATTTTAAAGAAAATATTTTTCAGTAAATGCTTTCGATCTCTGTAAATGATCTTGAGCTGGCTTTCATGTAAAACCAATCAAAGCACCATAATGGCACTTTCAAATTTATCGTCGCCAAAGCTGCTTTTTTTCGCTTGGCAGCTACTTTTTTAATGTATATAATCTAGTTCTATTAAGATAGATATATCATACTTGACCGTTTTGCAACCATTAATAAATCCTAATAATCGGCACTAAACAGTGCTTTGGTAAGTAGCTCTCGTTTTATTTGGAAAAGTCCAGCGGTCGAGGTTAAAGGAAAGATTCTTCTGAATGTTTCTTTCTCCACAAACCTTTTTTTTTAAATGACATATTATGGATCACTCTGGAGGAGCACTACCTATGATGGCCCAAGCAGGAAGCTCCTCAGGCTTCAGGTGTATCATGGTCAAAGAGTGGGGAATTCACCAACTTAAGTGTATGAAAGGGTAGGAAAATCTATCATTTAAGGATTTAAAACTGTCCTTAGTTTATTTAAAAACGTTGCACAAAAAAATGACAAGAAGACGTTTTTGCC
The DNA here is from genome assembly GCF_958299795.1 of Porites lutea. Taxonomy (NCBI): domain Eukaryota; kingdom Metazoa; phylum Cnidaria; class Anthozoa; order Scleractinia; family Poritidae; genus Porites; species Porites lutea. The sequence goes on from NC_133202.1 coordinate 15,257,051, forward strand.
ATTGTTCGATGATAGTGTACGAAAGGGGTAACCCGTTTAAATCTTTGTTGAGTAGCACCCCTGGAGATCAAGTAAGCTATGTGGCGTTGACGTTAATTTAAAGATTACCTATAAGGCCAGGAGATTCCAAGAAAAATAATTTTCTTGACAGTTCTTGAGTGTCTTAGTGTGATACAATGGCATATTTCCCATGATTTATTGTTAAGTGCATATTATGTTCAGTAAACGACTTGACAAACTTTCAGATGTTAAGTTCTTTATAAGTGACAAAGTGTGACAGCTTTTGCTACGCGTCGTGCTTCTCGTGGATTAGTCTGTCTAAAAACCAGCTTTAAAGGTCAAGGCTGAAGAAGACTTAAAACAATAAAGCGAAAGTAGTAATGGGTAAAAACAACAAGTAAAAAAAACACACGTTCTTCAGAACCGTTAAGTATGCCCTACATCAAATAGTATACTTGTTCTGTCAACTGTCGACTTGAAGCTAATTAAAGGCCCTCCAGAAAATGACGTACAGAATCAAATGACTCGGTCACTGGATCACGGATTTATAATTGAACGGAAATTCATGTTAACATTTTACACCCGTACAACCCAATTTTGCCTTTCTGAGAGATCATGTAGCGATGTGTAAGTCTTGGTGTACAAAATGAGATATTTTGACCTAGGACTGAGAGGGTCTCGAATAGGCTTTTCGGGATTCGGGATTCGGGACTCGCCTTATTTGATGGCCGGGATTCGCGGGATCTTAAAGCATACTGGGGGCAATTTTCGGGATGCCGAAAATAGCCATCGGGATTACGGAATTGAGGGAAAATTTGGAACAGGATGACTGGATTAAAGAACCATTTTGGGACCCTCGACTTGCTCGAACTGATCTAGAGTCAATTAAAGGTTCTGCGTCCGATCAAGATGAAATCTTCACATAGACTCCGGCTGATTAGAAATGATTAATCCAGTAATGATCGAGCTAGATCATTATTAGCAGCAATTTTTATTCTTTCTTTGTCCCATCTTCGGTTTAATACTATCCTCTTTGTCTTAGTTTGGTTGTGAGAAGGTGATGTCAGTCGATCATAAGGGCAAGTTACATGTGGGATAAAGATCGTGTAGGGTGAGGAAAGTTATAGTTCACAAACCGGCCTATTGATGGCTTGGAAAAGTGGAATTAAGTTAACTGTCTTTAAGTGATCGCTTGCCCGGTTTTCATCTCCGTGTAATAGAGCAGCATCCGTTATAGCGAGACGCCCGACAGTCAAGAGGTTACGGCCCCTGGTGTGTTGCTAACGTTAAGCCTGTTAGCCTGTTAACGGCTGTCCTCTTTCCAGGACACGTGTCGTTAAAATGCGGAAATACTCATAAGTGATAAATTAATGACTGCGGATGGGATTAGTAGCTATTCAAGACTCGTTGGCACCTGAAAAACATACTTTCCGAAATTCGATTCCAAATTTTAACCGTGAATTCACGTGAAAGTGATCAATAACCTCTAATTCAAGCAGCAGATTGGTTGAATTTCAATTGAAGAACTACCGGTAGTCAACGAGTGCTTTCTAACTAAACTAAAACATTGATATTGTTCGTGATTCGATAAGTGATTTTAAAGACAAGTGCACGCGAACAAATTTAAAAATTACGAGGCTTTTAAGACTGAAGTGCGCAATATTAATAGTCTCCTTGGCTTATCATTATCATTTACCTTTTTTTTTTTTCAATACTTACATTAACCTAATTGAATAAAAAATAACGTCAATTCCTTAAAGAAATGCCGAAAGCTGCGAAAGCACAAAAAGTCGCGGTCTACTTCTATCATATCCATCCGTTGCTAAGAACATTATGCTGACCCTCAAAGGTTTGTCGTTGTGGTTTTGCCTTCACAAGTGTTTCTTAAATTGTGTTTCACAAGTGTTTCTTAAACAGTTGGCAAAAAACCCGCCTCTAGGTCCAACCCCTCACCCTTAGATAACATTTTTGACGAAAACTGAGACACTCTTTTCGTACACCTTCCATTAAAAATGGTACCACTTTAACATACCTATAACATTTTAATGAAAGATTTTCCTACCCTTTCATCTACTTCAACTCGTGAATTCCCTCTTACCCGTCAATACCCATGTAAGCCATTGTAAGGAGTGTCTCCCGGGCAACGAATATGGGCAATCATTTGGCTTTTCATTGAGAGTACGTGATATTGTTTATCAAACATCTATTATAGTCAGCTTGCCGAAAGATAATGAAATTCTTCTCTTTCCCCGATGTTGTATCAGATTGACGTCAGTTGTCAAGAAAACGTACGACAAAATGTTATCATTACTTCAGTTAACAAAAAACACCTTTCTAAGATTTAACAAAGTTTGTGTCCGGCTTTAAGGATTATGGATACCCCAGAAAGAGAGTTTTAAATTTTTGAAATTACAACCCTAACTTCGTTCATAGTTATGCTATTTGACAAAGTTGCCACCATCCTCAGAGATCCGGAGCTAGACAGCTAATCAGGACGGGGTATTTTTGGGCTAAATAGCTACAGCTAAAGTGTAAGACAAGACTGGTAGAGTTGAATCTTATTAACTTTCTCTCGAACTATGGATATTCCGTGGCAATTAGCCGCCCATGGATCTCCAAGAGTGGGTTGCCACTGACAAGTCTTTGAAAACTTTAAAAGAAAACCCAAGGTGTCACATTTAAATAAAGCCCTTCTCTGATGGCACAGTTTTTGTCGTTTGTCTTAGCATTGATTTGCCATAATCGGTATGGTTGATTAGAAACCCATTAGAAAGGATAATTGAGGTAATAAACGAGCACTGCAAAAAAGGGCAAACTGCAAAAGAAATTTTCAAGGACCTTTTTTGGTCCCAAGGGCAGACTAAGTGAGGACTAAAGACTTTCTTTTCTTGGCTGTCGTGGATAGCAGACTTATGATTGAAGCAGCTTGAGGTCATGCGTGTTTTCCGAAAACCTTGGCATCTGTCCAGAAGATTGCTTTATTGGGCTTAGAAGTCATGATTAAAGCTACTGGGTGGGCAGACCTTATCACAGCCTACGCAAAATTTCTCATGCAACGAATAAGGACCCTTATGAACCACCAAGAGACTCCAGGGTATGATGATACGAGTGCCTGGGTAAATTTGTTGCATGGCTTCACTCTCAACAACAACCAGGCTGTATTTGCAGGAGAAAAAGCATACAACTTGGCTATATCAAACTGAATCAGTAACAGTGGTCAATTAGCATTCATCATAGTTCTTGTATCTATGACCTAAGGTGATGATGGGAGGGGGGAGGTGGGGAGGGGGTTGTTGTTGGAGCCATTCCAAACCTGACTGACATGTGGTTATTGTGTCAATGAATTATTTCCTGAAAACAACATATTTTTGAGATTATTCGGTATTAAAATATTTATTTGTATGATAAGTAGGCTAGTAAAGTAGGAGGTAGCATGCTTGGACAAAATAAATGGAAAACCTAGACCTCCCCCTCCCCAAAGTCAAAGATGGGAAAATGCCGCATTTTTGCCCTTCGCACGACTTCATCCTTGATTTGAGGGGATGGGGTTTTTATTCTGTCCAAGGTTGTAGCTCTGGCCGAGCATGGTACCACTCAGAATGTATAGAATAGGATCATTGTTTAAAGGATCCTGACCACAAGGGATGAATGATAACGATGGTGTCTTTAAAGGGACTATGTCATGGCTGTCTTGTTCATTGTTTTTAATACCTAACTGCCAATTACTTTTTAAAACCTTTTTGCGGGCCTAATGGCAGACTGAGTGGGGATTTAAGGCTTGCTTTTCTTGGCTGTCGTGAAAGCCAGGTCCAAGAGGCAGCTGAGATCATATGTGTGGTTCTGAAAACTTTGGCATTTGTCCAGAAGATTATGCTATTTGGCTTTGCAGTCATAAAAGCAACTGGGCAGGCCTTATCACAAACTAATTATAAGTAAATTCTTATGCAACGAATAAGGACCCTTATAAACCATTACGAGACTCCAGGGTATGGTACTACGCTTGCCTGGGTAATTTCGTTGCAATTGGTTTACTCCCCACACTAATCACGCTGTATTTGCAGTTTAAAAACCATAGAACTTGGCTATCAATCTGAATAAAAGTGTGTGTGTGGGTGTGTGGAGTTGGAGCCAGTTCAACAACAACAACAGCAACTTTATTTCAGTATTCCCTCATGAGTACATGGTACTACCTACATAATTTATGTTATAAATCTTAAATCAAAATAAAGGCTATAAGTAAAGACCAAGTTTTTGTCTTTATTCCATACATAAACGTATGTAAGCAGCTGTCAGTCTGTAGATATAAGGATCGACATGAAGAAAATAAATATGAAGAGGGTTTTTTCACTGTTGTCAAAATTACTAAAAAGGTGTATCTATTACTAATGTTTCTGTAAAAGTTAGATCGAAGACTATCTTAAAGATTACAATTGAACTGGAGTTAATTCAAACCTGAATTGGCTTGTGGGTTTTATTTTGATGAAATATTTCCTAAAAACAGCCTTATTTCTAAGATTTTTCATCACTGAGTGTTTATTTGTAAGCTAAGTTAGCTGATAAAGTAAGGGATGGAATGCTTGATATGCAGCTAGGATACATTGAAGCTATGACAGGCATGTTGTTAGATAGAATAGAATAATTCCTTATTTAAACACGGTCAAGTTGATTAGGAGTATAGAAAAGAAAATTTAAATAAACCTAACTACGCTAAACAATATGCCAAACTATCTACAACTAAGACCTGTTTTTCATGAATGCCGTGTACACAGTACAGAAATTCAGATGAGCCAATCGTTTAAATTAACTCTCTCATATCACAGGGCAGGCTGTTCCAGAGAAATGCTCCGCTATAACTGAAGCTGTTCTTCATGAAGTTAGTTCGCGGGAACGGGACAATTAGTTTGTTAACAGTCCCTTAGGGAGTAGCGCGTTTCATATCGTTTAACAAATTTGGGGGATAAATATCCTGGAACAAGATCATTTAAAGACTTGTAAACCATTAGCTAAGGGCTTTTTGCTTGAAACTGAGTGCTCAAGTCTTTCCAATTAAGTTGTCTAAGTAAGCGGTTGGCATCCGCATCATATCTAGAAAAGGTTAGAACACGAGCAGCACGGTTATGAAGCTTCTGTAGCCTGTCAAACAAAGTTTTTCCACAATTACCCCAGACAGTATTACAATAATCGAATTGAGATTGAATGAGAGCGTTGTATATACAATGGAGAGTAGGCGTTGGAACAAAATCTCTAATTCTTTTAACTGCTCCTATCCCGAAAGCGATCTTTTTAGATAATTTATCGATGTGCGTTTGCCACCGTAGATTTTCATCAATAAATATTCCAAGCGATTTTACATTGGTAACTTTTTCGGAATCGGAATGTGTAGATGAAATCATTATTCACAGGATCCCGACCGCAAGGGATGAATGATGATGATGATGACTTTAAAGGGTCCTGTGTCATGGATGTCTAGTTCATTTTTTTAAAAAAATTATCAATTGCAATGTTACAAACAACAACCTTGAAAAACTGTTGGGGTATCTAAGCCACAATTCCAATCGGTTGTCATCTTCTTCCAATTTGTCCATCGGTGCCTTATTCTGTATTTGCTGAGCTATTTAAACCTTCTTTTAATATTTTGAGTGCTTATAATTTTTTAGGTTTCTCTCAATTTGGTGACATGAGTTCCCAGAGTTTAAACAGTGTGTTCGAAGTTCGATTAAATTTGTGACACAACTACTTTAAAGATACATATCATCAGGCTCAAAACACCAGACTATCAGTTCAACAGATAGATTCCACGTTTCCGTGCGTCCGTTCATAGATCACAGATAACGTCAAAGTGTATTAAGGATAAAAAGTGGCTGTGTTACTGAGGTTCTCACCACACCACATTTTGAAGTAAATTTGTAATCTATGAATGAAGAGACGCACGACAAAATGGAATCTATTCGTTTTATACAATGAATTTCGAACAGAAAAGAAAAAACGACAAACTTGCCTAGTGTCGAATCGCTTGACTGTTCGAGGATTTGTGCCAAATAACAAGTTTAGGCATTAATATTTTCCAAGTAAAAAACGCAACGTTTCTTCTCTGCTTCTTCTTTTCTTCTTTATCTTCCTTGTAGACAATTTCTCCCAAAAGTTTCTCAAGGCCTTCACCAGCTCAAAGCAGATTGATCGCGCAATTATTTTCAAAACTGCGAGTCTCGCGTGGCGATGCCACGCGATAGCAACTGTTGTGAAGATTTCTTCTAGTTTAGGCATTTTCAAGTCCCCAATAACTTTTTTTGTCTCGGTGTCTTCGTTTTTTTTTACTTGCAAACAGCCCACGCTAAACTTTTTTCGTGGCCAGTTCTACTTGCTTAATCCGAAAGAATGTCGCAAACATTTTCGAAACCGCGCGCCAAGTTGGACAAAACATAGAAAAAAAATTACCAAGACGTCATCTGTGTGCCAGCGACGTACGTCAATTGGAAGTGGACTTTTTGCACACTTGAGCCGTGATTTTGAACAAACTTTTAAGCAAATCGTCTCTATAAGAGTACGGACACTTAGCCATATAAATTTGGTGGCGTCAAGGTTTTAAAAAAGAAGAAAAAATCTCACTTCCGGTCTACGCGTGCGTCCATGAAAAACGTTGCTGCTTAAAGATACGGAAAAACGGGCAACAAAAAACGTGCAACTTGTCTTGCAACATTGCTGCAAAACGAGTTGAATAGCGATGTTGCGCGTTTTACCACCCACATCAAACCTTTCTTGCAACAAATCAGGTTGTTAACAGGTTTGAACGTAAGTGGTAAAACGTGCAACATCGCTATTCAACTCGTTTTGTTGGACCACTGATTAAAATGCTTCTGGTTTTAGCGACTTACTTAACTTAGGTATGTAAAAGATTAAGGAGTACCATTTTCCTACGGAAGGAAAACAATAGGAATACATTTTATTTCATCATTTTTTAGTAATAATCTGTCTTTATTGCTCATTAGATAAAAAAAACTTAATATCTAATGTTACAGGAAAAAGGATTAAAAAGTACAGATGAATACAATAGATCAAGGAAGTATAAAAAGATTAAAAATGTAGGAAGGAAGTATACAAAGATTTAAAAGTATAAAAAGGTTTAAAATGTTAAAAAAATATATACTTAACAAGGAAAGAATCAAGTAAAAAGATTTAAAATGTTAAAAAATATACACATCTCTGTACATAGAATCATCGTACAAGGTGGTATTTGAAAACTAATCTATGTCCGAAAAATAGTATTATATATAAAAGGGCTGAAGGGGTTGGGAGCGGGGCCGAGCTTCCCTGTATAAAACTTTGTTGAGTACCGTAGTTCCCCGGGTCAAGACGCCCCCGCCAGTTTTACTTGATTTACGTGTGTAAAGAAATGTAAAGCATGCTATTCACTTGGAGATGGTTGACTGAGATGACAGGTTTTGGGCATTTACCGATGGAATCATTCATTTTAGTCAACACATTCTCATTCATTGTCAAAAGAATAAAAAACTTAGTGAAAACTGTACAAGCCTTTAGCCTTTACCTCGGTGCTACATTTTATTTTTTTTTTTAACAAGTTCCTTGTAATTATTTTTTTTTTCTTATGATCTCTTCGGTAATCTTATTTTTATTTATTTGTTTATTTATTTTCTTTTTCATTTAGATTTTCAGTGCATTAAAACTACCTGATTAGCTCTACCCTACAACATTGTGTCCCTGCTATATACAGGTAGAGCAGTTTGTAGATTTTCCTCTAAAATACTGAAATAAACTTGAACTTGAAACTTGAACTATGAAAAGGATCGGACAAACAATTGGATAAACATTGCATTCATTTACTAGGCACCGTGAAGACGGTTGACAGTGGTTGGCAAACGACCGTGATGTTAAACAATGTAATCCTTCAATCTAAACGACCGTAAGTTCTGCTAAGTTTTATTTTTTATTTCGGAAAACGCGTATTCATCTCTAAGTTTGCAAATTAGTTTTTCTGATGCAATCCTTAGACTAGTGATCACTTTTACATTTTACTTAAATTAGAAACTCTATGAAATAACTAGACTTAGGTCAATTCAGCTTCGATTTTCCCATCGTTAAGGGTTGGTTTCTCGCCGAAAGTTTAGGTCAAGGTCCTTTATATGGTCTCGGCCTTCACACTAGTGCGTAGTTCCATGGCAAATTTTCTTGTCGGACAAGTTAAGCTTCACTTTCAGCGTGTTCCGCTTGTGGGAGAAAAACCGGATATTGTACGCATTGTTACTCACGTCAAGCGTTTAAGTTCAGTGGTCTTTCCAGAATTAACTGAAATGAGCTGAATCTTACTACGGCAAAAAAAATGTTCATTGTTATTTTAGTCTTCACTTGAAAGAAATGTTTCTGATATTTTTGTCCGCAGGCCCTAGACCCGCGGAAGTAGAATTAAACTTTGTGTACGTGAGACCATTCAAAAGTTTTTTCCTGGGTCATTTGTATTAAGTTGGCATGCGACAAGTTGCGTTTAAGCCCTTGTGCGCTAAGTTTCAACTTATTATGTCGATTTATTGTAGTTCATTTAAGATCTTCCAACGTTTCAATGTGAGGAGTTTTAGGTTCAAGCCTAACTGAGCTGAACTTTGATGTAAAAGTTTTCAACCAAAATCTGACTTACTATAATTTGCAATAACATTCTAGCCTCTCAACTTATTTGTTTAGGGTTGGTCAATAACTATTTGTGTACGTGAGACCATCCACAAGTATTTTCCTGCAGTGGGTTAATTTGTATTAAGTTGGCATGCGACCAGTTGAGTTTATGCCCTTGTGCGCCAAGTTTCAACTTATATGTCGACTATTGTAGTTCAGTTATGATCTCCCAACGTTTCAATGTAAGGAGTTTTAAGTTCAAGCCTAACTGAGCTGGGTTTTAATGTAAAAGTTTTCTGATCCGAAATCTGACTTACTACTTTGCAATAACATTCTAGCCTGTCTCAACTTATTTGTTTAGGGTTGGTCAATAATAGGGTTATATACATTATGCCCGACAATTTGAGCACTATGCTTTGGAACGTCACCCCCCAAAACAACAGCAAAAAAAAAATATGCTCCGGAAAAGTAGCATCATGCTCGGCGACTGATCTTGACTGTATTTCATGCTTTTTTTTTCCATCCCCACAGACATGAACACAACCTTTTATTGCATCAGTTACAAATTTCGAACTGGCAGCCATGATGGATAGACAACTGGCCAATCTTAGCAGCCTAACAAATGATGCAACAGGGCAACAAGACATTGAAAGTAGCAATCAAACCTTTGAATATGTTAACCCTCACTAAAAGCACTTGGAAGTAAAAATTTCTCAGTAAAATTATGAAAATGTTATTTTCTTCATTATCATTCTCTTTATTCTGAAAAAATGGCCATTATGCCGGTATTATGCTCGATGCTCCGACTATAGCATTTTGCCCAAAATTATGCCGGCATAATAAATCTAACCTAACCCAGTCAATAACGAAACAGATATCATTTAGCTCATAACTCTTCTCATTGTAGGCCGATCTCATGCATATATATACAGGTGCAAAATAGATAAAACATTGCCCATCATCAAGAAGGCCCTTTGTTTGAGTTCGTGCTTATTTGTCATGATATCGAAAGACGGTACGCCCTGTAACAGCTTTGTTCGACGGACAGTTCTGAAAAGAACTCGACTAAAATCCAGCAGTAACGTTGTGATGTTAAATCAGGTTCTGAATTGAAGGGAAACCAAATAAGCAAGGGTTTAAAACAGACACTGAGAATGAATGCTCTTCCGGTATTTCCAAGTGGTGTGTAGTTAAGCTTACTTTTTCTGTCTAACATTAGAAACATTTCAGTCCTTTTAAAAGAAACTAATGTTTGATGAGCGCCTCTATATCTGATCAACAAACGGCTAAACTTTACATCCAATTTTTTAGACAAAAATAACCCCAAATCTAAATATTAGTGCAAGAATGAGTTGATCTATATCAGAGATTTTGAAGCAGTTCAAAAAACGAGCAGGAGTGTATTATCAGCTTTAAAAACTCGAGGCGATAATACCGACTCCTGCTCGATCGTTTATTAAACAGTATATAACCGTCCGTGCACACGTCTTGAATGTCGCCTTTAGATCAGAGACTTTGGCTAACATCCCAGATTGTGTCCTGTTTCCCGTGCTACAGTATCTGACGTTAATCAGTAAAATCAGGGGCACCCACTACAACGACCTAATGTTTCCAAATTAGTCAGAATTGTCTCCCACCAATGGTTTTCTCTCTGCTTTCATTTAGTAGCCTATTTGGGGTAATTTGGAGCTGCTCTAAAAACCATAATTCTGTTCGGATATCTTAGGGGAACTTTGGTCGTCTTGAAAGCTTTAGGTGGCATTTTCGTCTCATCCGAATGACTGTTAGCTATCCTAATATCCTGATCGAGTAGGTCTGGTCGAACGTTTCAGGGCAGGGAGTAGCTGTATTTAGTAGCCTGTTTGGGTAATTTGGAGCTGCTAAAAACCATAAATCTGTTCGGATGTCTTAGGGGAACCTTGGTCGTCTTGAAAGCTTTAGGCGGCATTTTCGTCTCATCCGAATGACTTTTAGCTATCCTAATATCCTGATCGAGTAGGTCCGGTCGAACGTTTCAGGGCAGGGAGAAGTTGTTAGTACTTTCATTAGAAAATTCTAACGGCGGCGTTCTTTGATTACATCTAAATTTTCAGTAGACCGGTTTTAATCAATAATCGCAGTAGCTTGATAAAATGCGAAAAACACAACTCCGAAATCGTAAGTTAGTAGAAAAACTCCGAACAACTTGGTCGAAATTGGAACGTGTATCCAGAGAGTTTTCGCTTTTCTCGAGGTTTAGAGACTTCTAGGAAATATTTACTCCTTCGAACAGTTATTTTACAGAAAAAAAATATGTTGGGTGCCCCGGAAAAATCAGATATGCCAGCATAAGATGTATCACAAAGGGAAAAACGTTGCAACATACTCAGCTTTAGAGCGAAGGATCAAAAATTAATAACAACAAAAAGAAACGTTAAGAACGTTAGCAAGTCTAACGCAGGGCCCTCATAAGCAGGACACGAACACATCTCAAATGAAGAAAACAGTACTAAGACACATAAATAACTGAACACATGTAACACAAGAAAAGCAATAAATACAACGAACCGACTATAAAAAGACAGCACTACAACATAAACTGTCGCAATGTCAGTGTCAATACATACTCCATACGCTCTAAGACACAATCAAATACTGTGAAAATATCAAGTTTTTCAAAGTGAACGAAGGTAAAGCAGTTTTGCTCCTAAAACTTTGGATCAAAAGAAATGCGAGAGCGTGGCTCCTCATGCTACCAACTAACACAACATTTCAATTTTAAAATTTTCTCAGTTCAAAATTTCTAAACAGAATTAAGCTGTCAATTCTCTGCCGTATATAGTTTCAACTCCTTTAATTTGCAGAGAAAACAACAAGATCTAACGTACATTTTGCACTAGTTACTACTTCTTCAAAACATAAACTGATTAGTTGGTTCTTCCCTCGTGAAACTGAATTAGGCCAGAATTTCATGATCGATCGGCTCTGAAGGGGCTCCGAGACACCAGTGTGAACGTTACAAATATAATGTGGCAAGAGGCGTACTTCTAGCAAATTGTAAAATTTAAATACAAACAGCTCACGAATGCCGGCTTAGCAAACGGTCGTGAATTACTTACCGTTGATTCAGTGTCACTCATTTATAAACTTGGAGGCTGTTAGTGTCAGACAAATGACCCGAAGCCTTGGACTCAAGAAACCACATCTCGCTAAACAAAACTCGCATGTTGCTTTTCCCTGTAAAATTAGTCTTTCTTGTTGTGCTTCTTATGCAACGCTGGGCTTACCAGTTTCCGGATGGACGCATAATGCTTTCTGTTGCGTCAAGAGCCATGATGGCTCTTGGTTGCGTACAAGACAAACCCCGGGAGACAAACATATGTTTATGCTTTCGCCAACTGCATGCGTCATGAGCTGCAGGCGCTGTCCACAATTACACCCTAAAATGCCTAGGTTTAAAACATATATACACAGAACAACCTCGATTACACGAACTCGGATAACTCGAACTAAAATTTCCTTTCTCTTAATAAAATTTCACTGAAAGTTACTCCGATAACTCGAATTCTGGTTCTTGTTACCCCACTCGAATGCTCGTCTTGTTCTATAATCGGTAAAAACACTAAAACTAACCCTACAGCAATTTGATTTTAAACAGATCACGTTTTATCATAAAAATGCATAAGCATGTCACCGTTAGTGATGAAATAAGTAAATTTATACTGTACTATACACACTCAAATGCTGAAAAATCGGTAATAATCAACTATTAAAGTGGCGGATTGAAAATTTAATGACTTCAATCGATCCCCATATCTCGAATCCCCGCTAACTCGAACTGCACTGTTTTTCGTTTCCCTCCAGAGTTCGAGTTATCGGGGTTCTACTGTATTCAAATTATGAATCACTAGAAATTAGGTTTAAAGGAGGCTGGAGCTTCGACCGATATATCCTAGCTACATATTTCATAACACATACCTCGTAAACCCTCCATCAGTCATAAACCTGTAAAACTTAACTGTTCTGATCTGTTACATGCTTCCCTGATACTTTTTACGATAAACAGCGTTCAGATAATAGCGCTGAGGCAACTGAAAATGGCTTGGAACGCTGCTGCAGCTCCTGAACTCCGTTTCAATAACCAAGCCTTAAACTTTGTACAATTTGCTTTCGTTGCCATTCGGTCAGTTTTAATGAAAAACTTCTCCATTGATTTCGTGGCAAATGAGCCGGCTTCGCTTTTGAATAACTTTCCCAAAGGCGTCTTGCCAAAACGTACAGATTACCATTGGGGACGACAGGAAGTGATGTAGGCCTAGAAAAATACTTAAGCAATTCGCAATGTCATACCTGGCTGTATAATTTTCAGTTTATTTCATTAGTTCATATTTGGGGCATGTCAACCCGTTAACGATAGTGAAAACTGGATCAACCTGAAATGAAAGAGTAAGTTGAGTGCTCCGGTATCTAATCAAAAAAGGAGTTGTGACTTAATACCTGTCAGCTAAGCAGCGCTTAAAATTTAATCATATCAACTGTTTATTAATTGAACTTGATATACTGTGTAACAATCCGTGACTTATTCAGGAAAGCTGATGTGAAGCTTGCAACCTTCCGCTGAGGATTAATAAGGGCTTTTGCTTATCTCAACAGCTAACAAGCCTTTTTTTGTTTTAAGGAAGCTAAAGCCCACTGACTTTTCATTATTTCTGGGAAACAGGTAGATATATGAAAATATATTTTCCCGACAGTAGTCAAATTGGGACAAATGTGTATGAAATAAATCAAATTCATACGTACATACACCGCTTGTAAGTCTATAAGCATATTATCAGTATTATATCTAAAATATTTCTGAAAGGTCATGCAACTTAGCAATAATACCCCCCGTGTAAAAGTTCATGCTGTAAGGTACCGTAAGTGGGCACTACAATCCATCCCAACGTTCCTGTCCGTTAAATACGCCCTAAGAGTTTTTTAGGAGAAGTCAAGTCATTCAGCCAGTTTGTACTAGTTTTGGTAGGGAGGAGAGAAATTGGACATAAGAAGATAAGTTTGTAATCCACGCTATATTCAAATAGTTACAATTCTTTGGTTCATATATCTTTCCCGCCAAAAATACTCAGCACGGTTCAAATTTGTCTTCCTTCGCCAAGAGGGCGAAGTCGCAAAGTGGTCAATTAAGACTGGCTATCTGACAGGCCAGGCGCTCCCAAGAATAGACTTATTGACCTCCAACTTGGACAAAACGGCTTACATAGTAACTGAAGAGGAATCGTGTGAACCATGACTATATTGAATAAGACAGAGGACAATAGCACGTTAGAGAAAACCTCTAAGGGACCATGTGAAGTCGAAATAACACAGAAAGAAAGAGCTGGAGAAGTATGTGAAGCCGACTCTAAAAACAGTTCGCCAAGATTTTACAGTTCTTTCACGAATACAGTCAACGCCCGCCTTGCGGACACCTCGCTATTACGGACACCCCGCTAATACGGACAGCAGCTGAATCCCCGGCGGAAATTGCAGACAAGTGACTGAAACAGTCTCCCGGTATTACGGACTCTCGCTATTACGGACTTACTCTTGGTCCCGACAGCACAACAGTGAGCACGATTTTATATTGTTCCAACTCTCGTTATAACGGACATCAATCAGCACCTTGCGATATTTTGGCAGAATTATCTCAGGTTATAATTTATTTCTTTCTCTTCTTCTCTTTGAAAAGTGAACATTCCGATTCCCGTTTAACATGATCCTTCTATGAAACTACCATACTTACTTGCAAAAGACAGTCAAGATGTACTTAATGTACATAAAATGGATTTTCAAGTACCGTACTTTATGGTTCTTGTGTATTACAAATTTTTCAGTGACTGTTGTGGTGAATGAGAGGGAGATGCAAGTTTTGTCCTGTTGCGATTTATCTTGTTTGTAAATAAAGTTTTGACGGTCTCAATATACGAAAACTAGTCTGCAATTGGTTCTGGAGACAATGTACAATATAAATAAATGTAATTCCTCTAATATCAAGACATTTTCCCTCGCACCCCGTTTTACAGACCCTCGCTATTACGGACACTAAACCGCGGTCTCGAGGGTGTCCGCAATAATGGGAGTTGACTGCATTAGTCTGCTATCTATGACATTTCTCTTTCTCATTTAAAGCAGCTTCTTCTTGTTACGAATTAAACAAGAAATCCGCCGTCGCCTCTTGGGGTTGTAGGTCCTCTCAAACAAGAGCATTTCTTAACCCTCTCTTCTTGCCTCGACCTCGTATAGGCTCCTGTCTTGAACTTAGGTGAAGTAGCCTGTAATCGCGGCTGTATTTCCGGTTAAGCCCCTTACAGGTTTTTTGGGACCTTTGCGATTTCATAACAAAATGGGGGTGAGATTCGGTATTGAGAGTATGCACAGGTAACCATCGGGATTATGGGATTGAGCGGTATTGAAAGTATGCGCGGTAGTCTCGAATCGGATTAGGATAAATACTGACAGATTTCCTAACCGAGCGCCAACGGCTCAAGCTTCTAGGGGTGTCAGGTTTCTTGAAAGAAGCAAGAGAAAGAGAGAGAGAAAAAAAGAATCAAAGCCTAAGCCAACAAGAGCAAAAAAATGACCAACCGACCTCAGGTTGGTCCAGACAACAGTGACGTCACGAAAGTAAAGCTCATTTCCATTCCCTTCACATTCGTCAAGTCTTGGGATAAAAAAGGGTCGAATTATAACATTTTCTCTTACCATAAAGGCTCGTGAAGAAAATTTAACCAAAATGTTGTGTAAAAATGATTCATTTCTGCCTTTGGCAAACTTAAAATGACCAGAGTAATTTTTTCGAAATTTTAGTTCCCGGTGCTCTAAGAGGGTCTGAATGGGGGGGTCCACTTGTCGGTTGTCGGTTAAAATTTAGTAACTTTGTCGGTAGTCGGTTAAAATTTTCGATCTTTGTCGGTAGTCGGTTAAACGTTTCGATTCTTGTCGATCGTCGGAAAATCTCAGTGAATAAGTAAAAACGCTTGTTGATTATTAATATTTTAACAAGAGACTATTTTAAGTATTTCACCCACTTTTTGAGACTTTGATCCCTAAGGAAAAAGTAAAACTTGTAAGAATGCATCATTTGATTGCACTTTAACTTCATTAACCGTCTTGTTTGTTTATGCAACATGATCGTTTATTTCACCATTGTTTGCCAAATGAATATGATGAATACCAAGAGACTATAAAGGGCACAGAGAGGGCATCCCCCATAACACCCTATTCCATAGGTAATTCGTCTCGAGTTATTTTTAACACCACAGATCTCAAGGGGGATTAGACAACAGCCAATCACATAGCGCGAATGTGTTCCGCGTGGATGACCCACGCTGAGAGCCACGCGTCCTTCACGAAATGACGCAGAACAAAATGGGGGAAGACGCGGAGAGCGATTTTGCTATTACTTTTATCGACAAAACGACTACAGCGAGATTTCTGCGAAAGCTGTGTCAGCGAAACCGAAATTAAAAAAGAATCGCCCTTCCTCTCTTGTATAGAGCTAACAGTAGAGCAGGGAAATCCTTAACACACTAAATATTTTCTCAGGATCATTTATAATTTACAGTTTGAAGAGAGCAATTTCTGGTTTGATGTTTATTTTTTTCAGTCTTTATAGCGATTATTCCTACCCACTTACTTTGTCAATTGTAGGCGAACCCTCCTAAAGTTGAATTTCAAGAGACCATATTCAAGCTCAGAAAGAGAAATAAAATTTCGTCGTTGCTTATTTACGTTCTCCATTAAACGCGAAATTAGGCATTTTGACGTCGTAGTCGTCCAAAAACGGGAAAGAAATGAACAAAAAAGTGTGTTGCACGTGCGAAGTTG
>NC_133202.1:15278514-15308514 GCF_958299795.1 Porites lutea
TAGAACTTTACAGAACGGACGAAATTTCATTACATTCACATTCAAATAATAATAATAAAAAAAACAAAGAAAAGGCTGATTCCCTTGAAAATATGAAATGACCTAATGAGAAAACAAAGCACCGAAGCGAAAGAAAGAAAAGTAACAGCAAACTAATTGAAAAAGAAGAGGAAGCAAAGTAACGAAAAGCAAAGCTACCGCCTCATTTTAGTATATGAGAAAAAGGATTTTTGATCCAATAAATTGAAGGTGGACGTAAGAAAATCTTTCCATTATTATAGACAACTTGGTATAGTATTCGATGTCTTATAGGAATCTCTTTTTTATTTTAATTTTTTTTTAAACTTACCATATTTGTGTGAACCCAATTTTCAACCTTTGCTATTTTTTACAATTTTTTTAAAAAATGACTATTAAGAAGTGACTATTAGTTCCTACTGTCTAAGGCAATCATTGCCAGCCAGCCATAGAAATCTTTCTACAAAAAAAAAAAAAAAAGATTAAAGCTTTTCTTGGATTCTTTTTTCAAATGTCTACGAAACCTTAACTCTGATTTAGAGTAAACAAACACAAAATTCAACTATATGAAGGCAGGACACTTAACCTAGACTAGACTGTATTTTTAAACTACCGCTCTTTCTGGCTAATGCGAAAAGGAACAGAACAAGAAGTAACAGAACAGAAACGGAACTCATACATTGCTTCCGCATCCAACATACTTGATACAGATTATTCACCTACCTGATAGCAGGTTAGTGAATCAACTGTAGACCCTATGGGTATGCTGATGTACTGAAGTTAACTGTAAGCTCTCAGCCAATAGAATTACAGACAGTGAGTACAATGTATATTTCTTTCCCGGGAGGAAGGATTGGGGTGGAGTTAGTTACCCTTAAATCATCTAACTCCAAATAAAGGTTGTTGTTATTCTTCATAAATTAATATTTTCAAAGTTAATAGCATATGCTTCCATTTACCAGGAAGATTTCTAAGGAGTGATTTTAGCCCTTTGGAATTTACTGTGCTCTCTTGTTATAATAACCGAGAGGGGTTCACCGCAAACTAACTCGGGGAAGTAGGTCTAGAATTTTTGAATTAATCTCTTTTCACGTACAGGTTTAGTCTGTAATATTTAGTATTAAGTTTTCAGTAGTCGTAAAGCAGGCTCATTGCTTCGGCGGCTTTACATCGCACTCGGGGTGAAGGGTCTTTCAACAGAAGAATTAGAGCTGAAAGAAGGAGAAAGATGTGTCAAAGTTTTTCAAACGTGGTTACTTACGAAATAGACAACATTTTTTCCTCTATACTCCTATACAGCATAGAGAAAAAAAACATCAAAATGTTCAACACCACAGTGTTTAGAACACGACATTTCCTTGCTCGACAAGAGTAGAGACTATGGAAAACTGACGTCCCCTTTTTTAATTCTTGTACAATAATATTGAAAGTTTTAAATGTCCATTTCCGGCTAGGTTTCTTCGTGATTCCGGCGCGTGAGAGAGAGAAAGAAAAAACAAATATCCGCCATCAATATGTCATTTCTACGGGCTGTATATGGAATACTTCATAGAAAGTTTGTACGGGATTCTACGCACGAGTTCTTGACGTATCAGAAATCGAACAAGTTAGATTCCTACTAAAATGTTCCTCATCAAAAGTACAACTCAGGCTTACTTGCCATGTTTTTTTTTTCCTTTCTACTGTTGTTTCGCAAGCTCTCTACAATTTTCCTCAGCGACAATGACATAAACGGAGTTATTCTATGCCATTCCAGTTTCCGGACTGTTGTTCGCTTTTCTACGAGACGGTCTCTCCCTTAAGGATTCAACAAACTTCCTGCGCTGCAAGCACCTATAAATGGCGGGAAACTTTGCGCGAAACTCAAGCAACGCTGTGGCTTTTGATTGAACATATGATTCTCCTCACATGTGAAAAAATTTCGTTCGCGATTCTGAATGAACTTATGGATGGATGCCTTTCTAGCTCTCTGGTTGGCTGTATTCTTTATGGTATAGGGTATATAATGAACCCTTATAAATCAGAGCCATCCACCGATGAGCGCGTTGCAAATCACTCAGTTGTAGCGGAGTAACTATTGTCACAACGTGGTCAAGCATTAATTTCCTGAGGCGCTATTCATTACGCCGGGTGAAGATGTGCTCTCGACAGGGGATCTGCTACCAGCAGGAAAAAATGAACAAGGACTGGCACTACAAGAATGTGACAACTCACAGGGATCATGAATGGATACATCACGCTAGGAATGATGAACGTATTTAACGCACATATCACAGGCGCTTCTCGGCACTCCAGCTGATTTTACATGATGTCAAAATCACATATAGATCTCAACGGTTGAACCTAACGTGGCAAGCTCCTCAACTGATTTGAGATCTTACGTATCGATAGGCTGGCTCACGAACCTATGGCGTTCACTCAAGAAAGAATGCATGATTCGAGTAAGATCTTTGTTGAGCATGCGCTACTTGCTGCTAGGATACAGTTTCGACCTCAGGCCAAACAGCCATGCTTTCGGTACAGCGGCCGTAGTTTTGACCATCGGTTTAACAATAACGGCTGCTCGCACTCGAAAAACCAGTTCGATTAGAGAAAACAAGATTGACTAGTTCAGAAG
Source organism: Porites lutea (assembly GCF_958299795.1). Taxonomy (NCBI): domain Eukaryota; kingdom Metazoa; phylum Cnidaria; class Anthozoa; order Scleractinia; family Poritidae; genus Porites; species Porites lutea. Next base: position 15,281,150 of record NC_133202.1, read on the forward strand.
GTTTGGGCTGCGGCGGCTTCAAAAACTTGACACGTTCCAGGAAGAGCCTACTTTTAACCTACTCGATCAAGAAGAAGACAAAAGGAAACTCTGCACGCAGGGTGCCAGCTATGCAAGCTTTTCTCTACCAGTTGAGCTGACAAGAAGGCATAACGACACTAGGTTTTAGCCAGAAAGGTGTCCAGCCGTCCTATGGACGCCCACTTTTGGAAGAAATACGAGGAAAATTCACTTAATCTCTTATAATTTTATGGGAAAACATGCCCTCTTGACGACCAGCCTTCAATGTCTTGCTAAAAGCCTGTAACGATATTATGGAGGAAAACAAAGTCTTACCTCCACAAACGTGGTCTTTAGATATTTCATTTCTTCTTTCCTTTGGTAAGTTACCGAGAATAAAACCTGAAAATATCAAACACAGTGACTGAGTAACAAAGACAAAGGAAGGAAACGTTAATTTCGGTAGGAGTACGTGCAATTCTGTCACCTTACCAGTAAATAAAGCGGCGTTCGCTTTGATATCATCTCGAGAACTCTTGAAGAAGGACACACAGCCCATGACGTAAAAACTAATTTTATCCGCAAAATCAACAATCTGAGGAAAAACAGTAATAAAAAATATAAACTGGGAAAATGGCCGCATGATCTTTGAACGAGATCCACATCATTGGCAAGATAAGGCTTTCCACAGGGTCACTCAGGGCATAAACTTTATGGAATAGGTTACTATTGTCTCCCCGCCCCCACCCCCGTGTGCACTATTTTTAGGGTTTCTACTCGCAGGGGGCCTCGGAAATACAAAAACAGCCTTGTATAAATAAAGCAAAACAAAAGAATTATTTCGCCCTACTGTGTAAGTCGCAAAAAGTCAACACGCTGAGCACGTCAAAGCTAGTCTTGGTAAGAGAGTAAAACTTGATTTGAGAGTCAATCACATGAAATTGCTTTAGTTTACATTACACTAGGATAAATTTTCTTAACTATGTGGCTCCGCCCACGCGCTCGCGCGCTTCGCGCGTGGAGCTCCGCTACAAACAACACTTACAATCAGTCTGGAGAGATCATTCATGAACTCGCCGTAATGAAGGTGCCCTTCTTCTAGTAAATGTTTCTGGAACATCTGGTTCACAGAGTCTGAGCCCATTAGCGGAGCTATTGATCGTAAACATCCTTTACACGCCTAAGAAATAAAAGCTTCACAAGTTAAGCAGTAGGCTGAATATAGCGACTAAATAGGCGCTTACTGCAAATGGAACCTACTTGAAATGATACCTCAGTCAGGGGCACCCAACGACTGTTTTCTGTAAAATATCTGTTCGAAGAAGCAAATATTGCCTAGAATTTTCTACTACTTGAGGAAGACTACAAATTTCTAGATAACCGTTCAATTCATGTACAATTTTCGAAGCCAGTCTAATAAATTCCTACGATTTTCTGAAGTTTCATTTTCACATTTTTTTACCCACGATAGGCTATTATTTGTAGAATAGAAGAAAACCTAAATTTTTTGTATTCAAAAATGTGATGAGAGAGGAATCAGAAAAATTCTTACTTTCGTAATACGTTAAATTGCATCTAAAATTTTCGGGAGAATAATACTGAAGACTTTGTGATTTCGAAAAGACTCAAGTACGAATTTTATAGCGCCACTTAGAATGCACTGATAGATATCTTAAAGTGCCCTGGATAGTCTGAAAAGTGTTTTCAATGAATTTAGGAGGAAACCGTCGTTGGGTGTCCCTTCTCAGTTCCGTTATTTGAGAAGCACTGTTACAGCGGAAATCCCCAGAACTTAATTTGCAGATGAAAATTGATCGACATTGTTTCTTTCTTGATAGCCTTACTCTATAAGTGTTGTCAACAGCGTAACCGCAATTTCAGAGAAATTCGACACACAACGAGGAATAAGAGCTGGCCCCAGTTGTTCAAAAGGAAGATAACGCTAAGAACAGGATAAATCACCATCCACTGGACAACGAAATTGGGTTTCCTAACACTTATCCACTGAATGGTAATTTATCCGTTGGATGGCGCGATCCAACTTTTGAACAACAGAGGGATGCGAGGGACTACCTTTGTAAAGTAAAAGACCTCTTGACTACAGTAATATAAGTAGTTGTGTAAAATACAGAACAAAATATTACTGGAAGTTCTGTGGCTTCTACAGGCCACTCTTTCCAGCATTTTCAGTGACCAGTAAACTAGTAACTGTCATAGCAAATTCGAAGCAAAGCCTATGGTTAAGATGCTACACCAATTACCTTAATGACGTCATCCTCTTCATTCAGGTGTAACAGAACACTTATCAAGTTTGTGTGAACTTGCTCGAGGAACGGCGCTTTCGAAGGGCCGCCACCAAAACGAGACAGCTTGCCAAATAAGGTAAACGCGGCGGCCCGCACTGCATCTTTGTCCTGTACAAAAAAAAGCAAGACTTTCATTACAAGCTCGCACGTTTTTGGGATCATTCTACGTTCCTGGAAAACTGCCCACCTACCCCTCCCCTAAGCCAACATTAACACTTACTTATCACTTAGGGCAAAATGTTGGCATAGGGGAGGGGTAGGTGGGCAGCCTTCACTTTAGGTAACAGTGCTAACTTTTCTAGTGAAAAATGGTAAAATGAAGCTGTCCGGGGAGTCAATATTTTGAGAATACGCGAAAAAACTCTAAGTCAAATCTCGCACTCGTAGTCGTCCTCGTCGTTGAATCTAAAGGTCTCTAATATTCTGACTGACTCCGAGGCTTTATGGTCATACTTCTATAGGCGAATCTTTGTTTACATTTTTACCTCATTAACCTATGCTTATCACTATCTGATGACGCTAATAAAACAAAAACTCTGAATATTGAAAGGGCATAACAGTTTCAGTTATCTCTGAAAATTTGAGCCCAATACACCAAATGATTTCGGAGAAATTCTCTTCTAAAAATGTGAAATTTTACACAGAATGTATGGCTCATTAACTTTTTTGCCACACAGCAATTTCGCAGTTCTTTTTATTTCCTTCAATATTGCGTGCAAAGAGCTGAAAATTGCACAAATTGCTCAACTTTATCAGCTCTTTCAACTTTTGCATTTAGTTCATATATACGGCCACGGCTTCTATGAGTTAAGTCGTATGCTAATGAGGAAAAATGTAGACAATGACGTCTGCATAGATTCGCCTATATTTGGTTTGGTTTTCTTTGTGCTAATGTCTCTTCGAGAGAATGGAATAGTGAAAAATTTCCCAATTGCATTGTCCGTAAAGGCTCGGAGTCATGTTAGAATTTTAACGTATCGAACGTGGGCCATTGAAAGATTTTATTCTAACAAATGATAACTTGTTTTCCCCACTTCGACATTCTCGCTAAAACTCGTAATAGAGTGCCGACGGCTATCACGTTTTCCCGCCACGCGCCACGTTCACGCGCGCTTACTACTTAGTATTGAGAAAATCTCGTACTCGTTGTCATACTTGTCTTAGAATCTAAAGATCTCTATTAATATATCGAACGTGGGCTATTACAGAAGCCAGTACAAATGTTATAGGTTCAGTGTTCTAACAGACGTTAGAAAAACAGTGACTGGTTTAAACCCAGGAGTCATTTCATAAATGAGGGGAATAATATATAGAGTTAGCCAAAGCTAAAAGCGAAGCTCCAGTTTATGCATTTTAAATTTACTTCAGACAACGGACTTTAAACTAAACTATTGCAAAGAAATCCACAAACCTATACTTAACCTAATGGGAAACCATTTATGACTGAAGAACATAAACTTGAACCTGCGATCAATTAAAAGCTAACAATTGGTCAGCAGAAAAGCACGTGACCTCAACGAGTTAGCACCTGAGCTTGCGATACGGTAATGTAACAATGGTCAGCGGATACCCTGTTTTGACAGCCGTCACTTGACCATAATATGATCTAATATGGATGTCTAGTATCAAGTTAAACACAGGTTACAGGCTCCCACACTAGCTAGAAGGTTTGACATTTCAAATTTGTTTCCCTGTGGTGCGGACAGACGGACGGACGGGCGTATGGTCACGTGATTACCAAAATTTCTCGGATGGATAGATTACCAAATTTTCGTAGGCATGGGGCTCCGCTCGCGAGCGCGAAGCCGGCTACAATACTTGTTTTTATGGATCTTTGCCCTTTTCTTAATAAAACAAATATGAATAAACTAAATAAAAAGGGGCAGTTACAGTAGTTTATAAGTTGCTTTTTACTACAAAAAAGTGAAAATTAAAAAATATTTCGATTTATTTACAACAGTATACTCCTGTTCCATCAATGTGAGGCTAATCGTCCAAAATGCATTTTTCCCGCTTCCCTGGGATACTGCTAATAACTGTCAACATATCTTTTCTAAGACGCCTTTCAATTAAAAAAAGGGGTACGTTCTTATCTTGTTTTAACTGAGCGAATTTAACGGCAAACTGCTCTCTACTATTTCATAGAACAAATTCTTTTATGGGCAAATCCGACTTAGAATTTTCATTGAGTTAGTTGAGAGAAAACTACACTCGGAGCAACCTCAGCGACTACCAACACAACTACCGGTATATTATGATATTTAAGGCTGAACGCAATATAGTAGGATGTGTTAGTTTGGCGAATGTCTTAAATCAGCATAATAGCGAAATTACACTGATTAGATTATACGCCAAGGAAAACTAGAAAGAAGACTCTCTCTTGCATCACCCTATTCCTACTAATCCTTACCCTCAACATCGCAAGTCGATCTGACTTGTTTCTGAGTATGAATTATGCGGTCTTTCTGTGCAGTCCACCCTTAGACTGAACGTGCGTGTCCGTTTCGCAATATCAAAAAGGTTAGAAGTTTAGGGATATACCGTGTACACCGTGCTCCTCATCTAAATGAATTTCAGGCCTCTCGTAGCATCTGTACTGCTGCTGCCTGCCCTATCCTCGGCAGAAAAATATCGGCCTCTAAACTTACGGAAAGCGTTAACAGCTTTGGACAAAAAAAGAGAATTGAAAAATTCCTAAAAATTCTATCTCTGCAGTTGAATAATTGGCCCATAAAAGCAAAATTTCTTGTTAATAGTATTAATTTTATTGCTTGAAGTAAGTCATTAGTATATTAAAGGAGCTATGTCGCAAAATTTATCAAAATTCAATCAAACTTTAATATTTCGTGATCTTTGGAGTGATACTGACCAGAAGAGTAAGAGTAAAATAGGAGTTTCTTGCTTGTTAGGCCGCACCAGTCGCATTAGATTTTGGTGGGTTGCATAGTGTTGTGGTCTCTCGCTTTATTTTGAGCATTAAAGCTGGTTGGAACATTTTGCGCTTTTTGTGTTTACATCGATATCATGGTGGTCATGAAGGATTGTCAATCTTGATCACTGCTAATTGAGTTGAGAGCTTGAGACACTGTTTTGTAAAACTGATTTTTCTTGTACATGTAGAAAAATAGTAATTAACAACAACAACAACAACAACAACAATAATAATAACAATAATAATAATAATGATAATGCGAAAAACAAAACTTAAAAATAAAAGCGGTTTAGTGAACTTTTAAAATGTATTCCAATGTATTTATAATTTATGAATTAAGTTCGGCACGGCAGTAGCACGTCGTTTGTACCCTCTCACGCAGACATTTTTTGGGCTTCCTCAAGTGTTGTAGCCCCATGTTCTTGCTCCTACAAACCTGTGGGATATCACAGCAGCAATTTGGAAGCTGTTGTGCAGTCTGATTTATAATCAGCGGTAGCGGTGTATATTTGACGCAGGGTACTTAAGACCATCATATCTTACCGCCTTAACAATTTAGCTGGTTGACAGGAAGTTAAACGGAGAACAGAAATTCAGAAAATTGCCCACGACTGCCTGGGGGAAATGTAAAAGTAACACCTGATTCCTCTCCTTTAAGTAAACAATTTTCCCCACTTCCAGACGGTGGGCCAGCTATTTTTGCTTGAATGCAGTACTTGTTGTTCTTCTTTAAATCAGCTCCCGTAGAGTCAAACAAAACTTCAAAGCCGTAATAGCTCAAGTCTTTACATTGCAAAAGTGTGGAGGAGTACGTTCCTGTTTTAGAGATAACAGTTTCGCCAGTACTTATTTCATTCAAGTTCAATGTTACTGTATAGGTGTTATTTTCACTGCCGAGTAAACAGATTCCTTTTAGGGTAATGTTTCCGTCTACGGTAAAGTTAAGGCTGTGGCTACTACCATCTGAGTCATAACTACAGCCACTCATTCTGACCGACTGAAATCTACCAACCCGGTAAAAAGGTTTTCTTCTAGGGACTTTAGAAAACGCGACTGGAGAAGTCTTTATTGCAAAGAACTTGAACATGACGGTGATTTCATCAAGATTTAATAAATTGGTATCAGGAACAAAAGAGGCAAACTCCACTATTGTCATCAGTGGAAAGCGTATTGCTTTTATTACTTCTTCGCCCAGTAGTCGTCTTTTTATTTTACCTTCTGCTGCTAAGCTTTGCTTCTCGCATTGTTTTGTTGCCCATCTATCTACAGCTTTAAACAAGCCTACTTCCTTAATCGTCAGAGTGTCTCTTGCGACTATTGCTTCAAGTAAAGACCTCTCAATTGTCTCAAATCCTTCCGAATTCACAGACGCTTCTGTCTGATTGTCGATCACTTTCCAGCATCGATCTTCCAGGGCTTTCTCTTCATATTTCAGTGAAGATGGCAGAATGCTGAAAACATTGGAAGGATCTAACTTTTCTTTCAGATATTCCGTGCATTTATCAGTGAGTGAAGGCACAATGTATTTCTTTGCTAAGTAAAGCACTCCCATCACATTACTTCCGCTCAAATTCACTTCATCGCTGTAGATGTAACGAAACAACTCCAGCAGACTCTCATAATCACAGTCAGGCAGTTCAACAGTATCTTTAGTCTCCGCCAGTTCACCGTAAAACATGGCTTCAAACACAGGACTGCCAATCGCCAGCATGAATTTGTGAGCTGGAATCACTTGCTTCCTTTCGCTTTCGCCATTGCTATTTGCAGCAACAAACTTGACGTCGCTAAGTCGATTGTTGTTGAGCATAAACTTGGCTCTTTCTCTGACAGTGGATCTTGTCGTTTGCCAGTTTAATTCGATAGACATATTCGTTTAGTGAAACCGTGGTAACAAGTCAAAATATCTCTCCTTTTTGGCAAATTTTACACCAAAGCACCCGCTTTGAGTTGAGCGACAAATGATACCCGCAAATATCAATGCATATTAAATCGTCACGCCATCTGTCGCACAATATCAGGCGATGTCTCTCAAGAGGTCACGAAACCTTCGATAGCATAAATTCATAAGGCATGCTGGACACAGTGGTTGCCATTACGACGCCATCGTTCTTGTTCTATCAACTGTCTTCATTTCGGATGTCGAACTAAAAGTTTTTTTGGAGAAGTAGTCAATAGTAATAATAATAATAATAATAATAATAATAATAATAATAATGGAAATTTTATTTGTGTTTTTGAATGTACAATTGTAAATCTCGCTACGTATAGGCAATTTACAAATGCTGCTTGAGATTGGATTATTCAAAAAACAAAACAGAACAAAAGCAAAAAAACAGAAAAGAAAAGAAAAGAAAGGAAAAGAAAAAAAATCAAAATTGCATTAAGTCTGGGCTATCCCAATTCTTATTTCTACGACAAAAGATGTAATATGTTGCTCTAATGGCTATATTTATCATTTTCTTGATTATATAAAGTTGTTGCTTTTTGTCAATGCCAATGTCATTCATCATGACTATAACATTGTGGAGCATTCATGGGAGAAAACGCCAAGGGAGCTCATGGAGAGATTTACAAATCTCACACATCTGTAATTTCTACTCAATTCGTTGATAAGTTCAGATATTTTTCTTTTTTGCGCTCTGCGTTGTTGTTAAGGTTAGACTCGAAACCAACTGTTAATTCTAGAACATATAGGCACTTGGATTGGATTAGGAAAAGAAGATCTGGACGATAATTTTCACCAGTTATTAATAATAATAATAATAATAATAATAATAATAATAATAATAATAATAATAATAATAATAATAATACTCGTTTCAAGTTCTTTCTTCCCGTTTGCCCCGATTTTGCCACCATCCTCTTGTAGACTTTCACTGCCTCAAAAAATGTCTCCCCTCAATGTCTCCCTGCATTACCCGCAATCTTGGGTCAGTGTACAAGGTTGACAGGGATGTAAGTTATTGGGCTAACAAAATGAATTCAAACGTCTAGCACTTTAGTATATATTTTTCCTTCACCTCCTAGGCATATCCATATGACAGTGTGTCTGGGAACAGTAGCTCTTCACCTTTTAATTTGATTCCAGCCTTCAGTTCAAGCGTTGTAAGATACATTATTGTTATTACTAAAACTATTATTGATGAAGATGACGTGAACTGCGGAAATACAAATTTAACTGAAGATATAAAAGTTACAGTGGTAATTGCAATTTAAGCAGTTGCAAATTAACCCGAAAAAAATGATTTTTCTTGTTCATATAAATTCGATATCTAGGATTTGACTCCTGGTAATTCTGCTTGATATGAAAAGGCTATTTGATGGTGTTCCAATGAAGTTGCTGATAAAAGAGGCGTTGAGATTTCGGTCCAAGTGACATGAAAAAACCTTTATACCCCCCCCCCCCCCCCTCCGCCACTAAGAAAGCACCTCAAACTTTTCTGCTCCCTTGATGTATACTCTTGTTAACAAGCTTTTCCTGAAAACTATCATAACACTCAGACATGTATTGGTATAGCCCTAGTGTATCAATGCGTGGCTAGTCCAGCACACTGCATTTTTCCAGTTTCCCTAGGGATCCTACATCCCTATTAATTAAACTGTAGGAGCCTTCGGCATGAGTTCACCTTTTGAAGGAGGGGCTAAATGATTATCAACAAATATAATAATAATAATAATCATAACTTTAATAGTAACATCCTCGTGAGGTTTTTCAGGAACTATTTACAAACAATTTACAATTTATAAAAGCAAAAATGACAATAAAAACTCGAAATCACAATTTATGATGGTATTCTACTAAATTCTAGAGCTTATGAAGGAAATGTCTGCCTCAATAGTGTGTCTTTCAGGGCGCGCTTGAAAGATGCCAATGAGGCACTTTGCCTAAGTTCATTCCGCAAACAGATCTGAATTGAAAAAATTGTGAAATTGTAGGTCTCTTCAATAGCAGCAATTTCCAGGTTACGATTACTAGGGTCAGTATTTCTGTCTTTAAGGGAAGACCTAGACTTTCTCAAAGTTCTTTGTTTCTCATTTCAGGTTCCGGTAGTTGGTCCCAGCTCTCGCTCTCTCGCTCGCTTTTGCCGCAGAAAACATAAAAAATCTACCCCTAGCGCTTCGAGCTCGTGAAAAAATTTGAGCTAGACTTGTAGGCAAGTCTAGGGAAGACCTAAAAGGAAAATCAGGCCGACTTAGGAACTTTTGTGTTCCCCTAAGCCTATTATATTTTCTTTCCTTCTTTTTTTTTTTTTAACGGGTCCAGACGAACAGTTATGTGTAGCCTTTACATTTATACCTCACAATACCTGAAAAAAAATTTTACCGTAAGGTGTATAATATTTTCTTTGAGGACGGACATAGAAAAGCAGACGATAACCTTTTACGCTACAAACTGTAATCCAATCTTTCACCTCAAATATAAACGTTAATACAGCAGCTTACAACTTTGCATTTTAAAAAAAATAGACAAACTCGGGATCGGAAAGCCGACGAGTCTGTTGTTAGAATAGAGGAGAACTCTTTCATATTTTAGATAAGCTCACTTTTTCAGCGAGAATAATAAGGCTGTAAACAAACAACTGAAAACAAACGCAGTAAACTTCATTCAAGCGGTATTCAGCTGTATTCCAGGCACGAGTTACGGAAAAAGAGCAGCACACTGCACACTGCAGAAATTCTTGAATTCTACACAATGCAAAATTCTTGAATGGCAAGTATAAATGAATAAGAAAATGAATGGCAATCAATGGAACATGTACAAAAACAACACTTCAGTTTTAATTCAAGAAAGGGGAGTAGCCCCTCTGAAGTGTTTCTAAAAATCTCACGATTGTTTTTTGAGCTAAGGTTATGAATGAGCAGTGACAGATAAATAACTTAATTTCTTGAAAATTTTTATTAAAAAAACCCATAAGTTAATCCTAAAAAGCAATTCGCGTAACAAAAACTGGATCGTGGATCCGTTCACGCATGTTAAATAGGCTGAGCAAATGGCAAAAAAATCAATTTCAAATGCACATTTTGTGTTTTTTCCTTCACGCCGATGTAAAAATGTAGAAAACGACCATGAAACCTTTATAAATACAAACATTCCCTTTTAAAAACGTACTTTCCTTGACCATAGAGTACAGAATGTACCTCAAGTTTCTTCAGCATCCTCGCTGCCTTGGTTGGTTCAAAACAAACTAAGCGCTACGATCCGCCGTGCAGAAACAAGGTTGAATTCCTCGAAAGACAACTTTATAGCGAAAAGCTTTCGTTTGTCCACAAAAAGGAAACTGAGCTTTCCATTGAATTTCTCATTCCCTCTGTATCTTTCATCGGCGTTTTTTCAATCTTGAAATGCAAAACTTTATTACTCTTGAAAAGCACAACATGATGAAAGTGCGCCAGCCATTTTGTTGATGGATGACATTTACTAAGGTGTCAAATCCGTTTCTTCCCCCACCCCCTAAATGGTTGACATGACCATTGGACGTTTGTGGGGGAGGGGTGTATGCATGATTTAGTTGAGGCAATAATTTTTTCCCAAACCTCTGGAGTAATAAATTTTTTGCCTCACATATAACAGTGAAAGACTTTTTTTTTAGCATTATACGTCATAAGTAATATTTTTTTCAGTGCAGGATATTGTTTTTCCCAGGAATTTCTTTGCATGCTATTTTCCTCTCGAAGTCAGTCTACAGGATATTTTTCTCTGAAATCACCCATAAACCCCTCAAGAGTCAAATAGTCGGCCCCTAAAATCCACCAAACATTTGCTCAGTTGACAGATTCTGATTTGTCAATCATTTCTAAAGCCTTTTGAAACAATAGGGGACAAAACTCTCTTGGGGAGAGGGGAGGAACTCGTTTCTACTTTCCACTACCCAGAGAGTCCGTACGGACGGACGGACGCTAACGTTATAACCAAAATTTCTCGGATGGATACTTTACCAAATTTTCTTACCCATGGTGCTTCGCTGCGAGGGCTCTGCTATGATCGACCGGGTAAGTCAGAGTGTAGTCCTGTAACAGGACTGTTGTTGACATTGACTGAAGTTTCGACAACTTGTGCGGTAGTCATCTTCAGAATCAATTAAGGACTTCAGATTCTTCTTGGAAAACGTCGGAAACATTTGAAACCATTCAACAATTATAGGAAACGTTTGTGCAACTTTCAGACAACAGGAAATTTCACTTTCGGAAATTGACTAGTGTCGTGCAACAAAGTAACAAAGGCGTTTTCTCAAGACAAACTCTATATCTGTGCGCAAACATGCACTGTACCCTTTTTTATATATACTTTGTCTGCTAAGACTGGTTCGACGTACGTTTTAGACCGTATAATGAAGGCAAACTTCACATGCGACTCCGGGAGACGGCTGAAATTCAAACTAACTGACAACAGTTAGGATCTACCGCTGCGCTACCACTACCACTGAAAGTATTCACTGCGAATGTGAATCTTGTCCACTAAATAAAGTCCAAAACCATGAGCCCCTAAGCTGTTCTTACGGTCGCAAAGCCGTGAATGGCTATCCGTCAAATGATTAAACCGCATGGCGTTGAAACAATTACAAGAGGCGGCTGTGAGGAAAACTTGACTAAAACCCTCTCCTCAAGTCCAATTTTAATATGTTTTGAATTTAGAGGCAAGCCTTCGCGCGTTACTGTCATTTGCATGAACCATCACTCGCCCAACAAATTTATTGCGACAAAATATTGTTTTCTCATACTCGGAGATGATACCAGTGTCTTTTTCTTTCTTTTTCTTTCGTTTTTATGTTATTTTTTTGTTGTCAAAAAATACATGTATATATTTTTTACTCTATTCATTTTTTTTCACGAAAACTTTTTTATTTTTTCATGTTCCGGGATGTTCCAGAATGTTCCGTGTTCCTGGTTTTATCGACGCCCGATAGCAACGCAGCTAACTACTAACCTTTTCAAAACAGGGCCTGATTCTTAAGCATATGTTGATGAGTATCTGTCGCACGTTATTCTCGTCCAGCTTAGCCAAGATTTTAGCCAGACCTGACATAGATTCCAGGGTTATTTCATCTTCCATGTCATCCTTGTCGTCCATGCCGGCCATCATTGCTGATAAAATCGTGGTTGAATATTTCTCCAGCTGAAAACGAAATGAGCAGTAAGATCTAAGATGCTTAAGACGACGAAGGAAACCATCTTAGACTTCCGAAACCGGTCTCGCTATTTCAACAGTTCTTATCAAGACTCTACGGCTCCCATTATTGTTAAAGCCTGAATCTCTTCACTTGATCAACAATACCAAAGGAGTTATACATGGTTAGGGTCGAGTGACAATATTATTACACTGATACCAAGAAACTTCTTCAAGGTACCTCAGGCCCGGTTCAAAAATCGCATTTCACATGTGACAAAGTTAATGCTAATAAGAAAAATCTATTGTTTTAGCTCATTTGCGTTAGACTCGGCACATAACAATTCCCAACATTGTTGGGCCAACAATGTTGGGAGATGTTGCGTCGGTGTTGGCAGTGGTGTGCAAACTGAAGCAACAACTCCCAACAATGTTAAGACCTGCAGTGTATTATGGGAAGAATATAAAACATAAGACTTTGTAATCTCGAAGGAGACCATGCGTACTACGCGTGCGTGGCCCCATGTTGGAAGAGCCGCGCAAAAGTTTGACCGCTTTGAAACTCTGCGCAACAACATGCAACAGAGCGTGCAAACCGACGCAACATGTAAAATCCAACACTGTTGGGAGTTGTTCGCCAAAAATGTAGCGTCCGTTTGCACGGGGCTTAAGCCTAGTAAAAACTGGCGAAAGGAATGAATGTCGCGTTTTACCCGAATCAAAGAAATCCCAAAACTTGAATTCTGACCATGAAGCACACGGTTCATTGTTCTTCCTCTGGATACCTTATGTTCGATGGCAGAAGAATCTCTCCATAATTTGCTTTGGGTTGCGATTGTTCTAGATTACCCGTTTATTTTTTTAAATTAGAATGAGGACAACGATACATAACGAAATTCCCACACTGACACCCGAAAATCAGTATAAACACGCCTTAATTTCCACCCTAATTTCCACCACACTTCAAATTGGACTGAAGATTTCGCATAATTTATTTGCCAACGTTGATAAAAGCCCACAATTAAATCCAAACCGAGGGGGAAAAAGTAGATGACTAGATTTGAGTCTCAATACGTAGGGTTAGTGGATGTTTCGTTTCCTACCTGGGAATCTTCTACGCTGGAGATGTTACCCAGTCCTCTGATACAGAATTTGCGCACAACATGTGACGAGTCTACTAACCGACTAAGCAAACTGTTCATCAATATTTCTACTACTGCTACCTTGCCGCCACACTTCTGGTCAATTAACTAGAAAATAAGAAGGAAATAAGTGTAAGTTTACTTGGACTATAGACATCAATTGTATGCAGTTGTTTCGAGTTTTGGTTAGGCTGTGCGTCTTTATCAGTAAACCTCCACCACAGCCCTGAGCTCCGAGTAGTTCATATTTTGCAAAGTAACAGCATGATATTTCCAATACAAAGCACAAAACTTCCCGATTACATACCTCTGCAAAGAACGCAGCCACTACGATTCTCTGAGCATCGTAGACACTGGCAAGTGAGGGGTTCAACTGTTCAACGACTTTGGGAACCTGCTGTGGAGCAGCCTTGCAAAAGGCCCTGAAAGCACATCATTAATTATCAATAAGCCATTTCTTAGTTGCTACAAGCCTCTGTTTCATATCGAGGCCAAGTGCGAAGCCATTGTTATGAAAATGATTTTCTATTCCGACGCAAATAAAACTGATTTTAAAAAGAAAGGTTTTACACTTTGCCTCGTTTTGAAAGTAAGAGTGTTTGGAAATCGGGAATGGCCTATTTCCTTCTTGGTGGATTACTATTTGAATGTTGCACATAAAGGGCGCGTAATGAGCGATTTGACTGGACAGTACCACGCCTTGTAGGTACTGAAGTATCTCGCACCACTTTCCTGGGTATTTCTTGGAGGTGCAGAAACCATTGTTAGTTCGCTTTTATGTTGTGGTGTCGGTTTTCTTGAGTGTCTTTTCATTCTTTTGTATTAAGTCATTTGGTGATTGCACTTGCCGCAACACCGAGAAACTACGGATCATTATACATTTCTGGGAAACTGCCCACCTACCCCTCCCCTAAGCCAACATTTTGCCCTAAATGAGAAGTTAGTGTTAATGTTGGCTTAGGGAAGGGGTAGGTGGGCAGTTTCCCAGAAACGTATACTACCAACTGGAAGTAACACCAATACACCTAAATAACAAGAGATCAGGTCGAATGGCATCCATTTTATCAATTGATTGATTGATTGACTGTTTAAACAGAAGTAAAGCGTGATGTCAGCACAGCACCGGCTACTTTTATTAGCTTTTAGTTCGCAAAGGCTTGTTAAATCATCTGCATCTGTTTGATTGTTCTGCAAGTTGCTTTGGTTTGTGTTTACGACATCGACTTTAAGACTGCCATAAAGTACATACCGTGCAATGACAACGACACCATCAGGAAATGTTTTGTCATCTTCGAACAGTGTCCAACCATTTTCTTGGTCAACCAACTGCATAAGTTTATCGTACTTGGATCTCTCAAGAAGCTCTTTGATGCATTCTAAAGCAGTGCTAAAAACAAGAATTCAGTGATATTTTATGAATTGATCTTTCCCTCTTTCGTTGGCTGAAAGTGCAAGAGACTAGTCTCCTAGAACTACCGGAACTTAATCTGGATCATTTCATCGAAACCGTACGACGGCGTGGATACAATTTTCCACTTGACCGTGTGAAATACCAGCTTATGGCATTTCTTACCGCTCCTTTTCTGAGAATTAGAGCCCTGAAATCTTTTTTTGGCGAGTAAGAAACTTTGTTCTTCACCCACTCAAACATTGAACTCCATAAAGCAATTCACACCCACAAAACAAAAATATGAGTTTAATGGACCACTTACACAAGGGGTTCCACCTTTGGTCCCTTGTGTTTGTCCTTGCCCGAGGACTGCGGTGGGTCTGGTGGCAGGAGGCCCACTGATGTGCCTAGCCGTAAAAGAGTCATGGCAAAGAGACGCGGGAAATGCTCCTGCACCAGCTCACCAGTCTCTTCCGAGCGAAACATTTCTGTCAGGCCGCAGGTGATCTGTAAGAGAAAGCCATTGATTAGAATTTTCTAAACTAAAACTTAAGAGGGTTTATTACAGTACATACGCGCACGTCCGTTTTTTCAAAAAAGGTCGGGTTGAGGACTTTACCGTCCTAGACACGATACTGGCATAAAAACTGCCAGTAGAAGGCAACTCTTCAAGGAAATATCAATGTTTTCTCCTCCAACAATGTATAATCTGTGCGGTAAAATAAAGAAAACAAAATCCGCAAAAATGTCAGGTCGCAAAAGTATACCACACGTTTTCTTCCAACAATCCAGGCGAGCTTTAAGTAATATAAAGTTGCAATTGATTCCCAAACTACTTTACTCTGCCAACAGAAGGCAAAATCCATCATTTGAAGCAAAGACTTACCGCAACAGGTTGTAAAGTTGCTACTCGTATGATCTCCTTTTTGTGCTTGGGCTTCGGTTTTTCTTGATAGGGAAGAGTTCGCAGCGATAGATCCAACACATAATCAAAGATGCTCAGAGACAAATTTGTCTCACCAGCCATCGTTCTCCAGATGCTCATTACTTGCCTGTGAAACGGGTAGAAGTATTGTTTCAATGCTGTAAACCTTTATGCTAAGAAATACAATATTTTTCCCGCCACTCTTAGAACGAAGGCACGCGAACAACCGTTACGTTTACCCGCCTTTTAAGAACACTCGTCAAATGACTCGTAGAGCATAATACTTCCTCACGTTGTTACAAAGAATACCCAAAGGCGATGAATATATCATCAATCCACTTAAAGGAACTGTGTCACGAAATTTGTCAAAACCAAAACAGTGAAAACTGCGAACAAACAGACTGAACATAAAAATAACTTCTCAAAAAATGAAAAGAAGAAATCAGCAAATACAAAAGGAAGGGCGGATGAACAAACTTGAAGAAGATTGAAACAGATAACAATTCCAGTTAGCCACATTGTTTTTCAAAGTTCGCTTTCGTTGTTTTTAACGTTTACTGTAATGCTTAGGAGACATAATTGTTGACAGGAAGCTGTAATTTTGTCATTCACCAGTAATGGGTTCTCAAGTTCCATAGCGAATAAGGACGTGTAGTTGGAATTATAAACAAAATGAACTAGAAGGTCGTGACACACCTCCTTTAAGCCCCTTTTAGAATGACCACAAAGATATGAGGACATTCCTGATACAGGGGCACCCAACGACGGTTTCTCCTAACTACATTGAAAACATTCTAGGCGGCGCTATAAAATTTGTACCTGTTCGGTCATCCTTGGGAAAAAAGAGTCTTTTCGAAATTACGAGGGATTCATTATTATTTTCCAGAAAATTTAAGATGCAATTTAACGTATTACGAAGGAGATAACTTTTCTGATTCCTCTTTCCCTCACATTTTTTGAATCCGAAAATTTTAGGTTTCCTTTTTTCTACGAGAAATAGCCTAACCTGGGGAGTGAAATGTCAACAATTAAACTTCAGAAAATCTTGGGGAATTTATTAGATGAGCTTCGAAAAATGTACATGAATGGAACGGCCATCTAGAAATTTTTAGCCGTCCTCAAGTAATAGAAAATTCTAGGCAGTGTTTGCTTCACCGAACAGATATTTTACAGAAAACAGTCGTTGGGTATACATAGAATGGAACCTCGGAGCCGACTGCGTCATATCTCCAGTCCTTTTAACGACTGAATACCAAAAAACAACGCAAAAGTTTTCCTGCGTCTCAAACCAGAACGTTTAAAAGGGACGCAAAGTATATACCTTTCAAGTCTGAGTTAAAACGTTATTGAAATGCCGAAGATGCATGCTAGGGAAACGCATAACCTTCATGTCATGGATCAAATATGCATGAGAAACGTCTTTTCATCACAAGATAAAATACTGAGAAGAGATTTAAAAATACGATTAGCAGTGGACTACTTTCGACGAACCTCGAGGTGTTTGATCTTGTAATGAAATTCTGTGTCAAATGTTTGATATTGGTTCTCAAAAAAAAAAAAAAAGATTTTAAAAGGAGAAATACAGGATAAAAAATGAAGAGTTCTTCGTCTGATTTCCAAACACTCATTAAACTTTAAATTCCTTTGTGTGTCCTCGTGAATTATTAATAAGCTTAAGAATCTATTCCCACCATGTTTGTTACTTGTTCTCAACCGTAAATGGATTGCTATGATGTCTTTTTTGTGCACAGTCATTTACATAGCCGAATCCTTGACTTTATACTTACTGGTCATATGGCAGGGGAAATTCCAATAACGCTGTTATTACAGGAACTAAATGATGCGAAGCCAAGGTTCTGAAAACTCGAAGAGTTCCTGTTCTGGTTTGAGCATGCGTGATGTGTTGGAGTTTAGCGTGAATTTCCTTAACTAAATAACCAGCCTGAAAGAGAACGATTATTGTTACCAAAGAAGATCCGGCAACGAACCGCGCTAAATGATATGCTATAATTTTTAGGCGTGTGTTCATCCAACTTAAGAATCGTCTTGAGGTTAGTGTCGTGAAAATGCAATAGATTTTCAGAACATATTATTGACTGAAGAGGCTCGAAGAGCGAAATATATTCCAAGACTTTTAATTTCTATTCTTTTACGGTTTTTATAGTTTTTGTGCGTTGAATGTGTAAAAAGACGCGATGTCTTCTTCTATTTCGAGTTAAAACAAACGTTGTAATGCCACTTTGTTTAGTTCTCCTTTTTTCCTCGATTTGGAAATGAGTTTATATTTACCTGTTCTTTCTGCCGCACACAACAAAGAAATAAAAAGTCCCTGTATCACATGTAGGTTTGCCAATTCAGCTGAAACAATCTAAATGTGACGATATGAATACTCAAAACTGCCTTTCTTGCACTTAGTGTGAACAGAGGAGGGAAAAATCAAGTGTACTTTTTGCTGTTGGTTTTTCAATGTCGTAAGCGCGTTTCTCAATCCCCAAAACCAGGGCGAGTAACCATTTAAGGTCATTAACCCACAAAGCCTTGCGCGCCGACCAAAATGGCGGACGCACGAAGTTCGAATCCGTCGTGTAGGCCTCTTTTGAACAGCGACAAACAAAACTCAGGCAAACGAACATATTTCTGTACGAGTACTCTCATTTTTGGGATCTTTTAGAGTATTTTGGCAACATTTTCTTTAACAGTAGACGCTCCTTTTAAGTAAATAATGCAGGTTCTAAAAACTTACATCTTGTTTCAACTCTTGCCCTCGTATTCTAACAATGCTGTTAAGCACCACACATGAACCACTGGAACTGTGAGACTGACAATCAGTTAAACCTTCTAAAAGCGTTTTAACAAAGGACGACAAAAAATCATTCTGAAGTTTCTTTGCAATAACCTGCCGAGAAAAAGACCAGATAATATGGCAAATCAGTGAACATCATTAAAAAGAGAAAAGAAAAGAAAGAGAAGAGGAGAAAAAAAGCAGCATACTACAGCCAAAACCTGTTAATACGGACACTGAGGGGACTATAGAAAGTTTCCGTATTAACAGGGGGCCCGTATTTAGCGAGTTGAATTTAGGGAAAATGGAAGGGATTTCTGTTCCCGGGGAGAAGTAAACTGTACGTAATAATGAGGTGTCCGTATTAAGCGGGTGTCCTTGAGGCGAGGTTTGACTGTATTACCAGAATCAATTTCGTCTTTCGTTTCAAGCTTAATTTTGTAACAACTGTAAGGTTAAATAACAAAAGCCTTAATTTGCACAAGGTAAAACCCTGAAGGATTCTGGAAGCAGTAGTAAAATGACTTCATCGCGCAAATGGACTATTCAGTAACGTCAAGTTTTGTTTTACCTTCGCCAAGTCACTAGCCACGCTGAACAAAATGTTAGCATCATCTTGAGCGGCTCGTTGCTTTAGCGTCGGCAACGCATCAACCAGTTCATCCTTGCTTTCAAGAGAATATCCTAAGAAATTTGAAAAGCAGTTTATTTTCACCTCAGTCTTAAGTTCAGACATTAAAATTTTTTGAATTAATGAGCGGAGAGATTTGATAAAGTTATCAAAAATCTTTGTGTCAAGAAAGGACTATTCTTTCATGGTGTGAATTAACCTTCGCGTTCATCACTAAACTGGCACTGTTTATGCCTTGAGAATTGGTCTGCAATGGACAGTAAATGCAGCAAGAAATAAAAAATGTTTGCGTGCATCTTACTTGTGAAACCAAGAAAATTTGTTTCTTTCGAAACTGAGTAAAGAGATAACTTACAAAAGATGGCCTAAAACATGCGCTTTATACCACTATCAGCCATCGCGACATCGGTTGAGTCTCTGAATATTAAATTGTTAAAACAAACTAACAAACAAACAAAGACACTGGTGAGTTATAACACACGGCAGGAGGTGCGTGGCTGTAATTTGATAATGGCTGCACCTAATTTTACTTGCAAAGTCTGGCAAACCCCTATTCAGACCGAGGTTTAGACTTACCATGGTAACGTGTACGTTGAGGTACACGTCACGACGACTTTAAAATGTTCCGACATAAATTTTAGGAAAAGTCACTAGGTTTGGCTGTCATAGCCTGAACGGTTTTGAAGTTGTTAAACTTTAAAGAGAGAAGGGCCTCAAAAGTCGCCCCCGCCTCCCCCGGTCTGACTCGGGTTAAACAGCATGAAAATTGCTCTTGGAGAAATATAACCACTATAACGATCACAGATAGCAAATAATGGATCATTACACGTTTCTGGGAAACTGTCCACCTACCCCTCCCCTAAGCCAACATTAACACTTACCTTTCACTTAAGCTAGGGCAAAATGTTGGCTCAGGGGAGGGGTAGGTAGGCAGCTTCCCAGAAAGGTATAATGATCCCAGATAAAAGCGATTTTTAGCTTAAGTACCTTGAAATCTTGCAGCTATTTTCAGCAAGCACTGTACACAGTCCACTGCCGTTTGCCGAATGAGTATTATCGGGTCGGTACACCGGGGAACTAGACGAGCCAATAGCGGGCCAGCCAGGATAAATGAACTGGGCTTCTACAGGCGAAAAAAAAGGGTTGGTAACTGTTTGACATGTGGTCTGCCTTCCTTTACGTAATGCAAAGAACACAAATGGTGCAAAAACACCTACAAGAACCTAGATAATCCTAAGTTACATTTAGATTCAAAAGGTTCTTATATATAATTATGCGAGGTCTACCTAGGCTTGTGGATGCGTCTGTGACCGAGTGGTTAACACCTCGAACTCTGGTTCTCGAGGTTCGGGGTTCAAGCCATTCTTCCCGCGCCGGGCTTCGCCGCTCACTTGCGCGCTCGCCAAGCAAAACCCCCAGCTATGAAGGCTACTTGGGCTTTTACTGATTAAAAGAGGGTATCAAAACCTACCCCACCAACAGTCAGTAACATGTTGTCGCGAAAGGTTTGGAGCAGAGAAAAAATAGTGTCCACAGCTCTCTCTCGTTCGACATCAGAGGTTGATAACAACCATGGATCTTGAATAAGCTGCAAAGACAAGCACGAAAAACAAGACCAACTAATGAGCTTGCACAAATAGCAGCATGAAGCCCTGGCCGACTAGGATCTCACACCCTGTGACAAGAGGTACGTCTAAAAATCCGAGTGCTCTTTATATGTTACTTCTCTCTGCCTTGTGGGCGAGCTAGCCTAATTTCCCATGCACCACAAAGTAATATCCGAGGTGAGCGTTATGCCCGGTTTCCACATGAACTAGAACACGATGAGGAACTAGTCTACGTCAAGGTACAGCCATATGCTTGAGGGTAGTGTAGGGTATTTTCGTGAGCTTTCACCGGACCCTTTTAACCCTTTCACTGCAAAAAAATCCCACGTTTTATTTTGTAAAATTTTGAAAAACAAGTAGCACCATGTGAAAGTACAGGTTACTTTTTCAGTCACGTTGCTCACGAAAATACGGTTTTTGGCACGTGATATGCAAACAGCGTTATTTAGTTTCCGTGAAATGTGACCTTTACCCTCCTAAACCCGCCCCCTCACGCTTGCCGCCATTTTCTACTGCTAGGACTAGAATGTCGATATGTGCTTATGCGCAATGATAGAGATGTGACAGTGAAATTTGAACCAGGTGAATACATAAAAAAGATGATTTTTCAGTCGGCGAAACAGGCGGAAAAATCCTTGTAATAGGAGTCGAACCTATGACCTTCTGGTTACCAGTCCAGACGCTCTACCACTGAGCCACAGAAGACTCGTGGGAGCTAAGGCCACTTAACTAGGTTGCCTGTGTCACCGACTGAAAAATCATCTTTCTGACGTACATTTTGCCTCCACTTACCTTCAGAATATTCTCGAGTGTTGGAGAAACAGGATCTTGAAGCAGAAGCCCCCTCAGTAGTCTCTGTAAACTCTCTAAGGCATGTTTCAGTAACAAGTTGGGATCCTTGTCCTTTACACGAAGAAAAAAGAGCCCAAATCATATTCAGCTCCTTTACAGAAGAAAAGACTGTTGATATCAGCAGTAAGAGTGATATAAAATCTTCGGAAAACTGGGTGTTTTTGCAATGTTTGCGAGTACAATTGTTGCAGCCTGAAACGTACGATATATCAGCTCGAAAGAGGTACTGAGACGTTAGCCTCTTGTAAATCACAAATATACTTAAGAGGTAGCCTATAGTAAACGCCTTGCAGGTGCTTAAGAGACGATAATGAAGACACCCCTTTGAGTCTGCACGAAATTCTGTGGCGTAGCCATTTCCTCGAATTGTACTGTACATACTTTCCGATGGTAGCACTATTTCTTTCTGGAAATTTTACAAAATCAAATTTGACAGTATTATTATACAACTTTTATTTGGGGAACTCTTTAGTGAACCACACGGTAACACTAAAATGGGGGCCAGGCCGGTTCTTACATGATCGATGTCATCCTTGTGATGTTTTCCTGACGGAGATGTTGATTTTTCTCCAACACGGATCGCAAACACACAGTCGGTACTCGTTTTCACGATGTCAAACACTTCCGCTTCTGTAAACCTGGGATTCAATTTTCTAGTGTTTAGATAATTGCAGTTAAAGAACGTTATCTAATCAGTTAAGTAATAGGCTACTGTAAACATTTCGTGCCCAAAATGAAGAGCTGCCATAGAAACTGTATTGATGCTGTGTACGTTTCATAGAAACTGTACTGGTACTGCATAGGTTTCATAGAAACTGTATTGATGCTGTGTAAGTTTCATAGAAACTGTACTGGTACAGCGTAGGTTTCATACAAACTTTATTGGTACAACGTAAGTTTTATAGAAACTTCATTGGTCCTGCGTAGGTTTCATAGAAACTGTATTGGTGCTGCGTAGGTTCCATAGAACTGTATTGGTACTACGTCGGTGGGCAAGCTAAATCAACAATTTGTTTTTTTTCAAATACGTTGATAACGTAAATCAAAGCTTAAGGATACGCTAGACTCGCGCATGCGTCCATTGCCAGTGCTCTAGTTTCCGTGGTGATGCTGGAGGCTGGTTCTGCCTTCATGTAAACCTACACGGAGATACAAACAAACTGGTTGAGTAACAGAAAGTTTGCTTAGAACGATATACAAACGCTAGAAGCGCACAGTTTTTTTTGTAGACTGCGAGGAAACTCTTTTCTTTGCAAAGTTACAGCTCTACGCGTAACCCACGCGTGATAAACGCGGGCGTAAGCCCGTCCTATCAACGCACCAGCAAGACGTATCCCGGATGGACCAATTCAGGTTTCTGGAAAACTGCCCACCTACCCTTCCCCTAACCCAATATTTTGCCCTAAGTGAGAAGTAGGTGTTAATGTTGGCTTAGGGCAGGGGTAGGTGGGCAGTTTCTCAGAAACCTAAATTGATCCCGGATATTTTTTTCTCCGGTTTGGCCGACCGTCTAGACGTATCTGGTCAAAACGGTCACCGAAAACGCATCTTTTCAAAAATGTTCTCCAGAGTGGAGATTTTTGAAAACGCTGGCTTCTCGTCTACGTGTGGACATTACGCTTGCTCTGTGAGGGATGCTATCGTTTTAAACATTGTTTAGCGTTTACGTGTGGACGGGCGAAAACGATTCGAATACGGTGCGTGTGGACGATTTTTTTTTCAAAATCGGAGGACAAAATTCTTTGATTTCAATACGCGAGGACGGGACCCAAATCTTTTATTGTAACGTGGTTGTTTGCAATCGCGCTGGCTGGGATAAGAACTGGATGTGTTTTTAGAAAAGGCGGACTGCAAGCAGTCTAGTGTTTTTCCGGCGCTATAGTGTACACAAATAGGATCATATGCCTGTGGAAACTCCTGGGGCAGCTTTTCATCTCGCCCCCAAGTCATTTCGCCCCGGTTACTTAGCCCCCTATTATAACCGGGGCGAAATGACCGGTTACCCTTTAAGTTGAACCCCAGGGCCGAGTTGTTCGAAGGCCGATTAGCGGTTAACACGGGGTTAAAATTAACCCGGGTTTCTTTATCTTGTGTTCAAAAGCATTTTCTCGGATAATTTTCTGTGCTATTTTTAGAGCTTCCAATCATCAACTTGTAGACAAAAAGAATTAAAGCTGAATTGCTTTTTAAGCTTTCAAATCTTGATTCAAATTTCACACTAACCCTGGGTTATCTTAACCCAGCTTTGAACAACTCGGCCCAGAGTTCTATCCAGGATTTATAATTTGGGGGAGAAGTCCCGAGTGGCTGAAGGTCACGAGCTTCCTAAGGGGGCTCTGGGGGCATGCCCCCCCCCTCCGGAATTTTTTGAAATGAATGTGCGCTGAGATGCAGTCTGGTGCATTTTGAGCCACAATTTTGAGAAATGTTACAGTGTGTGCACTGACCTCGTCGCGTCGGGATGATTTTTCCGATGTAGTCACTTATACTGTAATAATAACAATATTTTTTTCGGGGAAACTGGGCATTTTGGGGGGGCGAGGGAAGCTTCTACCCTTCAAATACCCTACACAGAACCCTGAACCCTAAAAAAGGAAAAGGGGATTGCAATACTCTTAGATGCCCCTGAAACCCGGTACAAATCGCAGCGGCATGGAAGTGTCGGCATAACAGAGCTGTTCGTAGTACAACGATAGGGAGGAAACAAATTATGGAAACTTCAGGACCAAAGACACTGTCCTCAGTAGAGGAGTCCATAAGGAGAAGATCGATTGTGCTTCAACCGAATGTGCCTTCTTAAAAACTGTAGTTACTCATTCTCCTCACCAGCATGTGTTGGATAAGCTCCCGTCGCTTGGTAAACACGAACTCTGGTTGCTGTAGACGACTGGGCTCCAACGCTTTGCCAATTAGTTCCGTGGCTCGAATGAGATTCTGCTTTACATTCACATCCTATGGAACAGAAACAAATATCGTTGTCTAGTCTGTACTGGGGATTGCACGGACCTCGCCCGCTAGCAAGGCCCAGATGAAAATTACTTGTACTAGAAATACGTAAATCGCAGGACCTCGCGAAGGACCTGGGGGGGAACGGCAAGTAGAGAAGAAAATTTGTAAATCTAAAAATTTTAAGTATATATAAAAACATAACGAAACTGTTATACCTAAAATGCAAACTAAACGAACAGAAAAAGTAAAAAAAGAAGAAAAGAAAAGAAAAGAAGCGAAAAGAAAAAGATTATGCCTGGAATCGAACCCAGGACCTTCGTTGTATCGGGCGGAAGCTTTACCACTTAGCCACGTGGAACACAGAAGCTTCTTGGTCGAAATTTTATTATTAAAACCTTCGAGCCTTATTAAACGTGAATTCAAAGATATTTTTCAGAAGAATGACAGCAGTTTGGACAGTGAAAACCCGACGTAAATGCATTTCATCGCATTTACATGTAGAGAATGGAAGCTCAACAGTCTAGGACGATACGGTACAAACTCGTCTGCGAGCAAAACGTGTTTTGTTACCGCGATGTTCGCACATATGTTTGTAAGGCTAATTATCCAAAATCGCTTCCATTTGCTCTTAAAGAACTTTAGCATTTAAAATTCATTGAGTGATGTTCTCTCTGCTCCGCTGTTTGTTGCTACCATCTCCATCCATCTTTGTTGCTTGCGCCGTTGAATTTCAAGTCGGCGTTCTTCGCTCCAGAGGATTTTTCGGTGTCATATCTTCCCCTGCGAGGATTGACAATTCGGCGTTCTTGTGTTTGCTGTTCTGTTTGCATGAGAAATGGCTTGAGATTCACCGATAGTAAACATTGTTTTGCAGACGACGAAACCACAGCTCTTCATGAGTGCTTTGGTCATTGACGGGAATTTGAAATTGCTTTCAGTCGAATGTTGCCTAGAAACAAAAATGCCCCGTGACGTCAACTACTGTATGACGTCATGGCGGACACCATCGGATATATACAAATAAAGATGAAATCTGCGACTTTGCAGCTCGCTAGGACCCACGCGCGGTTCACACACTGCGCGCGCGCTTTGCGCGCGACGAGATTATAAACTCGCTTCGCGAGGAATAATTCTAGTTTCACCCTCGCGAAATAAAGTCTTCTTGTTGTTGTTGTTAGCAAGCACTGGGGAGCTCGCAGGCGAGCAGGAGCCTAAACAGCTCTAAAAGCGGTTCTCTACCATGGTTTAAACACCTTCGGGCTCCCAGCTCTGCTACAAAGTACGCAGGCCCCAATTGTGTTGGTTGAAACCCTATTCTGGGATGGCGCAATTGGTTTCCCTAACACTTATCTAACTGAGTAGAGATTTATCTGTTGGATTGCGCAATCCAACTTTTAAAACAACCGCATCAAGGAAGGTGAATATGACCAAATTCTTGCCGGTTGTGTCCTTTAAGGCCCAAACGCAATCGCATCAAATTTTTCCTCGTAATATCCAGAATTAGTATGCCAAATACGTCATGAGAATTGAGTCCGTATAGTTGTAGCTTAGTGAGAGATCGGGTTTTACGATGACTGGTCTAGTAATCTGTCGGTATATGTCGGTTTTCTGTAAATTTTTGTTCGGAGTCTTTTGTTGTCGTGAGTGACCAAGCAGTCCACAAAAAGTATTTTACCATTTTTCTCGATCTCCCAGGTGAAATGTATGTCCGCGTTCTGTCTGTTAAGGTGTTCGTGAAAATCGTCTGTTTCGTCTTTGTGTACAGCTGTAGAAGTGTCGTCAACGTAGCGTAACTAAACAGGTATAGTTCGCGCATGAGTAGCTATGGCTCTTTCCTCAATGTTTTACGTAACAATTTCTGCTACAACAACAGAAACTGGAGAGCCATAGCAGTACCGTATTAACTGTTTGTAGTGTTAGCCGTTGTACTAAAAGTACGTCGAAGTTAGGCAGAGCTTGAGCAGTCTTCATAGCCAATAACATCACGGCTTAACCGAGAGTCGACCAATAACATCGCGACTTATTGACCAATCAGGTCAATAACCAGAGTAAATTACCATCACCTGACGTGATACAACTCACTTTGACTCTTAAGATGACTACCGCACAGGTGGTCGAAACGTCAGTCAAATTTTTAACAAATTTTTCCTTACTCCCTCACAAGAAATGAATCAGAAAGGGGAGAGTTTTTTTTTTGACACATATCGATTAATTAACGCATTGATAACTCAATGATCCGGTATTACAGGAAGCTCCAGTTTTAATAAGTGACTAGTATAAATATGCTCAGTTTTTTGGGTACGAAACACTTCACCTTTACGTTGCTAAAGTGACGACTGATGACTCGAAAAATACTGGTTTCTAGTCTAGAAGTTATTAATCTGAAAGAGAACATACCAAAAAGTTATTTACTACCAGGTAAAGTTGTGAACTTTTCACTAAGGCTTGGCCAAAGCGTCTTACTAAGCCCTCTGCAATTTTCACTGTTAAAATAAATGCATGGATCTGACTTCAACTATAACTCTACAAAGAAAAATACCGTAACGAGAAATGCCTTTACAGAAGGGGGTACTCTCGGGTGACATTCGGTAGTTTCTTCGTGATGAGGATGGAGGCAATCATCAAAATGACGTCATTTTAAAAGATAAAGAGACAATGAATAATACCAATACCACAACAAACAACAAACAACAAACAAACAATGGTTTCCGCAACACCGAGAAATAACTGCTTTTTCAGTATTA